>NC_056725.1:1008017747-1008095247 GCF_019279795.1 Protopterus annectens | reverse complement strand
GAAGAACAACACTTACATTCTGTAGTCATGTCTGGCACATCCACCTCCTGTCTGTTGGCCTGCCTCCATAGTGTATGTTGTTAGAGGTAAATCCTAATACCATCTGTGATGCTGTTTGCTAAACATCAACTGGAGGTCCTGCTCACAGTGAATGAAAAGGCCCAACACCCACATGATGTTCATAGATATTGAAGTGTGTTTCCATGCAATCGGCTATGGTAATGTTACCACAGCTGTTCCACATGCAGTCAGCTAGAGGAGATCTGCAATATGCGCAGAGGCCATCAGCTGATCATGAGCATCACTTACAAAACACAAGCTGCTGCATAAGCAAAGCAGGTGTACTTCTCCACATCCACCAGAGAGGGCATGAGAGAGACAGACAGAGACAAAGTAAGTCAGGGAGGGGGTGGGAGAGTAAAGCCTAAGCATGTTTGTGTCACGCACCTACCAGTACAGGGTTTAAACCCCTGAGTGACTATGTATTGCTATCACATGTCTATGCAGTTATTGCATGCGCCACATAGCTTACATGTTGGGGAGCTGTTCAAAGATATATCTGATGGTGAGTGACATCTGCAACAGTGATATAGGAGTGATAAGGTAGGTGTAGTACACATGCCTGTCCACATGAACAGGTGCCAACGTCAACACAGCCACACTTCTTTCAGGGACTCACACACATTAACACAGTTGTCAGGGTCAGGAAAAGACATCCTAACTAGCTAGTTTGCCACAATACAGTAATATGCAGGTATCACATGCACCACAGGGGTTATCCAGATGATATGTAGGCAAAGGGTATGTGAAGGTGTCTGACATCAGACAACATGCTTCAGTAGGCCAATGGGAGTTGTAGTGAGTGTGAATGGGGTTGAAAGCATCATACTCCACACACACAGACACAGGGTTCCAGAACTTACATGCATGGGTGCATTGCTTCACAGGTGTGTAGTGGGTGACTGTGCCAGAAGGCTGTACAAGGCTAGGTGAAGGGTATGGACGTGGTTCATTTTTGCTATTTAGGTGAAGGGTATACCTTGGCATCAGGCCACATGACAATGGTCTGCAGTGTGGCTCAGGGGTGTAGTGTCTGGATTGGCCCACACAGGTGGGTACTGTATTCGCCATCCAGACCTCTGGGTTACTATTGTGTGTGGCCAGTGCTGTGCAATGCTTGCCATGTATGTGTTCTATAGTCCATGACATGGACGATGTCTGGGATGTGCACACATCCCACATGCATGTTCAGTGACATGTGCAACTGTACCTGGGGTGTCTGGCTTATGTTATGTTGTGTACACAGATTGTTATCATCAGATGTGCCATTCCTGGCCTCATGCGGTGGGATCTGGTAATGGACACCAGATTGACACTGCACCTACATTGATAGCATGATACAGGTATTCCCTGGTGTCAGTGGCATCTGTCCATACATGGCATGTGTTCATGGTATGTCCTTTGTGGGTCAAATTTCATGACACTACAGTTGTTGCAGGCGTTCAGTGGGGAACATAGTGAAGGCGCGCTGTCTGCAATCATGTGCCTATTGTAGTGATAGGACAGGGTGTCATCCCCTCTGTAGTCCACTGCAATCATACCATGGTTACTAACTGTGGGCAATATGCACAGTACTACCAACAAAGTGGTTGTTGCCTAGGCAAGTGTGTTTGTGTATGAGACATGAGTCGGGAGTGTTCTCTGGGTAATACAAGGGTTGCTTAATTTGTTCACCAGGCCTTGATGTCACATGTAGGGGTATGGATTGGCAACCCCAGCCTCTCAGCTATTTGACATCTGTTGTCCTTGTGAGGTGGACATTGTGACATTTAATAGGCCCACCATATAAGAAATTTGCAAAACCCGCTGCACAATGAGTCCAATTGTTACACACTCACAGCCACCTCCACACTGATATGATTGCCAAACACTGACACACACACACACACACACACACACACACACACACACACACACACACACACACACACAGTCTCACTGTTGTCATGCCTAGGATTGGTACTCCTACCTACCTTGTTTATCATACTACAACATTACCAAGTTATAGGATGCGCCACGGAGATTACTGGACTACTCCTTCCCCAAAGGTGTATTTCAAAGGGAATGACATCAGAAGGCTTGTCAAAGAAGGTCAATGGAGGTTGCAGTGATTGTGAATGGCCTCAAAAGCTATGCTCCCTACACAGACAAACAAACACACACACATCCACAGTTGCCACGTATGGGATTAGAACTCCTACCTAACTAGTTTATCACACTACAGCATTACGCACTTATAGGATGTGCCACAGAGATTACTGGGCTACTTTTTCCCCAAAGGTGCATTTCAAAGGGAATGACATCAGCAGTCATGCCAAAGTAGGGCATTTGAATTGTAGTGAGTATGACTAGCCTAAAAAGCATTGATCCCTACACAGACAAACAAGCACACACAGTTGCCATATCTGGGATTAGAACTCCTACCTAACTAGTTTATCACACTACAGTATCATGCAGTTATAGGACATGCCACAGAGATTACTGGGTATCTCTTTCCCAAAAGTGTATTTCAAAGTGACTGACATCAGCAGGCTTGCCATAGTAAGGCAATGGGGGGCAGTGTGTGTGCATGTGCTAAAACCCATTCATCTAGAGGCAGACACACCACACTCAGGCACACACAGGTTTATATTCCACAGGTACGTGTATACAACTGCTAGATGACTACTGCCTTGTACAGTCATGTTGCACAGTTAGCACTAGCACCACAGAGTCTATAATGCTGAGGGATTCCAGAGGCAAATTTCTATGGTGAGTGACATTTACACATCATGTGGTTGTAGCCATTTGACTGTGTGCTTGGTGGGAGAGGCCTCATGATGGAAGGCTCTTTGTCACTGTCACTCTCTTCCACACATCTATGTATGTGTACTTTTGGCATATTATAGTGTGTTGTCCTTGAATATATGTGTGTATTCTTATCAAATGTGTGTGCAAAGCATGACTGGTGCATACTGAGGAGTGTATGCACTAACATCTGCAACTGTCAGGTATGTATGGTCCACTGTTGTTGCCAGACATGGGCTTCATTTCTTTATGTGTGTGAGCATGCCCAGTATGACCTTTCAGTATTTTGTTGTCTGACATTGCCTTCATTTCTCTAAGTGTAGGAGCATGCCCAGTATGACCTTCTGTATTGAATGTGTGAATCCATTCCAAGTAGATTGTACTCCACTGCAGACTTTTGAGTTCTACACCTATAGCTAGCAAACTGTTTCTGCAGGATATCTGTAGATCAGTTGACAATATGGGGTCAAACTGGGCAAGGGATAGTGGATACTGTAGGTAACTGTATCTGTGCTGCTTCTGCTACATGGTACTGGTGTTAGCAGAGATATTCATACATGTGTACTGTTATACACTGTGATGTTTAATGTCATGAAGTACTGTCAGGTAGACATTTTTGATCACAGTGATATCCTGGGAACACAGGGTGAATGTGCAGCTGTGTCCAGTATTGTGGTCAAACTCCTACATATTCCTGCAAACTAATGCTATTCTTAAGGGGGAGCTGCAGACACTTGCTGCTGGGTCTTTGTAACTGGTTCAGCATTTTGGTACAGTGGTGGAAGAGGATCCCATACTTGTACATCCATCAACGTGACAGTATGGCCTTATCTTGATGTGGCAATACCTCACAGCTGTACAAATTCACACAGGTTACCCAGAGGCAGGGGTCATAAGTCAGGACATTACTCCTATTGTGGTTTATGAGCAGGTTTGTAGCCACCCATTCTTGTGTTTGCAGCCAGTGATAGTATGTGCACACGGCTGTGTTTTGGACTTCGCACACTCCATACTGCCCATGCTCCCACCCCCCGCTATTATTCTATCCTCTTCCATACTTTACGCAAACATTCACTGATACTTTCCCTATAGTTATCACATCATCACAGCAATATATTGGTGTTGGTCCACAGTTCATGCAGCGGGACATGGTGGACATATTACTTTGGTTTGTCCACATGGCCTTTCATATGGGTTTTGTGGACTGTGTTATGTTGTAATTTGGGAGTCGATGACATAACATACATTGACAGCATGGATGAGACACAGGCCTTTGGCAGATGACTGTAGGCCATTTGGAAGTGATGCAGCCCAGCTGTAGCTGGCCATTGCTTTCTGTCAGTCCTACAGTCCCAGACTGCAATACAGTATATTCCCCTTGGGTGACAGGGTAGGTGAGCTGGGTGTTCATGCCAATACTTTCTGTCAGTATTGATCCAGTGGTGTCGATGCTGGCAGGGTGCTGCTTACACTAGGGACACACCTGCATGGGACATCTGCACTGCATGCTAAATTATTTTGCTATTGCCATACACATGTGGAGGTCATATTGTACCCATTCCCAACAACAGGGATAAGACAGGAGAGGTACCTGTTGGAGGTGGTTGGGTGAGCTGGGTGCATGTGTGCTATGGACACTACTTGCATCTGACTCACAGATATGCATGGGGCATTCCACTTATGCTGGCTTGTGCAGGGACATCAGCTGTTTCTCAATACATCATTCCTATGACCTTTGTGGTCTGCGAGTGTTTGGCCAGATGACATCAGTATTCCTTACTACAAGCCCAGATAATGTGCTGCAAACCTGTATGTACAATGCCAAGGGTGTGTCCATTTAACAGTCACACATTATACACTGTCTGTTTGGGGTACTTTCCCCTGTGTACTGTTTGTATATCTGGGCCAACAGTCATGCCATGTCCATCATTCAGATGGTGAAACATATTACCTTCATACATTTACAATGGCGTACTGCAAGAATGTGTTATACTGGGGTGCATTTTGTTTGGCACTGCAGTTGTGAGGACTTGCCCTGTCATCAGCAGTACTGGGCAGTGGCCACCAGGACAAACCTCACTATGCATACATACTGACCACTCCCACACAATATGAAACACACACCAACCTAACACACGCATACCTGCATATTGTACAAATGCTACAGTATATCCTGCTACCTTGGCCACTTCAGGTAATCTGTGCTCCACTGGTATTATACCTACACATACATGTTACTACATTTCTACATAGGATTGGGGGGGCACACCTGACTGTTATTATGTGTCTTCATCGTATTGGGGGGGAGCACACCAGACTGTTCCTACATGTCTACATAGAAATGGGAGGGGCACACCTGACTGTTACTACATGTCTGCATAGGACTGGGGGGGGCACACCTGACTGTTACTACATGACTACATCAGATTGGGGGGCACACCAGACTGTTACCTGAGTTCTACATAGGAATGGTGGGGGGAACACCTGACTGTTACCACATTTCTACATAAGATTGGGGGGCACACCTGACTGTTAATACATGTCTACATAGGAATGTTGGGAGGGCACACCTGACTGTTACTACATTTCTGCACAGGATTGGGGGGATGCACCTGACTATTACTACATTTCTACATAGGATTGGGGACACACACCTGACACTTGTACACATTTGATATAACTGTACTGATATGTCAGGTACTCCATTTAATTCTGTATTCTAACCTATCATGCTGACTAGACACATATCAGTGTACTACAGGTATTAGGTTTGATTGACCTACATATCAGTTTCTGACTTCTTACCCTTCAGAACTAACATCCCACTGCCTGACCTGATGTAGTCTGTTGGTGTAGGCTGGGGGGGTTACCCATAGCCGTCATTCAGAGGCCTTACCACAGCCTTTGTTTGTGTTTATCTACACCTGTCCTGCTGACTGAGACTGTTGTTGGGTATGTGAGTCTCCCTGACTGGCATGTGTGTGTCATATGGACACACATGTGGCCCAGCACATTTCCTGCAGTGGGTTTTGTCACTATGTGTAGTACTGGCTACTATGGTGACACCAGTATGTGTTACAGATCTCATGCTGCCACTATAGGTTTCTGCTATCTGCTGGCATCCTATTCAGCCACCCGAATCCCTTGCATGCTAACATCCATACCGTAGATACAAGTAACAACACATACCACTCCATTTGGCAACTGGTAAGAAGAGTGACTAACCTTGTGGCTTGCAAGTATTGAGGATGGTGCTGGAGGGCTTCTTATGTCGGATGCACATAGTACACTCCCTATACATGGTTGAGCACAGGTATTGTCATGTTTGACATCCCTTTTTCTGTATGCACGAGACAGAGAGAGGTGTCATTCCCTGGATCCCTACTGTGTCAGTGTATGTGCTATGTATGTGTTGCCTCTTTGCCATGGCCAGGGCATACTGGGCATGCCTCCTTCTGCCTACTGAAGCAGGCTCAGGTTGTTCCTCCTCTGAGTCCCTCTGCACCTGTGCAGGCCTTGGCAATGGTGGGGAGCTGTGTGTCTCTGCCCCGTGCTGTTCCTGCTGCAGCTGTTTCCATAGGATCACATTGTGTTGCATGGCACATACGATGACAATTTGAGTACATGTAGCTGGTGAGTACTGGAAGGCTCTACCAGATGTGTCCAGGCACTGGAACCATGACTTGAGCAACCCAAACACATGCTGTATTATAATTCTAGTCTGTGCGTGTGCCTCATTATGGAGTTCTTGTTCGGGTGTGTGTGCATTTCTGATGGGTGTTATCAGTCACAGCTCCAGTGAATAACCAGCATCCCCCACTAGGTGACCATAAGGCATGTCCCCATTGATAAATCTCTGGTACAGCTGCGTCAGATGCCAGATGTGGGAGTCATGATAGCTTCCAGGTCAGCCAACACACACATTCATTATAATGCCTTGGGCATCAAACACGAAATGTCAGTTAATGGAGGGGAAGCTCTTGTGGCTGATGTAGACCCTACCCCCCTCAGCAGGTGGTGTTTTGATGCATATGTGCCTGCAGCCTATAGCATCCACTACCTCAGGGTATTCTGCTATTTGGTGGAAGAGACACATATTGCTGGAGAAAGCCTCATGGGTGTTGGGGAAATATATGTGCTCACCGGCATGTGCTGACATGGCATCCAGGAATTGGTGGAGTACCCTGGATGCTGATGCCTGTGAGATCCCCATGATATCCCCAGTTGGCCTTTGAAAGGTACCTGTGGCCAGTATTCTAAGGCCTACACATACCTTGGTATCCACTGGGATGGGATCCCCTCTGTTAGTTCTGTGGGTCAGGCATGGCCGGCACAGCTCAGCAATGTACTGTAGGAGATCCCTGTCCACCCTATAGCACTCCACTATCTCCAGCTCATGTAGCCCCTGGTAGATTACCCTGGATCTGTACAGTCTTCATCTCCTCACTGTGGGTTGGTCGACAGCATTCTCATCCTCACCATCCTCAGCCTCTTCCACATGTTGATGTATGATAGCTGCTGCAGGCCCTATCATTTTGTTGTTTTCATTTGTTAAAATTTCCCCGCTTGTATACACCGGTGGTGTAGAGTATGTGGGGAAAAACAGAGAGAAAGGTGTTTGCATAGTTTATAGTAGTGTTCTGGGCTGGGTGGGCCGCTGCCTGTGTAATTGGCTGATTCTGATCCATTTCACCTGCCAGCTATGCTAGTTCTCCTAGATTACCTTCCTACTACTGTTTTCCCTTCCCATTGCCTTCCTGTTTAAGCCTGAGGGTGCACCGCACAAAGTGCTCAAATGTGTACAGAGCTGCTATTTCCTGGTTTAATTTTTTTTCCCTTTAAAACCCAGTGTGCGGCACGCGCACGCGCTTAGGCAATGTAAAGAGTGCTAGGCAGCCTCAGACACACCCCCATGCTTAGCTCTGCTAAGTTGAGGGCAGGCCTGAGCCACAGGGCTCCAATCCACTTACAGTATGCCTGACATACACCCCTATGATGTCAGTTAATCTTAGGCTTGAACCATGCTATTCCTGCACTTACACTGTTGGGTGCTGACTAGCATTGAGGGGAAATCTGGGAATCAGTATCATTCCCCTCATTTGCATAGGATTGCCTGCTAATGCATAGTTACAGGTCCCACACTGAGCCTCCCCCTTGACAACCACTATTCACTGACCGTGTTGTCTTCTGCCTGCCATTGAGTATAATGGCAAAATAGTTTTTTTGGTTAGAATGCTTATTTCAGGTTATTTTTTATATTTTTGTCCCAATCCAATTTGCGCGCAGCTGCCCTACGCTTAAACAGCCATAATCGGCTAAAAAAAGTTACTTTTTTATTTTTTTAACTGTTTTCCATGCCAGGGGGCATATATTTGTCCATTGGCATGGTTTCCACTTTATATACACACTTTATTTGGAGCTGTCATGGCTCCGTTTTGTAGTTTGCAGAAATCTACTTGGTTACTTACTGAGTACATGTCTGCACACTACACTAGTCCTGCACAGCCAGCTGACAGCTTCCTGGATCACAAATTCACCTCATTTGCATGATTTTCACCTGCAAATGGGGTAATTTGCATAAAGGAGCTGCATTTGTGCAGGAATAGTGCAGGAGCACTCGTACATGCCCCTGCAGCTTATTCCTCGATTGCACGGCAGACATATTGCCTCCTGGAGCTCCTGCACTGCTCCTGCACACTTGCTGAATCTGGGGGCATGTCACAAATATTAATTTAATCCAGGCACAAACAATGCCACAGCAAAAATAATTTACCTCTCTTCTTTTTTTTTGTCTAATAAATGAGCAATACATCCATCTGAAGTTTATATATCTGAGATCATTTTGTCAGTGCCAATGAAAGAAAACTGGGGTGCAATATGTGTTCAACTAAATGATGGTATGCTTTTTTGCAGCATATAACAATTTAAATGGTATGTCTTATTTGGCCTAAATAAAACTGCTATTTGTGTACTGGGCTTAATAAATAGCACATGGGATATCGTAAGTTGTAAGATCACTAAGGGTAATGTGATATAAAAATATTTCATCAAGAATACAATTTTCTCCAGTCTTAGATCTATGTAAAGTAATAAAAAAGATTTAGAAGACCTAGGGTTACTCATTGCTTTAAAATAACATAATGTTAAGGAAAGGACTTACTTCTTCTATGACTAAAACCACAATCATTCCCAAAACAAGATGCTAAGATGAGTCTGGTTAATAAAACAGTTCAGTAATTCCAGATCCCTTTCTTAGTCGCTGCACTGTTGGGTACATAAGTTAAAGTGAATCCTATTTTACTTGCTATAGTTTGTTGATAGGACTTGTATGGTGATTCGGTCATGTTGACTAGTATGGCAATAGATCATGCCTATTAAGTCTAGACATTTCCTTTAGTGAATTAGAAATCAATTGTTTGTTAAAATCTTGATGTCTGAATCTATGTGCTAGTTCTCTTGATACACTTTAATGTTATTGGACTGTATTACAGATATGTTTGGCTCTCATAAATTGTGCTTTAGGAATATTCCTAATAATTCATTGTGAATGACAACTATCAGGCATCAAAAAATGTATTTTTTTTGAAAAAAAGGCTTATTATTGATAGTGCTGCTTATGACTTATTTTTTTTTCTCACAATACAGCCATATTGTATAGCATATACAGAAATAAGTCATCTTTTGTAGGTAAGCAATTATTATCATTGCACCAGACCCAACTACCAAACTATTAGGCATAACAATTGATCAACATCTTAACTTTGACTCGCATATTAACATGACTATCAAAACTGTTAACAGAAAACTTGGCTCTCTCTAGAGAATAAAATATTTTCTTACCCCTGAAGCCAGAACCACCATTACCCAC
Source organism: Protopterus annectens (assembly GCF_019279795.1). Classification (NCBI taxonomy): domain Eukaryota; kingdom Metazoa; phylum Chordata; order Ceratodontiformes; family Protopteridae; genus Protopterus; species Protopterus annectens. Next base: position 1,008,085,532 of record NC_056725.1, on the reverse strand, counting down.
ACCCACCTTATCTCTACCCTCCTCTATGCCACACCCATTTATACCAATCTTTCAAAAAGTAACCTTAATAAACTGGCAACCTCCTATAACAACTTTACCAGATTTGCCACTAGCTTCCCATTTAAAACCCACCAGTGTCTAAATCTTAAACAGCTTGGTTAGCTAGAACTGCAAAACCAGCTACTACTTCAACAACTTATCATCACCCATAAAATACTACGTCAGCCCACCAACACCCCTATTCTCAGTAGCCTAATCTCTCCCTATAGTAATCTCACTACCCTTCGCTCAGCGAATAAATTACAAGTAACCATCCAGAAATCCTTTAACAAAGCAGGTGACTCCCTCTTCTCTAATTCACTAGGGGGAATCTGGAACAGGCTTCCCAGCAATCTACAATTACTTTCATCATTACCCCTCTTCAAAAATCAAATAAAACTACTCCGTAAAACCCAGTGGCTTTGCCCATGTACTAACCCAGATTAAAACTAACTGTATAGCATTACTGTTTTCACCCTCCTTCAACAACATAACCTGATTATTAAGCCTCCCTTTGGCTTTAATTTTTCCAAGTCTTCTAGTGTCTGCAAACTTCCCGGTAGTACATATAATTGGAAACTTACCCCTGCTCCAGGCACCCGTATTTCAGCTTTGAATGTATTCTGTCTGTTTTACTTGAGTGTATAATTCTGACAAACCTAATAATCAGTTCTAATCTGTCTTACTTTTCCTACTCTTCTACATGACAAAGGTCAACCCCTTAACCTTGACATTTGCTTGTAGAACTACTGTATTACTAAACTGTGTACCCATGATTCTTTTCATGAAGTTTCTACAATGTTAACCTGCAGAAATAATGTATATTAATGTTTTAATTGAGGTTTTTGTCTTTTCATTTATTCTTTGTAATATTGTTATATTAGCATAGTTTGGAGCTTATCACCCCGGGCCTCTACTGAAAATGGACATGTATCCAGTTAGACTAGCCCGGCCAACTAATGCAAAATAAATAAATAAAATAAGCGCCATGATAAAAATTAAGGAGTGTATCATTAAAAAAGTTCATGCTTCAGTTGTTGCATGAACCCAGAACATCTGCATCCCCATTCTCTGTCAATAAGCAACTGAAACAGCTAATTACTGGCAAAGCAAGACTGTCTGTGTGTGTGTGGGTGGGTTTCTATGTCTATATATCTATATATAGATATATAGATAGAGAGAAATATAGATATACATATACTGGGATCAAGGAGATATAAATTTAAGGATTTCAGTAATTATATCACACCATTTCCCTTATGTCTCACTGAGACTCACATAGCTGAGGTTTGAAGCTTCAGCATGAAAAAAAAAAAAAATATATATATATATATATATATATATATATATATATATATATATATATATATATATATATATATATATATATATATAGATAGATATCAGAAAGTGTTTTTCAAGGGTAATCTCCCCTGCAATCCTTTATGGGCTTTTGCCTTGCCAAATTGCCCTTTATATATACTACATCGTTATATCTATCTGTCTATCTATAAATTTCACAATAAGTCTGAACCACTTTTAGTGTACAAATAACAACTGGACTGGCAGTGATATCCTACTAAAATGCAACTGGAAATGTCAAATCAGGCTAGTCAAATGACAAGTTAAAAGTTGTCCAGATTACACTCAGTCCCGTGTACAAATGTCCATAAAAATACAACTGAGTGAACTTATTTAGGGAAATGTACATATTACATTGCTATACTTAGAAACCAATATGTCTCATTTGAATATCACAAAAAAAAGACACTGCAAAATATGTGTTTTGAGCTACTACATTATCTAATGCATTATTTACAAAGTGTCAGGGTTTCCAGGTATAGTGAATTATTGGTTCGTAAGATGATATTAAGCTTACAACACAAGACACTTTTAAGAAACTTAGTAGAAATAAGAGGTTATTCATTTTTCCTAGCAATTAAAGTGTTTCTTCCTATGCCATATAGGAATTTTTCATCTCCCGTCCATCTATTCATCAAGTCTAATTTTAGAAGTTGTTAAGGAAATACTTTCCATGATGCAGAGAAGTAGTCTGTTCCAGAAACAATGGATGGATTGAATTATCTCTCTGTTTCATTAGTTGTTGTTAATGTAAAAGTCTAAGTTTACTTACTTACAGTGGGCACCTTTGTACTGCTGGTTTTAAGAGGACATGGTCTTTTATGAATGAAATGTTAGGCAAAGATCCCAACAGAGTCCTTATGAGACGAGTCTATTAGGACTATAGATAGGCATCGACTAGTAAGTGCTCAGAATATTACATGTTTGTGTGTGTGTGGGGGTATGACTCTAGCCGTAATCATTTTAATTTTGCTAAGGACAATATTGTGGAAGTACGTTTAAGGGTAGTACAGCAGTTAACATAGGAGGTGGTACAAGCTTTGCTGTGGCCATCTGAAATTGTACAACACCTACTGTGGAAGGCATAGGTAAGAACTAGGCTAGCTGCCTTTGTGGGCAATTTTAAGCTTTGTCAATCTCCCACAGTGAGAATCAAACCTCATACCTCTTATTTGGGAGGTAAACACCTTAAGCATTATGTCAAACACACTGGGTAAATACATCCTTAGATAGCGAAGGACATTATTGCACAGACATTGGGTGTGTGGAGAGGTACGTCATATAGGGCGAGGGGAATCTCAATCTTTGGTGGCACAGTGGATTTCAGCAAATCGTTATAAGAATAATCACGTTCACTTATGACAACTAAGCAGCTTTGCATAAATGATAGTCCAGTCATGCTTGGAAGTTAGGTGTTAACTTTGCCACCAGCCTTCTGAGTGAATGCAGCAGCCTAAGGACATAATAAAATGCCATACAGGTGGTTAAAAAGCAGATGTGATGTCAATAGCTTTATTCTGAGGTGGAGGAAGGATGATGCTGAAAATTTAGAGCCTCTAGTAGTTTCTTTTGGCATGACCTGCATGCAGGATCACTTTTGAAGAAGACAGCTGGGCATACGTTATCCAGTCACACTATGATATATAGAAAATGATAGATTAAAAAAACAAAGTATGGAATGAGAAATCGTCAAGAAGACAGATAAAAGAAGATTATGGACTAGAAGGCAGCCAAGAAGTGTAAAGAAATGGAAAGGGATGAATATAGGTTGGGATATAAGACCACCATGCTATGTACAAGTGGTTGTATTTGATATGATTCTAATTATCTCTTTCTTTGCCAGTAAATTCATGAGTATATCCCTTTACTCCACTTAATGTGTGTACGTGTGTGTGTATAAGTGTGAGTGTTTGTGTGTCTGTACCTGTCTGTGATTGGTATCCATTGCTAAATAGAGAGATGATACCATTCCATTAATAGTTTGACCTCAGTTATGAGTGGAAGTAATGAAGATTCAAATGGTAGGAAACTGGGTGACTGAGACAGAAATCTGTACAGATCCCTGAATGATCTGTATGGTAAATTACAATAAGGCTGACCTTTGTTGTACAATGGATTTACTGGATTGCTAGAAAACTAGCTGACTTGGGCCATTAAGAGGTGGCGGGGTAAGATGGCATTTATACATTAATAAGCAGATCTATACGAGATGATGATCAGCTTATGTGAGTGAACATTTGATAGGTGGAGCAGAATCCCATCCTCCCTTTACATTTAAGAGAATTAGATGAAATTTTTCAAAGGAGACTTATGGAAGTGCCTTTCATGTGAATCAAAATAGCTGAAAACTACTACTGGCAAAAAAAGAAACACTTTTTTTGCAGGTGGGCAATCTGAGTGCATCTCTACGTACAAGGAAATTTCCACTCTCCAATATGTGTAGATCGATAGATAGATAGATAGATAGATAGATAGATAGATAGATAGATAGATAGATCAATAGATAGATATGTGTGTATATTGACTTCACACAGTCATTTAACAGTGGCAAAAGGCACAACTTCAAGGATCACTGAAAGTGTATTCCAGTCATTTTGATTCATCCAAAAGGTATTCACACAAATTGTCATTGCTGAATCATCTGGATCCCCATATAAGTATGTAGAATTAAGGGTTGGGTCCTGCTAATATTGTCTTCATAGCATCTGGAGTGGAGATAGAATGTTACATTTTCCTAGAAGGTTTTGTGTCTTTAATTTTACAGCAATCTGTAGCTTCAGGTTAGATAGGTGTCTAGGCCCAGAATGAAAGAGTGCAATATTTGCAAATGGTGTTAAGGTGAAAAATAGACTTAAACAGAGGACAGAACTGAATATCGAGATGTGTGTAGTCTTCTTTAAGCAGATGTCATATGTTAGGATCCTACCAGGAGAGATCAGCAACCATATATTATCATAGGTTCATAGGAGGTAACTAGGCTAATGGTCCTAGGGCCCTTACAAGACTAGCTAAGTACAACCCCTGTTCCCAAGAATATCAAGGTATTACGTGGAACTAAGTCAACAACCATTGCCCCTGCTCAAGAGGTACACAGGTGAAACTCCCTGGGAAGTCACTCTAATGGCCATGTTGATGGGCTGAAAAGTAATCAATAAAAATAGTAATGGTTAGAGGACTGATAGATGATACACACTCATGAATAAGAAACCACCACATTGACAAGGAGAGGAGCTAGGCTGACGTTTGATTGTGTTATCCTGTACACTACTGCCTATGAGCAAATTATGTTTAGTCATTTACATAACATTAATTGTGTGGTTTTGGCTGTTTTCTCCATTTGATTTGTATGTTGTGTCTCATTTCGTCATTCAGTAAGGATGAGGCCATTCTCACATGGAGTCTGTCCTTAATGGCAAAACACTTTTATCAGGCTAAGAATCATGAAAGAATCATGATCTTCTACATTGAAAAATAAATATTTTTCTGCCTTTTTCAGTTGTCTATAACTTCTTAAGTCTCTTTGCCATTTCAAAATGACACTGAAAAATGACACTGAATATCATTATTGAGATGGATTATTGACTACTAAATTTTCAGAAGATAGTTGGTGTTTAGAGGTTTTTGTTAGAGAGTATGGGATGTCACAAACCACATATGATAGAAATGAGATATTATACATGCAGTGCCTTACTTTTTATAGAGTTAAATCCTAACTGATGCATTAACATCTTTGTATTATAATAAGTTGTGCATTACAGACGGTTCAGTTATAGCACCACACAGAGTAAGGAAATAAAATATCACAATTTAGAATCAAGTATGGTAAACCGTGTCTTCATGTTTTCATGTGCTTACACTTTACTAGCTGTCATACATAGGCCAAGAATGCCACTATAAAGAGGACCAGCATGAAAGCAGCTTAAAAAACAGTTTGAAACAGCTTCTGAAAACACTCACTTATTGTAATGGACTTTGAGGTCATGGCACTTTGGGAAAAGATCATTTCCTCCATGCAGCAGCATCTGAACAAGTGGCATTAAATACTTTTGTCCATCCATCACCTGTTCTGCTTCTGCAGTATTCTCTACCTGTACCTGTATGCATGAAAACATAAGAAAAGGAAAAAATAAATGCACAGAAACAGACTGATAGCCAAAGTGGTGCTTTAAGGTGAATAATACTGTAGCATGCAAGTTCTGAGTAATTTAAGCATGACTTTGTTAGTTTATATTTCTGAATTTTCTGAGTTACTGAGGCTTCCTTCTACATAATTAGTCAAATAGTAACTACCTATATCATAGAAAACATCTTCCAAAGAATGCTGAAACTGCTAATATTTCAGCCTTAATGGGCCTGTTAAGTAACATGTAATGGCCATTTGTTCCTACTTAGAGCCACTAAGAATCTAATAAAAATTCTCATGTGAGTCTTTTTTTCTGTTGGGGAATTATTATTTTTCTTTTTTGGTGAACACCAGTTAACCATTATCAAAAGTGCATCAGAAACTTCACTCTTTGTACAAGAAATCAGCTTTCTTTGTGCTGGCCTCATTTCTGCAATGAGACATTATAAAGGATGAAGGGCCATGCTGCAGAACATCTACAATCTTCCAGGCATACATGATGAGGCTTGTATCAGTGTGTCTGCCATAATCCTATATCTGGAATTCATAAAGGTTACCACAAGGTGTACTGATGTGTATAGCTTGAGGTAACTTTCTGAATTCAGACAGCCCTACCTCAATTCTTTTGCTGTCTATAGGTTCAGAAATGTTATTAACGGTGCATATGATGTGTACCTTTATTCATTCCTGCTCACACTCCATATACTATTTATGATATTGAGATCCTTTGCATTCTTACACATACGAATCTGTAAACTTTAATCTTAAAGAAGTGAGAAAACTCTTATCTGTGATCATCTTTAACTATTGAACTTTCACTTGCAATATTCAACTGTTACTTCCTTTAATCCTCTTTTTGTATTTAATTATACACAGGCTCAAGCTTAGTTATCTGAAAGAAATCTGTTTTATTTCTACTTCTCTACTTAATTTTGCCATGATTTCAACATCACTACATTTATTTTCATCTGCTTACTTTTCTCTGGCCATACCTATCCTTTCTTTTTTATAAGCTTCGAGCTTTCTTCATATATTCCAGCTCTGCCTTTAGAAATGGCTACTAATTGCACTGAATGATGTAATAGTACCAGCTTCATATTTCTTGGAAGTTTATTGTAACCATTAGCCTGTATGATCATTTAAGGTGCATTCCCACAACTACATATCCAAACTATTGCACTCTGTACTCTCCATCTACCTGAAATAATCTTTTAATTTTGAGCTGAGGCTTTATTACACTTTATTCAGGACATTATTACTCCATTCATGTTTATCTTATTTCCTGTGTAAAGTAGTCATGCTCTTCTATTTTAAATAATCCGTAACTATTAATGAAGAGTTGGAATTCCTCACTGATATAACCCAGTGTGCCTTAATGAATTATATTTATTTCCTGGAATCCTATAAACAAAAAAGCCATAGTATTCATTGTGGCATTCTAAAACAATTAAATAACTACATAATCTTCATTACAGTGCTTTCACATGGCAGTTAGTACTCTTAGGGGATACAATGATTGCAGGTTTTAGTGAATAAATGGTAACATTTTATATCTTAAATAAATCAGCAGGAATAAGTTAACCTTGGCTTAAGTTATTTAAACTATGTTTCCTGTCTTAAAATAAATGTAAAATAATCTGAAGCATGGATTTGATAATCTCTTTGTTTTTGACATGATGGATTACCTAAATCTAAAATATAGTAGATCTGGAATGTCAATCATATAGCAACAGTTTTGGTCAGAGTCACTTATATCTCTAAAGACTATGTATCTTATAAGTAAGCCTTCTGAAGAGACACTATGATCATTTTGTTAAATTATATATCAAGTTCACTTCCAAACAAACCCTAACCATAATAGGGATAGGGAGGAACTCTGCTTCACAGGGATGGGGAACCTGTTCCAGAGAATGGGAATTCTGTAAGAAACACATCTATTAGATTGAAAGACCTACATTTTGCTTACAACATAAATAGGACATGTTGAGAGACAGATATGTTTCTCAGGGAATTCTCATTCTCTAAAATAGGCTCCCCTTCCACTTGAAGCAGAGTTCCTCCCTATCTCTATTTAAGTGCAACTTGGACCAATGGATGGGTAACTGGAAATTCACCCCTAGTCTGGTGCCTATGTCTCTGATAGACAGAGGCAGTCAGTAATTCACCCCTATATCAATCAAATTTGTGAATCATATTTGGGTTGCACAACTAGGCTTATAAGGGCCCTAATGGTCATTGACCTAGTATACGCCTATGAACCTATGAATCAGAGTCAATTGTATTTATTGCTGACAAACCTTCAGTAGTTGAATTCCAGTAAGAATAAAATAAACTATGTACTTACAATGTAATTAAAAGCTCAATATGACAGAATTACTTTTTTTTCCTGGAACATATTACATTTTGAGCCTTACAAAAGCAAGAAAATATGATCATCTGAGACAAGAGAAAAAGAATGCTTTAAATAACTACATGTGTTCAAAAATGTCAGATTTGTAACAAGTGCCCAGAAATGTTAACGGCCTTCTATAACTTACATTTCAGGGTTATTTAAAATTACATAATTTAACTTTGCACACCTTTGGTGTATTGAAGAACCAACATGGAAATCTTTTTATGAGACAGTTTGGTCAAGGCAGAAAGTTAGACTGAGACTTATATGTCCTTTCTGCATGAGAATAAAGTATCAGAAGTATGCTATATTCATATAGAAAACTGGTTATAGCTATTAATATTTGTGGCCATGCATATTACAATTAGTCTACAGACCTTTACTGGTGCACACATAGTCGGCCCTTCTTTGTCATACAGTAGTCAAATAGTGTACTTGTTAGCATTAACATGTGTGAACAACAGTTGCTAAATATTTTCTTTAACTTACATCACTAACATATCTTGAATTTATATTGCAATACACAAAATGAAAACTTCAAAACTGGGTTTGTTTCCTGTCACTGCCAAACAAACGAGAATGCCTAATTGCTTTGTGTTACTAAAAATGAAGGTAGGTTGTATTAGGATAGTATAATTACCTGACAAATGTGAAAAATGCTAAATGACTTAGCATTTTCAGTAATAAATCAGAAAAGAATATTTTGAATAGACACCTAGCAAATAAAATGATGAATAGCTGCTACATAATGAGATCAGCTTAACTGATCTTATTTCATACTTTGATAGATCAACTCATAAAGCTCATTAAAACTTGTTTCTAATAGTTGCATTTCTAGTCCACAAAGTCCCAGAAAAATAGCACTGCAGCTCTCCAAGATGATATATTCAGTGACCATAATCTGGTGGTTTGTGTCAAAGGTTTTAATTAATTGAGAAGCCATCTTTTTTTCTGCATGCTGATATGCTGTACACTGTTCTGCAATTCAGATTTGTTTGTGTTTCGAAGACCTGCAGGCATACACATCTGGTAGTAATCTTCAAACTTTGACAGTTCTACTAACATCATTAATAAGGCAGTACTAAAAGGTTATAAATACACATGCCTCCTGTGAAATAAAAGGATAAACAAGAAGCTGTTCTGATTTACTCATGGAATTAACATTAAATCCTACTGATATTATTATAGTCAAAGCAAGGCTGTCAAAATTCATTTTGATGGATTTTAACAAAGAAGAGAATATGTCAATAGATTCTTACAGGCATCTTAAATCAACAATTGTATGAACCTAAAATTACGAAACAACTCTGCAAACTTCTAAGAAACTAGTAAAGCCCATATAAACTACAGAAAACCTCATCTATGTTAGTTTCTTAAATTGCTAATAATGTAAAATACTTTATCTAATGATAATAACAAAATAGAAAACAATGTTAATGTACTTTAACTGTATCAGTACATGGAATAAATTACTTAAGTGTAAACCCTCACCCAGTAAATTGCTAATGTTGACTAAGGTCTGGATTCAAAAAGCTTTGCCATTTTATCACTGCAGTGTTCTGGTAGCTGACAGAGCAAGTTAAGGCTATGATCTGTGGTTTGATAGTTCAGCCCTCAGTTCCCAACTGTGTGACCTTGATTAAGTCACTTAAGCTGTCATCGCTCCCAAGTCACCCCTGAAAATGGATTTTGGGTCTCCCTTGCTAACAAATAGGTGTTATTATTTATTATGGTAAGCACATTTAAATGATGAGTGGTCATGCACAGGGTGTGTCATTCAAAAAAAAAACAAGAACTGTGATATGGCAAGGCCAAGCAGCACTGTCACAAAAAGTTATACTGCCAGCCCAGCTATCTGGAAATTTGTAAATAATGATATGTTCTTGGTGAATATTGAAATGATCTGTGTAACATGCTTGTGTTACAACTGTATTAGAACTGTATGCTATGTGTATATCAAACTGCTGGTACAGAAGTGGCTGTTGAAAAGGGTTTGTAAAGTACTGAGCTGAAAATGTAACCACAGTGTACCTTACTGGAAAATAACAGAAATGTACATACACTATTGTAACTATTTAAATGTATATATTTTAACAATGGAAACAGAAAGTTAACTTCAGAAAAATATTTGAAATTAAATTACTTTATAGCTGGACCATAAAAAGGATGTTATATTTCAGTTTCTGTGCCACAGCAGGCACCATTTCTTTGCTGATAAGTTTTCTGTATTGCATTGGAAGTGTTTTATTGTTTTATGACTTCCAGGATCTGCAAATATCTGAGGGAAAGCCCTTGTGTATGTATTTTTACAGGTAGATGCTAAATACTGCTAGCTTTCAGCAGTGGGGGCTTTACCTGGGATAGAGTCAGATGACATGACATGAAGTCATTTTGCAAGCTATCCCAGCAGTAATATTTGAGATATTAATTGAAGAACTCTCTGAGAGAGACTATGCATTCTGAATTCTGTCTTTGACCAGACAACATCAGCTAGAAGATCTATTCACCACATCTGCCTTGCTGGTCTAATTAAATATGTTTCTAGGTTATAGTAATTCTCTTAGATAAAGTCAGGAATATAGCAAAGATTAATTTAGATGTTTTTCTTTATATATTTGAGCCTGTCCTGCAATGTTGTTTTAAATATTTCCTGTGATTTTGAACTCTGATGTCACGGTAAATGTATATTTAGTATTGTCTTGTTCTTTTATTATTTATTATTATTAAATATATTTAAACCTTTCATTGTGGATGTTTTGTCTGGACATATTTAAGCTCTAAAAGTACTTGCATATTTATTTGGTGACACTGTGTAGGCCACTCCTAATAGCCTTGCCCTTGGTCAAACACTTTTATATTGATAGTAACATTACACAGTAAGATTGGACACCCTTTGTTAAGGGTCTTAAAGTAGCTGATAGAGAGCTGGTTGGTGGCAGTAATAACTACTTTACAGTCTGGCAAAAGTGGGCATAGCTAGTAAACCTGTGCCAGCCTTTCTCAGGTGTGTGTGTGTGTGTGTGTGTGTGTGTGTGTGTGTGTGTGTGTGTGTGTGTGTGTGTGTGTGTGTGTGTGTGCGCATGTGTGTATAAATCAAACTTCAAAGAGTGTGTGTGTCTGCTTCTTGGGCAGGGGCACAAAGCACTTGTTGGACAGAGATGGTGCTGGAGGTTTTGGCTTGGCCACTCAGCTGAGATCTCAACTCTATAGGTATGCCAGTGTGCAGTCTTATTGGGGATCTGCAGAAAGAGGGAGAAACCAGCCCCAGAATGACTGTGGTCTCTGTGTACTCTTAAGTGACACTGCACTTGATGCCGAGAGCTGTGTCTGGAAATACTGTGTGTATACATGTCATCCACACAGTGTATGTTCCCCACCTGTGCTAGTGGTGAGGATTGAGGTGCCTTAGTTAGTGTTGCCAGTGGTGGGATGTCACACTTAATGGTGTCAGTGGTGGGATCACCACATCACATATTGAGATTCAGTGGTGTGGATACTGAACTGCATGGGACATAGCCTGTAAACAGTGGTCACTAAAGAATGTGTTTGTACTCTCAGTCAGCCACACAATAAACATTCATAGTTTCATATCACAATAGTTTTATTTTTTTTTTGTTAGCTTAGTTAGCCAGGCAGAGCAGGCAAGGATGTCAGCAGAGGAGTATGACAAGCTTACAAGGAGCCAGTTAGCTGAGATGTGCCAAGCCAAAACACTGGGCCATGCCTACCTGACTAAAGCAGAGATGATTACAGCCTTACCCACATATGCATTACAGATCAGCAACCAGGAGAACAACCAGTCTGGCCTTGGGGATGTGCTGGAGATCTTGACTTGGCCACTCAGCTGAGATCTGCACTGTATAGCTGTGCCAGTGGGGAGTCTTATTGGGGATCTGCAGAAAGAGGGAGAAACCAGCCCCAGACTAACTGCGGTCTCTGTGTGCTCTTAAGGGAAATTGCACTTGATGCAGAGAGCTGCATCTGGAAATACTATATGTGTATCTGCCATCATCCCATTGTACATCCCCCACTGGTGCTATTGGTGAGGATTGAGGCTCCTTGATTACTCTTGCCAGTGGTGGGGCATCACAAGCAGTATCAGGCATAGTAGGCCAAGCAGCATTATCTGGCATGGTATATGCTAATGTTTGTATAATTACATTGTAATGAGCAATATTATTAAAATGATCCACTTGGTGTGTGGCAGAGTGATCCAGGAATGTATAAATGCACACAATAGGGCTGCACCCACTGTATATTTGAACCCAGATGAATATTCATGCTCATTTTGAGATAATCACTAAGTAATGTTAGTGGTTGCCTTACCCTTGCAGTACCCTGCTGAATACGTTTCCAAAACATGTGAAAGTATTCTTCAACTTCTATTATGGTGAACAACTACAATAGCACTTAAGAATAGGCATAGTTGACAGGTTCAGTTGTGTGAGGTTCAGAAACTGCTGCTCTACAAATTATTCCTTAAATTGATTGTTCTCTGCTTTCTTGTATAAGGCAATATAACTGGGCATAATGATTATACTAAGTAGGGCTAAGTACATTGCTGATTTTGAATTGCTAAATTTGCATGATGAGAAAACTTGATAAGCATTGCACCTTATTGTACCTAATAATGTGCACAAACCTGGGTGCCTCTGGGCAGCTCTGTGTATGTGTAGTCCAAAGCATGCCTCTGGAAGGGGCAAACTGCAATTTCAAATGTAACCATCTATTAAATGGAATCACTGCAGTGCCTGATTTCTTAATAGCATCCACATGGATATAAAACTGACATATTTTTTCACCTTAAAATGCCAATGTGAACAATTATAATACAGTATTTATATTGTCTTAATCCATCATGTGCCACATTATTGAGACGCCCATCAATACCCATCAGGGAGCAGCAGTGATAATGTTCTGACATTTTTCACTGAGATTCTTCATAGTGAGTCATCATGACTAGAGAACGAGAGGGGAGTGCTCCCTTTAGAGCACAGAAGTGGTGTGAGGAAGACTACAAAATATTTCTCTACCTTTTCCATAAGGATTTCTGCCAGAAGCTCCTTCCGTAAGACTATAAAGGGCCTCAGCATAATACTAAAGCCTGTAATAGTTTAGCCCAGGTTGTCACCCATGCCACTGACATTCTATGCATGGGGAGAACAGTGCAGTCACCACTACAGTGACATAAGGCACCTCAGTCCTAGCCTTCGATGCCAATGGAAGGTTGAAGTTAGAGGGACCACTACCTCCATACTGCAAGTATGACTTATATTAACTGCACATATAACCTGCCACTGCATGCCATCCACAAATATTACACAGTTTTCTTCTTATCTCTATAACCACTGAAGAGACTGAGTGAATAGACAGCTGCACAGTGGGAGACTGGTGCACCTAAAGAGTACCAGGGTGAATATACATGTTCAAGCTGTACACCTTTTACTATTAACAGAACTAGAGATTAATTATTAAGTAGTATGCCTTTAAGACATTTCTACTGATTATATGATACCTGCAGGTCAAAGGTTGCAGCATGACCACTGAATGTTATTACTGTTTTATGCATGAATCCTGCCATATATTTGGGCAAACGGTCTCTGGGTTCAAATCCCCCCCCCCCATTGTGTCATCAGGAAATATTTCAGTTGGGTTCTCTGTTTCATTGCACCATCTACAGCTTTAGATAGGGAAATATGTAAACTTCCAGACATTGGACCCAACCCAGTTTGGTTTTATCAAGGGCAGGTCATGCCTACTGAACCTGGTGGACTTCTTTAAGAACGTCACCAAAGCAATGGATAAAGGCAAAATGGTTCACATGGTGTACCTTGACTTGGCCAAGGCATTTTACACAATGACCCACTTAAGCATTATTGACAACCTCAAGAGGTTAGGTACAAACCCGTATGTCACCCAGTGGATAGCCAACTGGCTCACAGACAGGATCCAGGAAGTTAGACTTGGGGAGTCCACCTCTACAAAGAAGCCAGTCACAAGTGGTGTCCCTCAGGGATCAGTCCTTGGACCATTCCTTTTTGGCATTTACGTCTCTGAAGTCAAGGCCAGTGTCAGTGGTTTCTGTTTCTGGCTGATGAAATTTGTAGATTATTGCAAATTAGAAGTTGTCATTCAATCCTAAGATGACACAAATCCAGGAAGTGCTGACACAGAGAAACAATGTGTGCCAAACCCATGGACTAAAACTAAATGCCAAGAAATGCATAATAGTATCCTTTGGGAAGTCATCCATCCCTGGTAAATATCATATTGACAACACACCCCTTAGAGCTGACTGAGTAGTCAGGGACTTAGGGGCACACATAGACAGTAATCTAGCCTTTGACCATCATGTGTCTACAGTAGTGAGGAAATCATTCTATGTTGAGCAACCTATATAAACAAAGGTATGGCACCTAGGTCCATGAAAGCCATTGTTCCACTGTATTAGGCATTCATCAGACCTATATTTGAGTGCAATGGTCCCTTTGCTATGTATCTAACAAGGCATATCCAACAACTGGAATGTCCACAGAATATCACACCAAAAGTGTGAGAAGAGACCTTGGGACACAGGTGGACAGTAGTCGCTCCTTTGATAATCACATCACCACAGTAGTCAGGAAATCCTTCTATGTGGCACACCTCATTACAAAAGGTTTCTCATTCACGAAAAAAGGGATCATTGTTCCCCTCTACTCATCACTCATTAGACCCATTATAGAATACAACGCCCCTTTTGGTATGTACCTCACAAGACATCTACAATAACTGGAAAGGCCACAGAAATACCTCACAAAGAGGATTACTGGCCTCAAACAGATGCCCTACGCAGACCGTCTCAAAAAACTCCAGCTTTACTCTGTCACATATCATCTATTCAGAGGCGATCTCTGCCTAACATACAAAGCTATGTCAAACCCAGAGCTTGTGGACATGCTCCACTTAAAGAAATCCCAATCCTTCTGAGCTACACGCTGTAGGGACCTAAACCTTGTCACCACAATAAACAGAACATGCTGGAGGGATAGATTCCTGTCCCAGAGACTTTCCTTATTCTGGAACAAATTACCTATTTATATCAAACAAAGCTCCTCATTAGCACTATCAAAGAAAAATCTTGATGATTAGATGGGAGATAGGAAATTCACCCCAGGGATCACTTTTTGGCTCTGCTTGACAGGGGCACAGGAAAATAATTTCCTTGGGTGGCAAAAGCCAGGGTACCGTTTGGCTAGGCTTATATAGGCCCTAGGGCCAATAGCCTAGTACCTACCTATGAACCTATAATACAGAGCATAAGAATAATGTCCTGTGCAGACCACCTCAAGGTGCTATCCCTGTATTCTGTCTCCTACAGGCTGTTGAGTGAGATCTGTACCTGGCATACAGAGCATTGCCAGAGACCTCTCTGGTGGACCTCCTGCATATCCACAAAACAAACAGCACCAGAATTACCCCATTTTAAAGACTTAAACCTTGCCTGTGATATAAATAGGACCTGATGGACAGACAGGTATGTATCCCAGAGACTACCCCCTCTCTGGAAAAGGCTTCCCATCCATGTGAAGCAGAGTTCCTCCCTAACCCAATTCAAGTGTAAACTGGTCAACTGGATGGAGAACAGGAAATTCATCCCTGACTTGGCATCTATGTCTCTCATGGAAACAGGCAACCTGTAAATAGTTCATCTCCCAGGCCCATGCTTACACTTATCAAGGGTATCAGAACTTGTCAGAGATTTAGGATGCATGGCTAGGCTTAAAAAGGCCATTGTGGTCATTAGCCTAATAAACACCTATGAACCTATGAGCACCATTTTGGGTGGGTGGGGGGGCTATATGCATCATGAAAAATCTTTATCAAGATAGTTGGTTCTTTTGCTTATAACCTGTGAGTGAGATGTGTGCCTGCACAACATGGTTTCTTTGTATGTGCACATTTGTCTCAGATATCAATAATGTGTCCTGGACTAAAGACACTGATTGGTTTGTGCAAACAGCCTATCACATTAATCCTCTATATGTTAGAATGCAGATGGTGATGATCATTGGTTCAGATGTCTCAAACAGTGGTGTATGCTACCAGCCTTGTCAAACAGAGAACTGTCTTAAGTCCTTCAGATATATTATATTTAACTGTGTCATAGTCAAAGTACAAGTCAACTTCAATTTTTCATTTTATTTGTAGCTCTCTCTTCTCCATGCACTTTACCACTATCTTTTTCTATTATGTGCATTTATTTTTCTTATTATTTTTGTCTCCATTTATTTTATTATTATATGCAGCAGCATCATGAGCAGAACCCACCCCTCAGGGAAGGGCTGTCAACTTCCAACAGATGGCGGCAGCAGTATCAAAACCACCACCAGGGTCACCAATTACATCTGGGTCCCAAACTGCCACAGTCACCTCCACACCTACTGGCCTACCTCCACAGCCCATTTCAGGTAGCTCTACACCAGATGGTGAAATATTTGTGCTCACTGCTTGCAGTGCCAGTGGAGGTGACACTTTTGTCTAACACTGGCAGCTGGGAGACATTAGTGGGAGATTGTCGTCTGGAGGTTGGATGGACAAATCACAAGGAGAATTTCCCCTGGCAAAATGTTATGTAATTTCACTGTCCAGCAATGTTTCAACCATCTGAGACAGGGTTTATAGATAACTGCACCCAGGGTGGTGAGCAATCTCCCACTAAGTCACGGCTGACAGAGAAAGTAGCTGTGGATGCCCCCTACTATCCCACATCCTGCTCTTCCCTTCAAATTTGGGTCCATGAACAACCCTGTTGGTTATTCAGTCCTCCACTCAACTTTTTCTTCACTCTAGTTGTCTGCTGTTTCTTCAATATTGTATTCCCCTTCCTTTATTGAGCTATTACATATGCTGTTAGTCATGTCTGTCTCTCTCTTTGCTACCTTGCCTTACTGTCTTAGCTTTCTCTTACTTCCCTTATCTCCTTCCGAGCTTAATTTCTCTTTTTGCATGAAAAATGGCAGCGGTTCCACAAACAACATTCCCCACCTTCCCTATCTCCATCCTGCTCATTCTTTAGTTGCTCACCTTCTGTTCTTCCCTTAGCTTGCTCTCTCTTTACTGTGCTCCCATTTCCATCCTTTAGTTTGACCAAAAAATACCTAAGCAGACCCCACATACATGCCCATCTAGGGCTTCCAAATTGCTTACCTTTTTTGATTTTACTATGGGTGGCAGGTCATAAAGTGTACTGCTGATGCCCATGTATACCCAATGAGAAGAGGCACTGCTCATTTTATTGTGCTGCCATGTAAGATATATACATATGTATTGGCTTTAAATGGTACTGGCTAGACACATGAGCTGAGTGTCATTTTATGAATATTTGCACAAACTACATGTTTTACAATTGTCAGGACTTGACAAATTCCCCTTGTCACAAATTAAAATGCCGACTCTATTATGGACGATAGATTAGACTCTAATGTTGATGTATTGATGGGTCATTGTTGACTCTTTCATTCTTTAATTCTGCAAGTTTGTAACCAACTGTTGTATGCTCTGCTGATATTATTTGCCTCACAGCTTCTGTACCTCAACCTTTGAATAAAGTGTTTTGCATACTGTAAGCATGGAGAGTTCTGATTTCAAATCATTTGAGGGATGTATGTGTTTTATGTCTGCCTTCTTCCATTCTGCAAGTGTGTAAACACCAACTACTGTGTGCTTCCTTGATGCTGTTCATCTCACTGTTTCTGTAGCTCAGCCTGTGAATGAAATGCATTATAAGATAGGAGAGTTATAGGTTCTAGTCCCATATGGTTTGCAAATAGATACACCATTATTACAGTGGAGTTATTTGTTTTCTAACATTTATATTATAGTATAGGTACAATAGTCAGACTCTACTGATATAGTACCTGGTTTTGGTAGACATATTAGTACTTTTCTCTACTCCACCCATTGTGTATTGCTTTACATTTTATTATGTTCAGTTAGTTTCATACCCCTTATACATTGTCTTCCACATACCTCATTGTGTCATCACCTGCATCTGCAGGCTTGTCTGTGGTATATGTTTGTTTATGTGGTCGTACTACCTCCTTTACCCTCCTAGCTTAAGCTTACTTTCCTTACTACCTTCCACAAGTTATATTCTGTGTGTCTGTGTGCATGTGTGTGTGTGTGTGTGTGTGTGTGTGTGTGTGTGTGTGTGTGTGTGTGTGTGGGTGGGTGTATTTTATATATATATATATATATATATATATAGATGTGTATGTGTATGTGTGTGTGTGTTGTGTGGGGGGGTGTCTATATCTCTCTCTTTATATATGTGTGTGCTTATTATATAGATATATATATATATATATATATATATATATATATATATATATATATAAAGAGAGAGAGAGAAATATATATATCATTGCATAAAAAAAATAAATAAATCTACATACATGCCTTTTGGCCCTGTAGATCTGCCACGTACCTTCCTTCTCTTGTGTGAACTGTGGGTGAGAGAATGTGTCAAGCACCTACTGGGCTTGTGCTCAACAAAAAAAAGCACTAGCACTGCCTATATTTCTCTGTTGTCACACCATATTCCAAAATGCTTTTCCCGCAATCCTTGTTGTGACCACACCCACTATTTTTAAAGAGCTGCTCATTGTCGCTCATACTTATCTGGCTACATTCTTTGCTAATGAGCATCCGGGCTGTTCACACACACATGTGCAGCCAGTAGTGTAGTTTTGGAGGGGAGGTGAGACCGAAAACTGCTCTGGGTGCAAAATGGTGGGGAGGACTGATCCCAGTCATTCTTGAATCCACACCAGCTTTGAAAAGCCAGTATTGAATTTATATTTAAACCAAAAACGCTGTAGAGCTCTCTGTGTAGTCTAAACTGTAGCAAATGCTTGCTGCATTATAACAAGCAGTTTGCTACAGTTTAAAACATTTTTGCTTTTTTTTTCATTTTGTTTTTTTTTAATCAACCCTTAGTGCTGTGCAGAGTATTAACTGTAGCAACTACTGTTTAAAAGAAAAAGATTAAAAATAGAGGGAGGCAGTCTGGGGCAAGCAAGGAACAGAGACAGTGCCTGGTTGGCTCTTGCATTATCTGAATGTGGATTTTTATGCTGTGCACTCAAAAATCTGGCAGGGGTATGGATTTGGCAGTATCTGTGGGAAGCCAACTGGTATTCTTGCAGCTTTGTAGAAGTCCTTTTTTGTAGTCTTCACTTGAAGACCAGAGGGGGTGGGGTGCTACTTCATTGGACTTACAAAGTGTGCTGGTTAAGCTTGTTATGTCTCTGTGCACAGCAATCAGAGGAGGACTGGCCATGATCATGCCAATTAACTAAAAAGTGCAGTAAAAGTTGCTGACAGTTCATGTTTGTTTCTTGTTTAAAATGGTACATGTAATCCAGCAATCAAGAGCCAAGAATAAGCATGCTTACCAAATTTAGTGCAAAAAGCCATCTATTTTTGATGTTTTATGTAACTTAGAAAAATTTCCCTTAACCACACCAAAATGTGCATTTACAGGTAAACACACACACACACACACACATTGTTATATTAAACCTAAGTAACAAAACCAAGGTCCCTAAATTTTATTTTTCCATGTCCAGAAAATGCAGCTTTAACACCCCCCGCCCCCATAGAAGCCAGTTTCTCAGTATAATGATTCCCTTTGTTGACTTTGTCACTGCATTCTCAAGTGTCTCATTCTAGCTATAAAGCAGTACTGTCTGCTTCCATTTATTTCCATCCACCAACCTGCTTGCCTTTCTCTAGAGTCCCTTGACAGTATCACAGTGCTATATTCCCTTACTTATTCTAAGGTGCATACAACCAGTATCTTGACATTCTGTACATTATAGTGATGCCATGACAGGTCTTAGTACTCCAAGTTCAGCTTTACGGATTTCCTATACATTTGGTGAATCACATTTGTTTAATTTCAATTCCCTTAGCTTGCTATGAGCTATAGCATCCTATTCCCTACAAAAGAGCTATTGCCTCTCTCACAGTGTGATGTGAAAATGTATTTATATGTGATAGTGTCTAGATATCTTTCTTCATTTGTAATTACTAGCCCCCGGATTCTCTATAGCTTGCACGGCGTGCAGGAGCAGAAGCAGGCAATATGTCTGCCATGCGATCCAGGAACAGCCTGCAGGGGCATGCATGAGCACTCCTGCACTAATCCTTCATGGACTAAGCCCTTGTATGCAAATCACCCCATTTGCAGGAGAAATCCATGCAAATGAGGTGATTTTGCAATCCAGGAAGCTTGCAACCATCCGTGCAAGACTAGTGCTATCTGTAGAAATGTACTCGGTTAGTAACAGTACATTTCTGCAAAATCCAAAACGGAGCTGTGACAGCTCCAACTAAAGGCTGCATATCATGTAGTAAGCATGCCACTGGCCAAGTATAAGGCCAATGGCAATGCAAACATTAAAAAAAAAAATACAAAACCAACTTTAATTTTTTTTTAGCCGATCTCGGCTGTTTAAGAGTAGGGCAGCGGCGTGCAAACGGGATTGGGGGGAAATAACAAAATGAACCTAAATCAAGCATTCTAACTAAAATCAGTATTCTGCCATGGAAGTCAATGGCAGGCAACAGACAACATGGCCAGTGAGTAGTGGTTGCTAAGGGGGGAGGCTCAGTGTGAGACATGAAACTATGCATTAGCAGGCAATCCTATGCAAATGAGGAGAAGGATAGTGCATCCCAGTTTTCCCCAGCATGCTAATCAGGTCCCAACAGTGTAAGAGTAGGAATAGCTTGGTGCAAGCCTAGGAGTTAGGTGACATCATGGGTGTGTGTGTCAGGCATACTGTAAGCAGATTGGAGCACTGTGGCTCGGGTTTGCTCCTAGCTTAGCACAGCTAAGCTAGGGGGTGTGTCTAAACCTGCCTAGCACTCTTTACAAAGCCTAAGTGGGTGTGCACACCACGCACCGGGTTTTAAAGGCAGAAAACAAAAGTTAAACCAGGAAATAGCAGCAGTGTGCACATTTGTGCACTCTGTTTGCGTGGTGTGCCCCCTTGCAGTACTCAACAGCTACATCTATCCAAATTGTCCTTGTATGTGCCATGCTACACAATATGATCCTGTGAAAATAGCTGCAAAAGGAACAGCATGGGGCAGGACCACACAGCCCCCCACCATTGCCAAGTGCTGCACAGGCACAGAGCAACTCGGAGGAGGAACAACCTGAGCCTGCCCCAGTAGGCAGAAGGAGGCATGCCCAGTATGCCCTGGCCTTGGCAAAGAGGCAACGCATAGCACATACACTGACACAGGAGGGACCCAGGGAATAACACCTCTCTCTGACTCTCACATACAGTAAAAGGGATGCCAAACATTACACTACCTGTGCTTAACCATGTGTAGCGAGTTTACTATGTGCATCCGACATAGGCAGCCCTGCAGCACCACCCTCAATACTGGGACACCCACAAGGTAAGTGACTCACACATGCCAGTCAGGGGGGTTCACATACCCAACAACAGTCACAGTCAGCAGGACAGGTGTAGATGAACACAAACAAAAGCTGTGCTATAGCCTCTGAATGAGATCTAAGGGTAACCCCCCCCCCCCGGCCTACACAGACAGACTACAGCAGGTCAGACAATGGGATTTCAGTTCTGAAGGGTAGGAAGTCATAAACTAATATGTAGGTAATTACAAGCTAAGATCTGTAGTACTATTCTTGTATTTCTGGGCACAGTGTTGTTATCTGACAGACCTGTGGGAGGAATGTTTATTAGCACTACCTGAATGTTCCCACACACAGTACCAGGTTCCACATTACTATTATGCATATACATCTCACTCTGTTACTGTACACCCTCTGACCACAGCTTAACAGGTTGGGGTGTAAATGGAACATACGTGGCTTCTTAGTCACATAAGGTATTGAGGAGTTGCTAGTGTGCCAGGTTTGTTGTCATAGATGTGTGTCAATCAGTCATATTTCCTGTTTGCTGCCTATACATCTGGGATCATCCCACTGATTTCCCTGGGAGACAGGTTGATAGGCAATAGATATGGGCCACTTTAATAGACATTCTGGACATATTCTGCACAGTTCTGGGGTATGATTCTGTATGCAGACTACTACCACTGGCAGGATTAGAACCGTCGCTTTGTGTGCTAAAAAAACAACAGTTCACATCTCAGTTGTATGTGCTATTCGGTCTTTGCTGTGTACATCTCCCCTGTTTACTGCCTATGTGTCTCTCAGTTGTACTAAATGGCCTCTGAGGATTACACCTGTCATATACAGGCATTCCTACACATTCAATTTATGGTGCATGGTGTGGGTAGCAGTGCTTGATACAACAGTACTATTACATGATTGCAAATCTACATTACCATATGATACCAGAATATATACATGCAGTAGTCCAACAGTTAGACCTGTTTTGTCAGGATATTACACTTTTATTGCCATACAAACAATATGAGACTCTTCCTGCCATATTCTCTAGTGTATGCAGTACTTGCCTTGAACAATACAGGTTTTATACTAGCAATTAATTTACTACTACTTTTATTTTTTATTTCCTATGACAGTAAAAGCATGAGTATTGCTGACCTGCCTCGTGTTGCAACCACGCCAAGTGGCTGATGTGAGCCTCCTAGTTCACGGCCCACTCCGTTGCAGCTGTGGGGGACATAAGAGGAATACTTAGCCATACCAATCCATTATATACCTGAGCTGGCACTTATTACGCACATACTGGGGTGATGCTTACACACATCTGGAACATTCCCTGATGCTCTAGCCTCTTAGAGGCACTCCTCCAAGAGGTCCCCCTTCTGCTGCTATAGGTCAGCATAGTGGTGCCGTACCTGCTCACCAGTTCGGGGTATGCCAGTGGCACTTGTGAGGTTTCAGGTGAGATGGTCCCAGGCCTCTGCCTTTTATTGGGAGCCCTGGTACTGGCCATGCAGTAGTCTCTGTGCATGGTCTTTAACTAGGAGTCCTGCCATGACCTTGGACTCCTGGATGCACCAGCGCTGTACCCAGAAGTGCACTCATTCTCCCCTTACTGCCATAGTGCCTGCAAGAGGAAGCTACAACCAGTTATGAGCTGTATTCCCACATCTTGGGTTTAAGTATGACCGATTTCCCACATTTTTCTGTGACTGGCCGGTTTTGAAAAGGCTAAGCTATGGGCAAACTTGCTTAGTTAAGATTGGCATTGTTAAGGGGTATACCACTGGGCACAAAGAGTTAGCTGGTCTACACATTGTTCACACCTCCTAAGCTGGCCTGTGCAATGCTTAGCGTTGCTTACATTAGACATTCATTATAATGCCTTTTTGGCATTGTGTTATTATTCATTACACCTTATATATGTATGCCTGGTATCCCTGATTGATGTGCACATACACTCTGTGAGGTCCTTGTGTTTTATTGGGAACTTTGTCACTCTATTACAATTATACTTCACTTCTGGGTTTACTGCTGTACTCCAGTCCACGTACTTATGTTATGTAGTGGGTTATGGCACATATGACTGTATACTGATGCCTTTCACAGGTTCAGTTTGTTTATACTATGATGAGGGCATGCTTACTACTACCTCATTTGTCTGTACTTTTGTGGTGGCTTGGTGGATAACTACTGGGACTATGGTGTATAGGATCCTGGGTTCAAGACCTGCATGGCTGTTTATTTTGTTGATGGGCAGAACAAGGGCCGTTGGATACAGAGTGATTAAGGCACTTTTGAGAAGTTGCAAGTGGGTTTGCATGATGGCAAGCACTGTTAACCTGCCGTTACATCTGCTTACAGAGAGTTAGCTTTAGAATTGCTTAGCCAGTGTAGGCATTGCTTACCCCCACACAAATGGACTTAAAGCAGCTTACTAGTGCTTAAATATACTTACTACTGCTTATTTGTGCTTAAACCTGCTTACTAGTGCCTTATTCATTATGACACTGACACTTCACATGTGCATTTACTGCTGTTAAATAAAATCAAGAATTCAATACACAGGAGGTTCAGCTTCAAAAGTTTACTAGTGTACACCAGGAGGCAAAAAATGTACAAGTACAGAATTTTGTCTGACATGAAACAAGAAGCACACAATTTTATATAGATTTAACATTCAAGCTGTGCCCACCTTACTGACGTGGTATGTCACAGGGCATCTACATCACTTTAGCTTACAGTTCTCTATTCATTAAATCTGCTGATGCTGTATATTTAAAAAAAGTTTTCCTCTGGTTACAATATGGCCTTGCTATCCACCTAGTCAGGCATAATGTCTTTCTGTAAAGTTACTTCTTCAAGGTTTCATATCAGTTCGAATACAATAGCAGATTCAGTCTTTTAATACACATCTTTGTTCTCTGTTACACTTTCTCACACAGCTGCGTGCTATCTCAGTAATACATATACAAGGCCAAATCATCCCAGCAGGAAAGAGCAGAAGATTTCGTTATTTCACACATTTAATTTCCTGACCCAGCAGATAATCACTTGTGAAAAGCATAAACATTAAAACTTGCTAAGCTGGCATTTGCCAGGGTCGAAGGTCAGCTTTGCTTTAAGCCACACTGCAGTTTCAAAACTACTTACATTTACACATGAATTAATCCTTTTGCTATATGATTAATGAAATAAAATGCATTATATACTACTTTGCTTTTAAACTAGCATTTCCCATATATTCAAATACACATTTTTCTAACATTTTCCCCCCTATTAATACTTTTTATTCTATTTTGAAGTATGCATAGTGTCATTTCATCTCCTAACCTTTTCCACTTAGGATTTTCAGCTAGGTGAGTCATTCAATCTATACTTCAGAAAAAATGTCATCTGAGATCAATTTTTCAATCTCAATATCTTGATACAAAGTTTCAGTAACAGATACATCAATAAAATCTTTGATTAATCTTTTCATGCAGGGAATTCCACAGCAAACACATGCTCCTATTAGGAGTATACCCACACAAATGGCAATCAGAATGTTCATTAGGATGGAACCCCACCCCCCAAATAGATTCTGGAAAAAGTCCGTCAGTGGGTTTGGGCCTGGTTCAGTCATGGATGATACTTGCTGAATTACCTCTAGGTGGTTATTAATCTCATGCCTGTTATCTGGTATGTACGCACAGCATTCTTCTTTGATAAGCGTGCACGTACCACCTCTCGCCGCTAGGGTGAAGTCAAGAGCCATCCGATTTTGTAGCACAACAGTTCTCATTGCATTCAGTTCATCAGTCACCAGTTCTAGGGCAGACAAAGTTACATTACTCATTACTTCGAGAAGTTTCGACAACTTCCTCAGCTCCCAGATCGATTTGACTGCTCCATAGGCTGGGAATATTCCTGCCCAGGATATAACACTGTCACTCAAGTCCATATGTGTCAATTTGCTTTTGTCTTTCACGGCATTATGATCTTTCTAGCCAGCTTCGATCTTTCCAACTGGATTCACAGGTTTATTAACTGGACCTTCAGGTTTTTGAGCTGCTTCTCTCACGTTTCGTATCTTACCCAAAGGTAATTCTGCAGTATGTCTTATTGCCAGAACCAGATAACCCAAAAAACAACTGCCGGACCAATTCTCAGGTAACCATTTATATGCCTTTTTCCCACAAATAAAATAACAGTTTTCTACTTTAGTACTAATACGCATCAGCCCTGCATGAAACATTTTCTGATCTATAACTGACAATTGTTTAAACAAAACTGGATTCTTGCGAATGTCATTCATGGTTGTTTTCAATGAGTTCAAATATGAATCATAATTAGTATTGCAAAAAGGATTGCCATTACTATTCTTAATATAACATCGGTAAGATATGGTTATATTACAATTGCTCCAGCCCACCTGGAGGGTATCATTTTTATAAAAACATACAATTCCTTTTTGTGTGACAGGTAAAAATAAAGCTATTTTGTCCTGTGATCTCAAAGTTCCTGTATCGAAGAGTAAATTCTCCCAAGTCTCATTTATCCCCAAAGGGACAGCGGACATTATCAGTCCTCCATATGCTGTTGGTATAGCTGTACAAACCCAGCAATTTGAAATGTTCATAGTCTCTGCATATACACGCTTCATGGCTAGGTATGTGTTAAAATTTGGATGCCAGTCTATAGACGTTTCATCATGCCTTCTTACTTTCACTTGTGTGGTTCTGTGTAGGATAAACCACAACAAGAGGAAAATTGTCACAATTACAGTCAATAAATGTACACTCAACAAAATGATTATGCAACATCTCTGGGGTTGATCTAAATTTCTATTCGCTTTGTTTTTGGCCATCTCGGTCTGGTTGTGTATCAGTCACAAAGTTTTTATCAAGTTGAAAGTTCTTTACCGGTTTGCAGTGTGTCAAATGAACCCAGGACGTCCTCTCGGCCACTCTGACTGCAGTAGGCATTGCCAGCAGAACCTGGTATGGTCCCTCCCACTTTGGACTCGCCCAATTCTTCCTTTTCATCACTTTCAGCCACACATACGTCCCCGGGGCCAAGACTGCTTCCACCGGTCTGGTCTGTTCCTTGTCTGAAAAAGAGTTAAACTGCAAAACAGATTTATTTGTTAACAGTTTCCTCATATAACTAGCTAATGAACTGTCAGCCTCTTGCTCTGCAGGCATGAGAGCTTTCCACTGAGGCACATAATATGCTCTCCCAAAAAACATTTCAAAGGGAGTCAAACCCTTTACATTTGGAACCAGCAGTGCCAAAGGCAGACAGTATATCCAATTCTTCTGAGTCTCCTCAACTAGCTTCCTAAGCTTATTTTTGAGGATACCATTGTACCTTTCCACCAGTCCTGCTGACTGTGGGTGGTAGGCACAATGGTTCTTTAAGGAGATACCAAAAAATCTCCCAAGTTGCTGGATTGTCTGATTCATGAAATGAGTGCTGTTGTCACTATAAATCCTTTCTGGAATGCCAAATCTAGGGATTATCTCTTTTATCAGGGCTTTCGCCACTGTTGCTGCATCCGGGTTTTTGGTTGGAAAAGCTTCTACCCATTTGGAAAACATGTCTACAATAACTAAACAAAACTTTTTCCCTTCACACTTATTCAGTTCTATAAAATCCATACAAATAGTATGGAACAGGTATGGTGGTATAGGAAAACTTCCTTGCTTGGTTTTAAATGCCCCTTGTGCATGGTGCTTGTTACAAGTATGACAAGCTGCACAAAATGTTTGTGTGTAATTTGTGAATATTCAGTTTACTAACTGTACCATCCCCACTTTTGAGACATTGCACTGCCCATGGCTCAACAAAGCTGCATATCTAAATAAATTAGACGGCAATATTGGTTTTCTCTCTTTGGAAATGTACAGTCCATTCTCAAGAATTGCACCTCGTTTTACCCATTTTTGTTTTTCTGCTTTTGTAGTAAGCGTCTGCATTGTTTTTAACATGTCTAAATCTAAAATCTCAGAGGGTTGTAATTCCTCATTCAAAAGTAAACTTTCTGAGTCTGAGGCTGCTTGCTTTGCAGCTGCATCAGCTCGTGCATTGCCTTTTGAAATCTTATCCTGTTGTTTTGTATGAGCTACACATTTACAAATAGCTACTTTGGTAGGTAACTGAATAGATTCTAATAACTCCAAAATAAATTGTGCATGATTAATAGGTTTTCCACTAGATGTTATCATTCCTCTATTTTTCCATTGTTGTGCAAATACATGTACTGTAGAAAAAGCATACTGACTATCAGTATATATGTTCACACACTTGTTTTTTGCTAAAGTACATGCCCTCGTCAAAGCTATCAATTCTGCTGCTTGTGCAGATAAGTTATGTGGTAAGGACTGAGCTTCTAAAATTTCAGTGTCTGTAACTACTGCATACCCTACCAGATTCTTTCCTGTATGACCCCTTCTGCATGAGCCGTCCACGTAATATGTCACCTCGGCATTATCCAAGGGCATATCTGTGAGATCTTGTCTAGGTAAAGCTAACTGTTCAATTTCCTGCAGGCAGCTGTGTGGTGTGCCATCCGCAGGAGTTGGAAGTAATGTTGATGGATTTAATGTCGTACATCATTCAATTGTCATATGAGGTTGGCTCAACAGTATAGTCATACATGAAAGATGTCTAGCAGGAGATAGGTATGCCACTTTTTCTTGCAGTAAAATTATTGCAACTGCATGAGGCACTCTCAATGTGAGAGGGTGGAATAACACCACTGAGGCCGAAGCCTGCACTGCCATTGCAGCTGCAACTACTGCTTGTACACAGTGAGGCAAAGATCGCGCCACTGGATCTAACTGTGATGAATAATAGGCTATGGGGCGTTGCTTATCCCCATGTTGTTGTGTCAATACTGACGTCATATATCCCTGCTTGCAATCTACGGTCTGAAAGAACCGTTTGTGATAATTCCGAAGTCCTAAAACTAATGAAGAAGCTATCAACTGCTTCAACCTGCAGAAAGCTGTTTCTGCTTCAGGTGTCCATTGTAAAATATCTTGTGCTGCCATTGGTGTCTTATATATCAAGTCAGTCAGTGGAGCAGATTCCAAAGCATAATTTGGTATCCAGCTGCGACAAAAATTAGTTGTACCCAAGAAAGACATAATTTCCTTCTTGGTTGTTGGTTTGGGTGCTTGCAAAATTGCTGTTTTTCTTTCCTCGTCTAATATTCTACCTTCATTGGATATTACATATCCTAGGTATCTAACTTGTTTTCTCCAGAGTTGTAACTTACTTTTGTTTACTTTGTGTCCTTGTATTGCTAAAAAGTTTAATAATGCTACAGTATCCTCCCTGCATTGTTTCTGGGTGGGGGCTGCTAGCAAGATGTCATCTACATAAAGTAGAATTTGACTACCTCCCGGTGGGGTAAACCCTGCCAGATTGCTAACCATTTCTTGTGCAAATATTGTTGGGCTCTCACAATATCCCTGTGGTAGTCGAGTATATGTATACCTTTTACCCTGAAATGTAAATGCAAACCAATATTGACTATCAGGATGTATAGGTATTGAAAAGAAAGCGTTACTGATATCTACCACAGAGAAATACTTCTGTTGTGGTTCTAAATCATTTAACAAAGTATGTGGGTCTGGCACTGTAGGTGCTCTAGGTATTACTGCATTATTTACAGCTTGTAAATCTTGTACCATCCGCCATTCCCTGTTTGCTTTTTTAACAGGAAATAGGGGTGTATTACATGGTGAATCAGGAGATTCGACCAGTACTCCTTCTTTGAGTAATGCTGCTATTATAGGCTTAATTCCTATTTCTGCATCCTTTCTCAAAGGGTATTGTCTTTTTGTCTTTTTTGTGGTCTAAAAGCTGACTTTGGGGTAATTGTAACTGGTCCTGCTGTTTGAATAAGTCCTACATCTGACTTGCCTGGTGACCAAAGAGTTACTGGAATTTCACATAAGGCCTTTTCTTCTTCTTCCAATAAAAACGCTAATCAGCTGTCCTCGCTAGATTGCAAGTGTACAGCTGGATGTGTCTCTGTCAACCAATTCAGTTTTTGTTTTTGTATCCCTTGTTCTGATAGTTCTAAATCAGTCTGTTTTTCCCATCTTGTTACTTTTTCTCCTAAGTCTGCCCATTTTACACTTTTGTTCTTTGTCAAGCTGACATGTGGTAATCGATTTGATCTATATAATGCAAGGAATTCTTGAGGTAAAGAACAGCTAACTACACTGTTTCCCTCAGTATCCCAGTGCAAAGTACGCAATACTAGTCTAGTTGCACGATTTCTGAACAATTCTTGCTCATACTCTCTATCAGGTCCTGGTGTAGTACAGTAGTATAGAGTACAGTGTAGCAAATGCTGTCGATCAGTGTTGAGGGAGGGGGCTTTACTGATGGCTACGTTCATCAGTTCCTCGGTTACTGCCCATGGACCAGTCGTGACTAGGTCCTGGCTGTACCAGTAAAAAGTTTCACCCTCCGATCGCACTACAGAGGTATCCATTTGTCTCTGTGCCTCCATACCTTGTACAGTTGGAACTACTGCTATGCCAAATATCTGCATAAGGTCCCTGCCCAATAGGTTTACTGGACACTTTGCAGAAACAACAATTTTACTTCTCTGGGTCATACCTGAAACAGAGTCAGTTATTACTATATCATGGGAAAGTGGTTCCCTGTATAGCTGTCCATTTGCTGCTTTTACTAGTATATAATCAGGTGATTCGGAATGTTCTGGTAACTTGGAGGAGTGTATCAAAGTCCGTGATGCTCCTGAGTCACACAGGAATTTGACTTCCCTTCCCTCTACCAGAAGTGTAACTTCCGGTTTCGTATCTGCTAAGCAGAGCTCTAAGCTCAATAATGCTAAGTCCAAAATTTCACTTTCTTCATCTTCCATATCTACTTGCACTTCCTCTACTCCTTCTATCACATTTACATTTGTTTTCTGTTTATTAACTTTTCCTGATGATTTCTGACTTTCACATAATGTATCTTCACTATCATATAGTCACTCCTCATCTCCCTTATCTTCTGTAATTACCTTTTTGTTTTGCTTACAATTCCTTGCTAGATGTCCCTTTTTCCCGCACTTGAAGCATTCACCTCTCTTCTTTCTCTCTTCAAAATCGTCTGATCGTTTGTCAGACTGTTTGTTTCCCTGGGCATTCTTCTTGCCCTTTTTACCTGACTGTAACACAAACACTTCAGCTCTGTCTTCAGCAGTGAAGACTTGTGCCTTCTTTTTCTTTTTACTATTAAAATGTCTCTCAGCATGTCTAGCGTATTCAAGTAAGACTTGTAGCCTCCCTGTTCGATGGTCTATCATATGCTTCATACTGAAGCTACTAATAGATGCAATGCAACCTTTCAAAAATGCATTTTTCAATTGTTGTTCATACGGGGAATCATTCTTTTGGTTCTCAGGAACCGACATACCGCTATGATTATTAAAACATTCTAATAATC
Organism: Protopterus annectens; assembly: GCF_019279795.1. Taxonomy (NCBI): domain Eukaryota; kingdom Metazoa; phylum Chordata; order Ceratodontiformes; family Protopteridae; genus Protopterus; species Protopterus annectens. The sequence continues at coordinate 1,008,054,719 of NC_056725.1, read as the reverse complement.
TAGCATAGTACCCATCTATTGTCTCATTTTCCTGTTGTATGCATTGATTAATGCAAGTCCAGTCTGCTCTAGGTTTCCATTTCTCAGAGATGGAGTGTTGGGTTTTGCCCTTCTTGTCCTGCCTGAGGATTTGGAACTTCTATAAGTGGGCAAATTTCTTCCTCACTCTCATCCTGTAGATTTCTCTCTATTTGATATAATTCTGTGTCCCTATGTGTTTTACGTGTTCGGGACCTAGTTTCAATAGGATCTCTAACAAATGGTTGTGGTCTTGCTGAAATTTCAGGATAACACGGAGGCGGACCAGCCTGTCCACTCGCTTCATATCCTGAAAAGGGTAAGGGAGGGGGCAAGGGAGGAGGAAGAGGAGCTGTTGCTATTACCAAGTTATTATCTTCTTTGTGTAAAAAAAATGTTTTTGAATTTTTAGTCTTCTGTTCCCTACGGTTTGCTTCCTCAATCCACCTGTGTGCCTGAGGAATGCCTAACTGGCGTTGCTTTTTTACCTGACCACCTGCATCAGATTTAAGCTGCTTAAGGAGTTTAACTAATGAAGTTTTATCTAGTTTACTATCAAATTCATACTTGTTAACCCATTTCGTATAATACCTAACGTTATCAGAACGTTGTGATTGCATGTATTTTGCGTCTTCGGTTAGGGGCGGATCTCGCAATGTTTTAGTGCACTGATTTCCCATAGTAAAGAAAATGTTACGTAACCCTTTTTTATCACGTGATATCAAATCCTCAGTTCCTGTTCACATTTTATCTAGAATAACTGCCTACCTTATTCTGTTACCCTGATCTATGACCAAATATACAGTACTTCCTTTTGTCCCTGATCTGCAAAACAAATCTTGACAACAATATACTGTAACCTAGACAGTGATCTAAAACAGAAAAAGAGGCAAGTTCTTCCTACCTGAGCCTCCGGTATTGAATTGTCCAATGTCCGCTCTTCGGCCACAGATCAGAAAGTGGCCAGCCTCTCTAAACGACAATTCAGTCGGAGGTCTTTTCACCCAAGAAGAACCGTTTCGGTAACTTCTCCTGCGCAGTATTCAACCACCGGTAGACTCTGATCTGCAGCTGTCTGAGGGAATTTCCGGCTAAGAAGGACCAAACTGTTAAATAAAATCAAGAATTCAATACACAGGAGGTTCAGATTTAAGCCACACTACAGTTTCAAAACTACTTACATTTACACATGAATTAATCCTTTTGCTATATGATTAATAGAATAAAATGCATTATATACTACTTTGCTTTTAAACTAGCATTTCCCATATATTCAAATACACATTTTTCTAACAACTGCAGTACTCCATTTCATAAATATATATTATTTAGTGGGTTTTGCAACAAAAATATTTGTCATAGCGTGCTTTGCCATGGAAAATGGAATGTGTTGCAGTGGGACTCGAACCGGGAATGCCTGCTCGTAAGATGAATGCTCTGCCCACTACACTATTGCTGTGCTACTTAATTTGCATATATCTTCCTTGTTATCCTCTTCAGCCTTTTACACTGCTTTAACCATAGCTAAGCAATGGGCACACCCACGCACCTACGGCTAGCTTTAATCAGATTTATAAAAAAAAATAAAAGGGTTTCTTCATTTTATTTATATGCACTGTTGCTGTTGTACACATGGGGGACTGTTGGTGGGGATATGAGGACACCTATGAGCAGTCTCACTCATTTCTTAACCCTTTCTGCTGTTCTACATTGTGAGGGCTTGTTTATTCTGAGAGCTCTCCTCTCAGACACGCCCCCTGCACTATTACACGCTCCGTGTAAGCCTAGGAGTTCGGGCAGTGCGCATCATTAATATGCATGGTGCGCTGCCATCCTGCTCCTACATGGCCGCTTCTGTGCAGGACTAAGCTAGTCCTGCACGGAAGTTTAGTAAATCTGGGGGTAGGTCTAACCACTCGTATGTATACTTTATCCTTTTAACATTTTCCAACATAATAGTAAATACAACTGCATTTAACTGAACTGTCAACTTAAGGTTACTCATTTTGCTAGGTTTAGGATAATTTTTTAAGACTTGCATCCCCAAACATTCACTGAAAAAAAGTAGACATTTACTATTATTTTCAGACAGACTGATATCAATTTTTTTTATTTGTATGTTAATACAGTTCCATAAATTGTACTGATCACTACAATAGTAACAAGATTTTAACTAGAGAGGCCTTCTCAAGATTCTGCCTTTTATTCACCATCTATCAGTCTGTGTTCATTCTAATTTACAAATATGGTTACCATGCAAATGTTGCTTTATATTCTCTCTTTTTCTTAAGCTGCAAACATTTAGTAGGGAATGTAAATAAAATAAATAATTTATCACTACAGTGATAGCATTGCAGTGTTGGGCTTAGTATGTAATTTAGCTGCTGCCACTGGCAGTATGCAAATTATTTTCATGAATCTGAGCACATAAAATGAATGATAACTCTGATGATTATAAATAAGCTCTGAGGTGGCTGGCAAATAAATACACATATGTGTGTATGTGTGTGTGTGTGTGTGTGTGTGTGGGTGGGTGTGCATACATTTATATATATATATATATATATATATATATATATATATATATATATATATATATATATATATATATATATACACACACACAGACACACACACACATATATATATATATATATATATATATATATATATATATATATATAAATATATATATATATATATATATATATATATATATATTTACCCACACATATATGTATATATTTATGGATAGATATACATAACTATATATATATATATATATATATATATATATATATACTTGCACATGCAGACATGTATGTATGGATAAATCTCATTGAGTGTATGTACGTTAAAGGATCTTAGGAACATAGGATCACAGGCCCAATACTAGGCAAGTGATCATGGGGAACATTGTTAACTTATGTTTTGTTACCATTTTTTATCTCTTTTTAAGCTTGTTAAAATGCTGTTAAATTATGCTTTTGTTTTTTGCTGTGGAACTTTTCTCCCTGGGCATCTGCTGGAAATGGGCTTCTGTCCAGTCAGACTATACTGGTAAACAAAAGTAAAATAAATAAATAAACATGAGAAGTTTAGCCAAAAGCAACTTTGAACAGATACACTTGAAACTTCTTGTCAACCTTTTCAAGTGATTAATAGTACTCACTTACCAAATTGTATAGGTCTGTACACAATAACCCTTGAGTAATTGCATGTCTCTGTCTCTGTCTCTGTCTCCTCATCCAGTCATCAAAACTAGCCTTAAAGTAGCCAAAGTAGTTTTTTATTTTTTATCTGTAGTGATGACTTGTTCCATAGGCTGGGAAAGTGGTGTTAACACCTATCTCTCCAGTGAGCCTTTATTTATTTGTTGTTATAGGTTTAAGTCTTTAGTGCAGGTGTTTGTAGAGCCACTGGATTTGTGAAGAAATAGGATGTAAAGTAGAATTTGTTTTTTCATGGCTTCAGCAAGACTCACCTCAATGCAGTCAGTAGACTACTGAGTATATGGAGAATTGCACTGACCTATCAGGATAATGAATGGATTTAAGGCCTTTAATTTTACTGGTTATGAATTTATGAGGCCATTCCACTTGAGTAATATAATTGGCTTTGTACATATCAAAAACTACACTGCATTCAGTGATGGATTTAAGAGAGCACAGTGGTTGAATGACATATTTAGATCTTGAAGATATTTCCTTGAAAACTAACGGTGCCCAATAGAAGCCTTAGTAAGGAATACTTTAGAAGACTTAAATTAATCCTGAAAACAGCGTTGACATCTAGGAACAAAATCCAAGCCATAAACCAATTTGTTCTTCCTCTTCTAACTTACAGTTTTTGAGTGATTGACTGAACCAAAAATGTGTTGGATAGATTAGCTAGGAAACAAGAAAGATGCTTCATGCTCACCAGATGATTTATAAAAATCAGTGCATACCAAGATTATATATTCACCATTCCGAAGGCGGGATGGGCCTCCTTGAAATTTATTACATGTATAGATCTGCAATTGTGGGACCTCACAAGACCCAAATGTAGTGAAACTTTTGAAACATGAGGAGAATAAATCTAAGATGAGTTCTCTGCTTCATCTAGCAGAAGAATATCAGCATCAAGCAAGAATGGAAATCAAGCCAGAAGTAAATAAAAACCAGGCAGCAACTGAATATGCCAAAAAAACAAAAGAAATAATATAAGGTGAAGGACCAGATGAGAAGGCAAGAAATGTGGAAAATGCATAAAAATAGTTGCAAGTATTGAAAATTTCTGGAAGAACCTCATGTTGATCAGGAACGAATGCAGGAATGATTAAGGAGAGGCAAATTCAAACTAAGAGATGAAAGGTTAATAGTGGCAGCCCAAGATAGTGGGAAACATACATGCTGGTTTACAAAGTTCATTTAACATGTGGGAGAAACAGACAAATGTAGGTTTTGTAAAACCGAGTTGGAAACAGTCGCCCACCTCATTGCTGGTTGTGACATACTAATGGCAGAAGGACTGTATACTGAAAGGCATAATATTGTGACAAGACTGTTGCACTAGGGATTGTGCAAACATTATGGTACTGAAGTGGCTGAAAAACACTGGAAATATGAGCCACAAAGCGTCATAGAAAATGTTGACATTTACATTACATAGGATCACCCATTACAAACAGTTCAAAAGATAGATGCTAGAAAACCGGATATAGTGGTCCATGTAAAAAAGACAAAAAGTAGCATTGATTATTGAAATCGACACACCTAGTGACTACAGTGTCTTGCGTACAGAGAGACACAAAGTCATAAAATATCAGGATTTGCAGGCAGAAATGAGAGCAATGTGGAAGAAAGATACCCAGATAGCTCCAATAGTAGTAGGAGCAACAAGTCTTACAAAAAAGAATCTACAATCATATTTAGACATGTTACCAATACATATAACCCTGTACGAGTTGCAGAAGGAGTCATTACTGGGCACATTGCAGGTGCTGCAAAGAGCACTTCTGGCTGACATCAAAGATTGAAACAATACTAATTTCATGAACTTTAATAGTACTTTGACTCAGGAATGAGGTCCATTCCCATAATGGTATTAGAAACCCAAAAGATTTAAAGAAATTAAAAATAGTTTCTTGACTATCATAAAAACATGATAATCAGATGAGTGGGTATTCTCCATAAGTACCCAGGACTCTTATGGCCATATCTGTCGAAGAAGTTTAATACCATTTAAAACATATCAGGTGAGAGCAACGTTATTACTCAACACTTTTTTGCACTTAGCTTGATACCATTTATGCTACACCAGGTATGTACATATTCCAACTGTTTATTATAGGTGGATAAGTGGATACCAGTGCCCTGCTTGCAGTAGTCAGCACACTTGATCAACCACACTTCCATAGTATTGTCTGGGATATCTACAATATATTTATGAAACAGGAGAAGGCCCAGAACTGAACACTGTTGTATTCCACTAGTTAAAATTTTATATTCAGAAAGCGAGACAGGAGAGTACCATTAACTTCCACAACTTTGGGTCTGTTAAATAGCCAGTTTGCAATTCATCTGACAACATGGGGTTTATACCATTTCTGTCTATTTTTTCAATAATAATAGCATGTGGGACAGTGCCAAAGCCTTGACCAAGTTGAGATTAGCAGCATGTATGGAGTGACCACTGTCCACAGCCTCTGTAACCTTTACAAGGAAGCTCACTAGTTTCAGGAAACAGTACCTGCCCACAAATGAATCACTTAATTTTTAGTTGACATTTATTTACCAGTGTAGTACACTAATCACAAGTGACATTTTGCAGGTGCTGCCGTTATTTATTATTTATTCATTTACCAACGCTTGTGTACCAAGCGGTTCAACTAGGTAAAAACAAAAAAAACTTTTCAGTGGAGGTCCATGGAGAAATGCTCCACAGAGACTACAAATATTATACAAATCCATAATAAATTATAGTAAATGCATAGTTACAATGGTTATACATGTAAAACATTGTATAGAATTATGCTGCTGATTAGGAGGGTGGCCTAATGGTTAAGGTATTTCCCTTACACACACAAGGTGCAGGGTTTGAGTGTCACAAGGGATAATTGGCTAGGCTTAAAATGGCTCGCAAAGGCAGTTAGCTTAGTACTAACCTATTACCTACAAATAATAAGCATAACAAAAAATTATACAAGGATTATTGTGATGGGCAGAAAATCAAAAAATTGTTTAGGTGGCGAGACTTTAAAAATATGAAAGATGAATTTATTATTAGGCTGTATTACATGTAAGTAGGGAGGGTTTTGAACGCTGTAGTATAGTACAGCATTGAGGAAGAGGAGGATTAGTAGTGACTACATATTGTACTTGCATGAAAAATAGTAGTGAAATAGATAGAAGTAATACTGCACATTATTTCCTGTTAGTGATAAAGGTGAACTGAAAATAAGCTGGGTGTCAGAGAGAGAGAGAGAAAAGGAGAAATATTAATACTGGAAAGGAGGTAGAAGATAGTGATAGTGAGTGGTGAATGACACAAGTTGTTAAATTACTGAGCAAAATAGCCTTATATAGAGATATTGGAGATGGAATGGGGATATTTACAATGCACAGGTAGCATAGTAGAATCTTACATGAGTTGACAACATTTATAGGTTCACAGGTTCATAGGTAAATACTATGCTAGCTGCCCTTGTGGGTTATTTAAGCCTATCCAATTTCCTTTTTGTGCTCAAAATAACCTATACATTTGGTTATAGATTAACCTTACCCATCCATCCATCCATCCACAACCTCTTTTTCTTATTTTTTACACACATGGGGTTGGAGCATCACTTTCACAATGACAATCATCTAGAGCCAAGGTATACACTGCCAGGTGGCTAGTCCTGCCATGGCTGTTCTTCTGTACCACATAGTCACGCACAGAGTCACACCTGCACTTACCCAACCCATGGTCGATAATTATATATTACCCCTAACGAGAATAACTGAGATCATACCATAGATATCTTGAGGGGACCCATTCATGGGATGTCCATTTATAGTTTAAGGGTAGTCCTGGGGTAAATTTTCTGCTTCCCATCCATAGATCTAAGTTACACTTGAATATGGACAGGGATGAACTTTGTTTTATGTGTATGGGGAGTCTGTTTGAGAGCAGTGGTATCCTCTCTGAGATATACTTGTCCCTCCAAACCATTCTGCTGATGTTGCAGAAGAGGTTTAGATCCCTAGATTGAGTATTTCTGATGCTATTTGACTTGCTCATGTGCATTAAATTCATCAGTAATTGGTCAGAGGATGCCTTGTATGTAAAATAAGGTCACCTCTTAGCAGCCTTTAGGATACAGAGTATAGTAACAGGTATTTGAGTTAGTCCATGTAACATACATGCCAAAGGGGGCATTATATTTAGTGACTGGCCTAATGATGGTTGAGTAAAGGGGGCAATTGCATCCCTAGATGGGTTCATGTCATTACAACGACAAGCGGAAGATCGACAGTCACTCCACTGACACATGAAATAATCAAAACCGCAAACACGGACATTTAACAGGTAAGAGTTTTAATTTCGCTAATCATGCCTACCATGTTTTAGTAAGTGTGGCAGTGTTATGCATGTGTGGTAGGCATGATTAGCAAAATGTAAACCTCTTACCTGTTAAATGTCCGTGTTTACGGTTTCGATTATTTCATGTGTCGGTGGAGTGACTGTCGATCTTCCGCTTGTCGTTGTAATGACATGAACCCCCCTAGATATAGACTCAATCCCTTTATTTATAAGCTGTGCAGCATAGAAGGACTTTCATACAACAATGGGCACATGTTGGTCAAAAGTTAAATCACTGTCCACATAAGTTTCTAAATCCAGAACAACTGCCCAGGGGGTTGAAAAAGACCAAAGTCAATGATCTGATAAGTATTTCTTAAGAACAGTTTTGTAATTGACGAGGTTATTAGATAACCTTAGTGAGAGTGGGGTTAAGTTCCATATTTTAGTGACATAAGCTGTAGCGCATCTCCTGCTGAGGTAATGGACTAGTGAATGCTCAGGAGTTTGTCTTGAGAATCTAATTGTCTTGACTGTGCATAATGCTGAAAAATTCCTGTCAGGGGTTGAACCTGAACCTTTTTTGTTGATTGAGTACTATATTGCAGGATACCATTAGCTGTGAGTATGTGAGATAATAAGGCAATTCAAGCTAGTTTAGTTGTTTTAGGGAAATGCTGTGGTGTGACCCATAAGGAGACACATTACAAACCTTAACACTTTATTGCAGCATTATTCTAGTTTAGATATAAGTTTGGCAAACTGATTTGTCAAGGATAGAGAGACATATAGCAGGAAAGATAAGAGGAAATTAGATGCCATGTTTTTGGAGCTGTCTGAAAAGGAGTGTTTGATTCTATAAAGTGTCCTGAGTTTTGTATGGGACGTTTGTATGGCCTGATGTGTATGTTACATTTCAAGTTTTCATCTATAATGACCCTTTATAATTTATGTACGAGGAGATTTCTATTTGTTGTGGTCTTGGGAGATAATACTGATGTCCAGATAGTGTTTTGCAAGGAGTAGAAGTGGCTTTGTTTTCTTTGTGTTTCAGAGGACCTCAGAGTTATTAAGCTAGGGTTCAACAAAGGTAAAATATTGCTGGTTATATGCTAAAGATGGGGTGCAGTTTGGACAGAAAATATGTCAGTCAGCATACTGAATTAAGGAAGCATGTTTGAAAGCAGCATGGAGGTTGCTAATGAAAATATTAAAATGTAGATGACCCACAACAGATCTTTTGGGGACCCCAATATGGACTAGTGGGAAAGCTGAATGGGGACTTTGTCATTTGATGTACTGTTGTCAGTCTGACAGGAAGCTGTTGAACCAGTGTAGGGATGAGGGTAAGGGACCAAGAGGAGATAGCTGCTGTAATAGTTTGGGATGACAGTATTAAAGGCTTTTGATAAGTCAAAAAATAAGGCAGAAATCAGGCTACGATTCTTTTTTGCTTAGTTAATGGTGTTGACAAAGTTGAGAAGGCCTGTGCTATTACTGTGTCCTGAGCAAAAGCTGTGCTGAATAGGGATGAAAAATGATGATCATAGAGGTATTTGAAAAGTTGACTGTAGACACATTAGAGTTTGGGGAAAATGAAACATCACCGCAATTGGCCCAAAATTTGAGAACTCATTGGAGTTTCCATCCTTAAGTATGATTTTTTTTCCCAAAGGGTTTGGACATAGGACTCATTGATGGATTGTTTTTATTAATATGGACACAAGGTAGGCTATAGCATCTGCAGCCAGTTTTGAGATACCCCATGGAAATGTTGAATGGAGTAAGAGTAGTGGGTTTTAATTTTAGGATTTTTTTTATAGAATAGATTGAGATAGCTTGCAATGTCAGGTGTCAGACTGCTTGCTTGCTTGTTGACAGGTATTGAGTTATAGGGTGAATTATTTGTTATCAGAGTGGTTATAGTAACAATGCATTAAGTTTTGATACAATCTTAGAGGAGGTGGTATATGGGGATTGAATGGAGTCAGATTTTTTCCAGGGAATAACAAATGCTTAATGAATGACCAGAAAAGTTTTGGATTGATTTGATGGGTGTCCTTGAATGTGGTACAGTACTGTTCTTTGTTGCCTATATTCACATAAATTAATTATGACATGATACATTCTATGGCTTTGCAAATAGGGCTGACAAGTAATGATGGGCCTATACTAACCTGGGTCTGTTATGGAACCACCCTAGTGTAATGGAGTCACAGTGGCTGTTCTCTAGTCATCAGGCACAAACCTTGTGGATAGGCTGAGGATGAACAGATTAAGTAGAGACCCAGACAGTGTATACTTGGCGCTCCTGACCATGCAGCTTGGTATGTTGACTGGTCCTGCAGAAGTATTGTTTCTAAACTTTGGCAGGAATTTTGAGACATGTTCCAAGGTGATTTCAGGGGAAATAAACTTTCAGGGATAATTGAGGTGACAATGTGGATAGGTGAGGTAAAGTCAACACTAAATTTCTCAGATAATATATTGATTACAACATTGTTATCAGCAAACAAAGGAAGGCAGGACACTGCTGTACGAACTCCGTTTAATAAAACTTAAAGAAATCCACAGGTTAGCGCTTTCGGGATAACACGTGGTGTTATCCCGAAAGCGCTAACCTGTGGATTTCTTTAAGTTTTATTAAACGGAGTTCGTACAGCAGTGTCCTGCCTTCCTTTGTTTGCTGCTTCTCATTTTTGTTAGGAGGACTTTGGCATTGGTACGGTAATTGCATCTAACATTGTTATCAGACGGTATGATATTATTATTATGAGGGATGAGCTCTATCCATCACTGGGCATGAAGATATGGGGTAAGGTACAGAAGGGGGCTTGGCTGGTAAGGTCCAGATCAAAGATATTAGACCTTCTAGTGGGTAGTGTTAAAAACTTGCTCCAGTACCTTGATATAAACAGGGTCTAAGAATCATTGAGTATCTCAATTGTAGAGGTGTAAGCGTGCTAATCAATGCTTGGGCAATTGAATTAACCTAGCAAGAAAATATTTGATCTGATATTTAATGCTTCAATGTTGTTAAGGTAATTTTCATAATGGGAGACACTGCTGTAGATCTGTAACTAACAAGTAATAGTTGGATTTGTAAATTGTAATTTGTAACTGCTAGAGCACCAAGTTAATGTTGTGGGAAATTTGATGTAAGGTGATGATATTTCTGACAAATACAGATACTCCATTGAAGTTACCCAAGGGTCTGAATGCATCAAAGATGCTAAACCACAGTACAGAGGGAATGTTGCCATTGCAATGAAACCATGTCCCAATAGATACACAAATATAAATGTGTTTGAGTTGCAGGAGGACCTCACATTTGGCATCTTTCCATTTAGACTCCTATCACTGAGTAGTGCTGCCAGAATTTGTCCCAATTTGTGTTTGCAATATTGGAATGCCCAGCAGGAGACTCTGCCTATAAAAGGTACAGTGGGGGCAGCAAAGGCTTTAGCTTGTATATGGAAGCCCTGGCATGAGAGGTGTAAGCTATTGCTGTTAACACAAGAAGTTCTATCTATCTTCTTATCCAAGGCTGCCACATATTGAATCCCCTTAGAATGAACTCTACTAATTATTCAGTTGCTAAAGTGAATTACCTTGTCTTCATATCTAGGTATTATTATAGATGAAGGCAAGATATTAGTCAAGAGAAGTGACATTTCTGTCAATAAACCATGCATAGTAAGTGCCATCTTGTGTCTCTGCATGTCACTCTGGGTGGAGTGCCTCAGATCATTCATTCCCACATAGGATGATAGGAGGTTATTAGGCTAATGACCCTAGGGCCCTTTCAAGCCTAGCCAAGTTTTACCCTAATTTCCGTAATCAGCACCTATCGACCTTGCCTGAGAAGGACACAGGTGGAACCCCCAGTGTGAATTTATGGTTACTCATCCAATTGTGTTTGAAGACAGCCAGTGAGGTGCTGTGCTTGACATGAAGTGGGAGTCTGTTCCAAAGGTGTGGCAACCTCTGGTAGACAAATCTGTCCCTCCAGCAGGTTCTATTAATGTCACATACCAGGTTAAGGCCTTTAGAGCGAGTAACCCATGTACCATTTGACTTACAGTTATGCAGCATTTCCAGTAAAGCCAGGTCAAAGTTTCCTTATATGTAAGGCAGAGATCGCCTCTGAGTATTCTGTATGAAACAGAATAAAGTGACAGTGATTTCAGATGATTCTTATAGGACAAATGCTGAAGATCTTGAATTTTCCTTCTGAGGAACCTTTGTGGTCCCTCCAATTGCTGCAGGTGCTTGGAAGGGTATATACCAAAAGGGGCATTGTACTCAATTACTGGCCTGATGAGGGAAGAGTACAGGGAGATTATAACTTTTTTTTTCTGAAGGAAATGCCCTTACTTATAAGATGAGCAATATATAATGCCCTTCTTACCACTGTGGAGACATGGTGATCAAAGGTAAGGTTGCTGTCAACCTGTATGCCCAGGTTTTTTACCACTGAGTGGGTACTTAGGGTGATGTTATTAATGTGGTAGTTAGCAGGAACATCACACTTACAGAAAGGGATGATAACACAGTTTTTTTGCATTGAGTTTAAGGCCATAACTTTGGCGCCAATCATTTATTTGTGTAAGACCATCTTATTGAATGTTGACATTGTCTGGAGATTCTATGACCGCTCCCAGTTTGCAGTCATCAACCAACTTTGTCAGCCACAGACCTTTAGTTTTAACTTGTACTTCAGTGAAATAGATTCCAAACAATAGAGGTCCCAGGACTGATTCCTGTGGAACACCACTGATTACAGGTTTGTTGCTGGAGGTCCTAGTCATACTTGGTTGGTTTAAGAGACATTGGGGCTCTTGTAACATTACATATCCTGACACTGGACAAAGATCTTAAGGTCACCATGTTCTTTTCCAGTGTGGTTAGTACGGAGTCTGCATTCCTAACTATACAGTCACTTATGACTAAAACACCTCATTGTGTGAAAGCTGATTTAGTGAGTGCTATGTGCTTAGGCTTCCTTTCTTACTGACTCTTGAGAGAGCTGTGAAGAGTTGCAGTATGCATCTATGGAGAGGTCATCATCATCAACCCCCTTTTTCTCATTTTTGACATGTGGTTGGAGTGTTGTATGAACTGTCACCATCTCTCTATTTAATGCCACTCTTCTGCCATCTTCAACACTCATGCTTGACTGTTGCAGATCTTCTCTCACACAATCCATCCACCTCTTTGCTGGATGCCCTTGTTTCCTCTTACCTTCTTCCTGTCTGTCCCAAATCTTCTTCACTATATTGTCTTCTGCTTTTATGCACATGTCCAAACCACTGTAACCTGTTCTCTTTGACCTTCTCTGCAACTGGAGCTACTTTGGTTTCTGCTCCTATGTCCTCATTTCTTCATTTATCCAACAATGTGCATTCTACCACTCATCTTAGGCACCTCATCTCCATTACCTCTAGCTTCTTAAATTGCTCCACCTTTACTGCCCTGGTTTCTGTACCATGCAGTAGTACTTTTCACACCACTTTCTTGTACACCTTACTTTTCAGCTTCTTTGGCATTCTTCTGTCATATACTACATCTGACACTCTGTGCCAGTTGACTGAAGCCCCTCTGATTCTAGCTTTGACCTCCTCATTTAGACTTCCTTTCTCCTCAACCACCCTCCCAGATACTTGAAGCTGTTACACTGTTCCACTAATTTCCCTTCTATCTCAGTTCTCAACTTCTTCTAACATTTGCTGCCATTACAATGATCTTATCTGTACTCAGTTCCATCCCATTTGCATTCAGTTTTGCATTCTATTCCACTATCCTTTGTTGAAGATCTTGCTCAGAGTCTGCCTGTAATGCCACATCATCTACATACAGCAACTTTCCTGATCAGTCCCCTCCAACCTATTTGCTAAAATAGTCCATCACCAGTATGAACTGCAGTGGGTTCAGACCTGAGCCCTGGTGCACACCCACTCCCACTGGTAACCCCTCTGTGAGACCAAACACTGTTTGTACTTGTGTCATTGGGTCTTTATACATAACTTGCACTAATTCTACCAATGTTTCTGGGACTTTGAACCACCATAGAACTGCCCAAAACAGCTTTCTTGGGACCTTGTCATATGCCTTCTCCAAGTCTAGGAATGCCCAGTTGGACTCTCTCCTCATCTCTAGCTTCTCCTCAACTATCTGTCTCACTGCAAACATCAGGTCAGATGTGCTGCATCCTGATCTGAATCTGAACTGCTAATTTCACATCTTACTTTCTACTACTCTTTGTATTCATTTATCACTCGCCCTCTCCAGGACTTTCATGCAATGTGACAGGAGTTTGTTACCTCTGTACTGCCCACAGTTGTAAATGGTTCCTTTGCTGTTGAACACTGCCACTAGTATGGTTATTCTCCAGTCATCTAGGATACACCTTTCTCTCCAGAGTGCTATGAGTACCCTCGGGAGCCATTTCTCCCCTATCTCATCCAACATCTTGATCATATCTGGTGTGACCTCATCTGAGCCTGCTGCTTTACCTGCCTTAATTATCATTAGTGTTGTTCTTACTTCTTCTGTGGTGGGCTCCTCCTCATCTCTCTTCATAGGCTGTGTCTGGGGTAGTGCAGCTTCTGTGGGATTTTCTCCAGTCAGAAGCTGTTGGAAGTATTCCTTTCATCTGCCTTTGATGTACTGTGGACCCTTATGAAGGGTGTCTGACTATCCTCTTTATCTTTTTATTTTTGCCTTGCAACCTAATATAGTTTCTTTGTGTCATCTACTAACTTACATTTTTAGAAGCTGGTAGAGTGCCTCATGCCTTATTCTTTGCTATTGCAGCTCCTTTCTTAGCTTCTTTGTTTGTTTGTATTCCTTCCTTGCCTTGTCTGTCTTTTCTATCTCCCACTTTTTCCTGCCCACCTTCTTTCTTTTGATGACTTCCTGGACTTCTGCATTCCAGCACCATCTTTCCTTATGTACCTTATTTCCATATGTGGCTCAGCCACATATCTGTTCCATAGTTCTCACACATGCAGTCTTAAGGTGCTGCCATTCTTCTGCAGCTCCACATATTTCCTCTTCATCTTGAGGTGAAAGATTCCTGAGTAATTCCTTGAACTGTTGTGCTTTCTTTCCAGTCAACTTTCAGGTATTCAGCCTTGTCTCTGTTGACCTAAGAGCCTGTTTTGACCACTGTTTGCAGTTGATTGTGGCAACCAGTGGGTTATGCTGTGGAAAGTACAGTTGTGTACACTTACCATAAATGTAGATGTTCGAGTGTATTTACTGTTGCAGTCATCACCTGTGGGTTATCCCTGCTGTGATAGCCCTCTGCCGACCCAAATACCAGAGACATCAGGTCATCAATCCTATAAGGCAGCCAATGCCATTACATCAGTTTTTTTTTGCCCTAACCAGTCAGATGCCCAAGTAAGTATGGTAAAGTGGTCCTGGTGACTAAAAGTAATTGTTAGAAACTTATGTCTCCCTAAAGAAAGATGATATAAGGGGGAAGGAGGGTGGGAAACCAGGACTGCAACAGTGAATACACTCGAACATCTATATTTATGGTAAATGTACACAACTGTACTATGTCCTTCATGTTTCACTGTTGCAGTCATCACCTGTGGGAGGATTCCCAAAGCTGAGGAGAGGGGTGGTAAGATTAATAAGAGACCTAGAATGGGTCAGCCTGCCCTGCAGAACTGCAGAGACAAACCCTGCCCTAGCCTTAGAAAATAGAGGTAGGTGGTAATGTTTGGTAAAGGTATGGACAGAAGTCCAGGTGGCAGCTTCCAGGATGTCCCTGGTGAGATCTCCTCTGAGGAATACTGTAGAAGTGGAGGCTGCCTTAGTGGAATGGGTTTGAATAGACTTGGGGGGGGAGGTTCCCATGCAATCTGTAGCAGAAATGGATACAGTGTGATATCCATTTGGCAATAGTTTGTTTCAAAATGGCCTTCCCCTCTGCCCCTGAGGCAAAGCTGACAAGTAGTCGGTCTGTTTTCCTGAAGGGTTTAGTATGGTCCCGAAAGTATCTGAGGTGTCTGTGCATGTCTAGTAAGTACAGAATTCTTTCCCCCCTTGTTTTGAGGGTTAGGAAAGAAGGTGGGTAAATGTATGGCCTGGTTGAGAGTTACATTAGATACCACTCTGGGCATAAAGGAAGGATTAGTCCTCAGGGAGACCCTGTCTGCATGTAAGATGATGAATGGCTCAATGGCCATCAGTGCCTGAAGTTCTGAAACCCTTCTGGCTGAGATGATAGCCAGGTGAAAAGCAATCTTACAGGACAGGTATCTTAGTTCTGCTGAAGCAGCAGGTTCAAAGGGTGGTAAAGTTAGTTTTTCCAAAACATACTTCAGGTCCCAGGCTGGAGTGGGTGGCCATCTGGGAGGTATGATAGTAGAAGCCCCTTTGAGGAATTGTTTAATCAAAGGATGGGAGAACAGGGACTGTTCTGTATCAAAATGGGCTGAAATGGCTGAGGTGTGGATTTTAATAGAGGAGAAGGAGAGGCCACTATTAAGTAGCTCTGTTAGGTAATCCAGGATAAGAAGAAGGGAAGGTTGTGAGGTATTTCCCCCTCTGGACAGGCTCCAGGAGCAGAATCTTTTCCATTTTCCTGCATAAGATTTTCTGGTGCTGGGCCTTCTGGCCTCTGTGATAATGTCTAGGACCTATTTGCTTAACAGGAACCCCTTGTTTGCCTTTAGAGTATTAGCCACGCTGATAATTTGAGAGTCTGCAAGTCTGGGTGCAGCATTTCCCCAGACATCAGAGTTAAGAGGTCTGAGATCGGGGAAGCTGCCTGAAAGGCTGTAAGGTCAGGCTGTGCTTTAAGGGGTGCCAATGTTGTCTGGGCCAATCTGGAGCAATGAGGATGGGCTTTGGTCTCTCCTCCCTTATTTTGATCAGTACCTTGGGAATAAGAGGCAGAGGAGGGAATGCATATACAGAGAGGGTGTTCCAGGGGATGTCAAGGCATCCACCTTCCATGCTAGGTGGTGATACTCCCTGGTACAGAAGTTTTTCAGCTGATGGTTGAGATGCGAAGCAAAAAGATCCAACTTCGGAGTCTGCCACACCTGAGTGATTTGTAAAAAGATTTTTCTGTGGAGCTGCCATTCATGGGGGTCCAGTAAGTTTCTGCTTAAGTGGTCTGTCAGGATGTTGTTGATCCCTGGTAGGTACTGGGCTATCAGGTGTAGTCCCATGGAAGAGGCTGCCAGCCAGAGGTTCATGGCTAGCCTGCACAGAGGGTAAGATTGGGTCCCTCCCTGTTTGTTGATGTACCACATTACTGTGGTGTTGTCTGTTTTGATAAGGAGAACCCCTGGCTTGAGATGGGGTTTGAAGGATGTCAGAGCCTTTTGTACTGCAATCATTTCCTTCTGGTTGATGTGTAAGAGAAGGTACTGGGCATCCAAAAGACTTTGGGTGCACCTGCCTTCTAGGTGAGCACCCCAAGCTATGTCTGAGGCATCAGTGGTAATGGTCTGCCTGGTTGGGCAGAGGGTAAAAGAAAGACCCTTGTTCTGGGCACAAGCCCCTGCCCATCAGAGAAACTCAGCCCTTATACAGGGGAACAGAGGGAGAGAGGTCTCTGGAGGTTGAGAGTACTGACACCAAAGGTTCTTTAGGTGCCACTGAAGATTTCTCATGTGAAGCCTGGCCTTGGATGCAAGATGCCATGTACCCCAAGGCTTGCAGGAACGTCCTTGCAGTGAGGTAACTTCTGGAAGCCAGCTGGGTAAAACAGAGAGGCAGGAAGCTCTGTTTTTCTGGAGATAGGAAGGCCATTTGGGATGCTTTGTCCAATAGTGCTCCCAAGAAAATGATCTTCCTGGAGGGTGCTTGCCTTGATTTCTTCTCATTGATGGTGCACCCTAAGGAGGTTAGGAGGGTTTTAACAAAAAGGAGGTCTTTGAGGAGCTTTTCTTTGCAATCTGCCTGAATGAGGCAGTCATCCAGATAAGGGTAAATTTGTATATTTTTCTGTCTGCAAAAGGCTATGGCCGGGGCTAACCATTTGGTGAATACCCTGGGAATAGTAGATAAGCCAAAAGGTAGCACAGAGAACTGAAAGTGTTGTGAGCCTGCACTGAAGTGAAGGCATTTACAGCAGGATTCCCTTATGGCTTTGTGGAGGTAGGCATCTTTTAGCTCTAGGGTAACTAACCTGGCATTTTTGTCAGCATAGTCAGCAGCTACTGCAAAGTTAGCATTTTGAATTTGGGAACCACCAGGAAGGTGTTCAGAATGGATAGATCCAGGATGGGGCACCAAGTGGCCTCTTTTCTGGGAACAAGGAACAGTCTGGAATAAAAGCCTTTGCCTGTTTGATCTGAGGGGACAGATTCTACTGCCCATTGGGATATGAGAGTTTGGACTTGTTTCAATGCCTCTGTCCACTGATTTGGAGGTACGTCTGGGTACCCTCTTGGAAATGGTGTTTGTTGAAGGAGAATTTTTCTAGATTCGGTAATGCGAAAAAACCTTCTCAGAAGCCAGTGCCTGAATCTTGGTTCCAGACACAACCAAAGGACCGGAAGATGAAGAAAATTTCTGCGGCATACCGTACTATGAAAGGGTCTCAGCAGAGGCCTGCAAAGGTATTAAATCGGGCATCAGGGGCTGTGAAGGTGCCTCACTGAATTCTGGAGAACTGACGACCTGCTTAGCGGTAGAGTCGTCAGAAGGCTTAGCCTTGTGTGGTCTGTCTCTATCTTTATCCTTACATTTAACTAATGTTTTAGTATAAATATGGATGGGTATGTGTAAGATTTTATTCTGAAGAAGTCTATCGGACGAAAACGTTGAATAAATTATTTTTACGTTATTTCTTGGCTTGTTTTTTTCCAAGGCACCAGTGTTTTTCCTTGAAGTTTTGGTGTTTGTGTCACTGTTTTTTGAGTTATTTCGTTGTTATCTGGTGGTTTAACCATGGGAGAAGCTTCGGAAGGCAAGCTACTTGATTTGAGTTTCTATCCAGTCCCAGACAGTCAAGATTCCATTTTAGATGATGTAGCAGATGTTCTGGGAGAGCTACAAACTTTGTTGACGTTGTTGACCAAAAGACGTATGAACAGAGGAGGAAGATTTGAAGGTACTGCCTTTAATAAAGGAGCTAATAAAGGAGCTGGTATAACAATAAGACTAATGGCAGAGCTAACATTTATAAAGATGTAGCTTCTGTCTTAAATGGGACTAGTAACCCTTTTGCAAACTCATTAAAATGTGGGGAAGACATCATATTAAGTCACAGCTTAACTAACTTATTTTTTGAGCTAGAAAAGGGGCTCAAAAAATATCGAGCCCTAATAGTGGAGAATAAACATTTTGAACATTGTATACAATGTAACATTGTGCCGAAGGGGCTCAGATTTTTTAAGGTCCCCAATGGAGTTAGCAGAGAGGATCCATTCTTTGATAAACTAGTGACTTTTTTAATGTCACTGGTTTGGACTTCCTCAAACTATTGCTTGCTAGGATCAATGAGTCAATATCAGAGCTGAAAATGTAGTTGGAAGAGGTTGATGGTAACATCAAAAAGCAATTAAAAAATGAAAGAGATGCAGACGAGAACTTTCAAGAAGTGTTCAACATAGCAGAAAAATATGAAAAGACAGTTATAGAAAGAAAAATAAGTACAATTGAAAGAGATTTGAAAGATTATGAAGCTGGTACTGCTTATTTTATTAATGCAGATAAGAAAGATCGGAAAGTGGGTGCTTAAACTGTCTATAAAAAATTCTCATATTCTAAGACAACGGGCCCTTTAACAGAAGATAACAAAGCAGCCAGTGGCTTACAACAGCGCCCTGATGTCACACACGATCAATCGAGAGAGGTTGGGGCTCATACGGAAAACAACAAGCCGGGCAGCTCTTTTGAACAAATGGCTGCAGTCTCTTCAAAAAACTTCAGAGGGAGATCAAACAGAACCCAGTTGAGACAAATAAGAGGCAGGAGCAAATTTTGGAAAAAGAACTGAGTGATAATATGAACTTTTCTGTAAGTTCAGAGATTATATTATATAATTTAATGGACATTTGTTTAACAGACACACAAGAGCGTATTCTTAAACTAGGTTTAAATGTTATACCTAGTAAGTGTGCCGCTGTGGCTAATACCTTACTGGATTTAAAAATGTATATCCGTAAGTTGAATTTGAGTTACATTATGAAGGATGTCAATGTTAGATCTAAATATCACTTACATAAACCTTCAGTGTATAATCCAAATTTACATTCTACTTTAAAAGTGTTTGACAACTTTTGTGAAAGGGACGTTAGGTCCATTTTAAAAAATAAGCCTAAACAAAAGTATTTCGATGTAACTAATGAAGAAAGAAAGATTCTTTTGGATTTAAGAAATGAATATGATTTACGTTTTATGAAGGCAGATAAAGGTGGAGGGTTGATTATAATGCAAACTATAGATTACAACAGGACCCTGGAAAGTCTATTAAACAATGACAGTGAATATTGTGAAGTAACTCTAGATATTATTGAAAGAAGTTACAAATACATACAATATTGTTTGTATGACTTTTTGATGAATGGCGATATAACTTTGGAGCTATATCATTTTCTTTTGGTTGAAGAACCTAAAATGGGTATACTATTTGGTATACCCAAAATTCATAAAAATAAAATGAACTCGCCATTTAGGCCGATTGTTTCAGCGGCAGGTAGTTCTACGGAAGCTATCTCTTTGTTTTTGGATTCTGTTTCGAATCCAATAGTACAGAGTTTGCCTTCTTTTGTGAAAGACTCTTGGTCTTTTTTAGATAAAATTAGAGAATTTTCCGAAAATAACATAATAGACTCAAACATTTTAGTTAACAGTGAATTTACTATGTTAACACTTGATGTGGCTTCATTATATACTTCTATACCACAAACAGAGGGTGTGGAGTTTGTTGTTATTTTTTTTAAATAAGTACACCGCATGGAGTGAGGCCAGCATTAAATTATATGCAAGTCTATTAGAGTTATTGTTGGAAAATAATTATTTCATTTTCAATAAGAAGTACTATAAACAACTGAAGTGAGTCATGATGGGAGCTACTGTAGCACCAGCTTTCACTGGATTGGTGATGGGATGGTGGGAAAAGACATTCTACCTACCCTTAAGGAGTTTCCTAATATATTAGTTTACTGCAGATTCATTGACGATCTCTTCTTCATTGTGAAGGGTGACGATGTTATGGCTAACAATCCTTTTTGGAAGAAATAAATAGTAGTAGTACCTTTCGTAATTCTACCATCGGTAACAAAGGGAAGAGAGTACGTTTTGTGGCTATAGACCTTGTTTGGAATAGAATGGAAAAGAAGATTTCTAGTCGAGTATACAGAAAGGAAACATATGTCAATAACTACCTACATTATAAAAGTAATCATCCTAATTTTATAAAAAGAACATTCCTAAGGGCCAATATATTAGAGCCTCTAGGATGGTGAGTAGTGATACTGATTTTATTACAGAGATAAAGTTTGTTACGAAATTATTTGTCAACAGAGGCTATCCCTTAAAACTGTTAGAAAAGGTAGCATCAGACATAATGGAAAGAAGAGAAAATTATTTCCCTCCTATTTTATCCAAAGGATTATTGGAAAATAATAACAAAAAACATCAAGGAGGTGAAACAAGTGAGATGGCACCTAAGTGTGCCATTGAGATGTCTGTAGATAGTGAAAACATTGTATATGTTATACAGAACAACTGGAAAATTATTAAGGGCAATAATGAATTGAGTATTGTGTTGGGTGAAGCACCTAAGTTTGTGTATAAGAAGACTCAAACTATTAAAAATATGCTCCAGTGTGATGATACTCTCATTTCACCTCCAGTAACTAGTAAGACTAGAGGTATGTTCAAATGTTATAATTGTAGTGCCTGTAGGTATATTTTGGAGGGGACTTTTATTAATTTAGAGCATTAAGCAAGATAAGATTATAAGTATAGATAGAAGATATAATTGCAAAACTAATAATGTGGTTTATGTTGCTCTTTGTTCAGGTTGTCCTGCATATTATATAGGAATGACTACAAGGAGCCTTAGTAAACGTATAAAAGAGCACTGTTATGCTATTAAGACTAACAACGTTAATAATGCCCTCTACAGGCACACAATGAGATGTTCATTTAATAATGACAATAATAAAAAAAATATGTTTTCTGTTTGGAACATGTTAAAGGTGATCTGAGGGGAGGTAGCATGAAAAATAAGGTAGAAAGGAAAGAAACTCTGTGGCAATTAAAGCTAGGAGCAGATGTGCTGCCACGGTTGAATGAAATGATTAATATTAAATGTTTTTTGGTCAACAGAAAATTGAAAGTATAATAACATGTGAATATGAAGTTAATATTTGTAGTTGTATGACTTTTAAAGTTTTTATATCAGTTTTATAAAGCAGTCTAATTATAAAGTAGTTTTGTATTAATTAATTGTTCAATTAGGTAATTGTATTTAATTAGCTACTAATGTTTTAGTATAAATATGGATGGGTATGTGTAAGATTTTAGTCTGAAGAAGTCTATCAGACGAAAACGTTGAATAAATTATTTTTACTTTATTTCTTGGCTTGTTTTTTCTGAGGCACCAGTATTTTTCTTGATATTATTCCAACTGGTATGAATGGAGAGGCATCGCCTCATAAACTGGAGGTTGAAATATTTTAGTGTGAGTTATAAGAAGCTTGGGAAATTTTCTTTACTGCCTCAACATAAATTATGGGCATAGTGGTGTGTTGTGATTGGTGTGCTGTTGTGGTGGTATGATGCTTACTGATAGCAGGTCGATATGAAAGGTTTGCCTTCATGCTTCTTAAATATTTACATCTCATCACAGGCTGCGCTGCTAATTAGTCGAAACACTGAATAGTCAGTAAGCATAAGGCAGTTGCTACACTGCCTTAGGCCACTTTAATCAGACCGGCCATAGATGAGGTGAAGAGAAGGAATTGCTTGAGTCATATAGCCAGAGGCTGGATGACTAGGGCTGGTCATAGTATAAAGGGCTTAATGGAAGACTGCTATAGTATACCATGAGATTTATGGATGAAGTGTTTAGGATGATACTCTTAAATTAGGTTAGATGATGGGCAATCTAGTGGTACTTAGAAAAAAGATTGAATCAAATTATAGAATAGAAAGTAATGATGATTTCATACAACTACTTTGTAAAGTTACAACTGCTGGGTGCTGAACAATGTAACTTTAGTTTATACAAGAAAATCAGCACTAAATACTTCCAATGAACTGCTAATACTATAGAGCTAACTTTTAGGATCAAAGATGCTGTTTGATGAACATAATAGCCAGGGTTATTTACTGCCGAACAATTTCCAGTCCTTAGAACAACACTGTAAACTTTATATATTGCAAATTGTAAAGATACAGGTGAAGTTGCCTGTACACACCACAGAGCACTGGCCAATGCAGCTGTAGCCTGTAAAAGTAGAATGATAACTAAACAGTAACATTAAACAGGACAATAATACAGTAGCAGAATAACAGGGAAAAACAATTCAAATCAACCCAGTGCTTTATTGTACACACAGTTAACAGGAGGATCACTACAATGGACTACAGTGTATTACCAGTCAGGGACGGTATTTTATTTTCTTTATAAGGCCAATTTATTGCATTAGTCATTCCATGTGTTCCTCAAAACAGTGCCTCAACTTTGCTGTTAGTAGACTTTAAGTGTATAGTTTATACTGTATTAAAATACAAGTTTTTTAAGGTGTATTTACTTAGTGGTTCCCTTTTCTGCACACATTTAGTCAATTTTTTGAAAGACTGCATCTAGGCATTCTGAATGGTCTCTGACATACCAGTGCTAAAATAGTCACCTATTATGACTTCATAAATTAAGGCATATAGTGCTTTATTTCCTTTATCTTGCTTGAAGTTGCATACCTTTTTGCCTGAGAATTTGAAGTGGAGTTATAAAATGTTATAAGATGACGCTACTCTACCATAGCTGTTCTGGAAATCCAGATAAAGGCACTTCTATCTTGTCAGTAAAAGTCACTTTGTATTCATAGTTGCTTGCAGAATTTCTAATGGACTTCCTCGATGTATATGTAGTAGTTAAAATCATAGCCCAATGCTGCCTTCATGGCACTATTAGCTGAGAGGGATATCTCGTTAATGTTTCATGTAATCCAGTGGCACATCTGCTGCATCCTTACTTATAGTCTATCTTTTTACTAGGTTCAATGCCTTGTTGATCGACTTTTATTCAGATGTATGACATAAAAACAAATAGCTCCCTCTAAAGTCCCTTATTTAAGTGGCAGTCCTCAGTTACAAACTGGCAAATAACTTTAAAACTCTGAATATGATCACCACAGCTATTCAAAACTTTGGAGTGTTGTTAGTTTACAGATGGAGGAAGAAGGTCACTTCATTGTCGACAATTACTGTATCCTCCATACATGAAATCTGGGTTGATTCCTGAGTTTGAATGTCTTGCTGTTAGGAAGAAAGGAGATTCATGCTAGTAAGATGTGAACTTGAAGCAACCTTTGGTGAAAGATGCCACAATTAACAACTGCACAATAGAAAAAGAGGTACTATAGGGCTTGCAAAAGTTACGCTTGTCATGAAAACAGATGTGGTTGAATAAAGTATATAAACCTTTTTGCATATTAGATCATTCAGATCTAAGTATGAACTCAGCATCATTTCAAATGCTGAAAGAAATAATAAGCTTATTAATTACAGAAAGCTGTAAGGTATACATGATTAATGTAACACATTATTGTAACAGAAGGTGATAAACCACCCTCAAGGAATAGTGAATATATTGCTGAAAAAGATGATAAATTTCACAGTAAGTAAAACTATATGGTATAATGCCATAATGCAATATGTATGCATATATATATATATATATATATATATATATATATATATATATATATATATATATATATATATATATATATATATATATATATATATATATATATGGGTCTGTTTTCACTCACTGAAATTACAGTTCTTCGAATTTATTTCAAACAGCCGACTCCACTTCAGCGAACTTCCATTCAACCAAAAGCACAAACTACTGAACTCCTTTCCCTGGGAAACAAACCACTTGGACACTTTTCCCTGGGAAAAAAAACTGAAAGGAAACAAATGAAACCCACCCAAGTGGGGGGTTTGCCCCCCACCACACTCCCCCTAACTAAATACACCAACTCTAAGATTGTACTACACTGGTAAAAAGGGCAAAGTTCACCCTGGTGGCCAAGTGGTTAGTTTCCCAGGGAAAGAAGTTTGGTAGACCGTGCTTTTGATAGAATGGAAGTTCAGTGAAGTGGAGTGGGCTGCTGGAAATTCGAAGAAGTGTTATTTTGGTGAGTAGAAGTAGACTCATACATACACACACACACACACACACACACACACACACACACACACACACACACACACACACACACACACATATATATATATATAAAAATATATACACGTGTGTGTGTGTGTGTGTGTGTGTGTGTGTGTGTGTGTGTGTGTGTGTGTGTGTGTGTGTGTGTGTGTGTGTGTGTGTGTCTATACACACACACACACACACACACATATATATATATATATATATATATATATATATATATATATATGTAAAGATTATATGATGATAAACGTAATGTTGAAAAGAGGTAATTTAGATGGAATCACTAAACAATAACACACAAAAAAATGGGATAAACCCCATGCCCCTTCACCACTGCTAATAATACAGACCAATTCCTAAGCTGCACAACAGTAGAGAAAGGGCAAATTCCATGCATGCGCTATATTGTGTTCTTGCACACACAGCAACAAGCTGCTGCAAAACCAACAAAAAAGAACATTCAATCCTTTGAGCATTGAATCTCATGAACTACAACCTGGAAACACATTCCTTATTTAACTACAGTCATGGTAAGTGCCACCACAAGAAAACTTAAAAGATGAAGTTCCATGGAATAAAACAATATGTCTGTCATTTTCTTCTACAAAATCAATGAATAACAAACCCGATCTTTGACAATCACTAAAGCTTCATCTATAACATTAAACAAAAATATTAATATGTGAATATATCCCTGATCCATGACAAAATATGGCATATGCACCATCTAACAATGTAGGATATAGTTAAAATGGACCCAAATCGTTTTCATATATCACCTTGACTAGTACTCTAGGTAAAATTATTGAAAAATCTGCAATATTATTTATGAAAAATGACAGTGTGGCTTCTTTTCTTTAATAAGGAACAGTATGGATATGCTGAAGGCAGACCTTACCATTCCAGTTGTGTGGCATTTTGTGAAGATGTAAGACTGTGTGCATGGTTTGCTTGTTTTGACTTTGCTAAAGTATTAACCTGTGTTCTACAGGCAGGAATAATTGAAACATTAAATGCATTAAATGGCAGTCCATAAGTAGTTTAATACTTAAAGCATTGGTTAAGCAACAGGATTCATTTATTCAGATGGGATCCTGGGGGTTCCAAGTGATGCTCAATGGCTCTTTTTTGCTGGGCCACTTCTTGCCAAACTGTTATTTTCAAACATAAAACTGGGACACAAACTCTAGATAATAAAATATGCCAATGACTAAAAAATAGGGTGAAGTAATTACTTTTAAGTAATTACTTTAAAATGATGAAATTCTCCAAGACCATCTAGAGAAAATATATGCCAAGTACAAAAGTACACACACACACACACACACACACACACACACACACACACACACACACACATACACACACACAATTATAATACTTCTGTAGATTTTCTGTACCCTGCAGTATCAGAGGTACCTTGTATAAATTGTGTAGTCTATTTTTACATTTTTTTCTGTATATCAATAAATGGTCTTGATCAAAAGGCAGCCAGTGTGTTCCCTTGTGAGATCACACCTGCAATCTCTTTTCAACTGGCATTTACTCGCAACACAGCTGACTTGTTCACATTTTAGTACTTTAACACCAGTCACATTTAACTTGTTTCTTGAGCAAAAACTGTCTGATAATTTTCCATTCATAGTTTACATCTTATTCTAACAGCTTTCTTTACTGAATAGTTATCTCAGAAAATAAGTCACAAACCCTTATGAGATGCTGTATTATTCTAAAAATATCTATAGCATTTGTTTCTCTTTAAGATTTGTCACTGACACATCTTCACTGGCTTTTTCTATATCAAACTTCAGTCCATCTAGACTGGAGTATGACCTAGCCATTTCATACTAATTACACTTATTTTATATTTACATTTACATAACTTCAAATTATGCTAAGTCCATTCAGCAGCTGATCAGTCACATCATCCTATCCATGTGTCAAAATCATTAATTCTGTTTTAAAAACTTGCAAAGCCTGTGAAGTATATATGCAGCAGCCCTTCAGAATACCTTTGGAGATTATAAAATATTAAATAAAAATCAAAGGAAGTCATATCTTCTTATTGATATATTAAAAATATAATTAGGAACCTGTTTCACCTAGATTTATTTGCTCCCAATCCTTGTGTGGATCTAGTAGTATAAAATCTTACCAGTTGTTATTTCTAAGCCCATTTCTTCTTATGAACATGATAAGTAAGGCTCTCTCATAATCACTTTATTTAACTTTGGTGGATCAATACATATGCAAATCGTGTCTTTCTTTACAACAAAAGCTGCAAATCACTTATTCTATTGTCTTTGATTGCATCTTAATGAATACTAGCCTTTCTGTCTCCTTTAATTCTTCCTTTATTTTATTTCTGTGTACTATTGTCACTTGGAAAATATGTCAGTGGCACAGCATTGCTTTTATTTCTATGTGATACACTATTTGCAATCAAGTCACACAACTGAAGGAAAAAGGAGGGCTCTGCAACAAAGATATTTATCTGTCCAAGGCAAAGGAAAATGACAGATCATATGGCTGAAAAACTGTAGCTGATTCTTAAGCTCAGTGTCGTGGATGGAGGCATGAATGTTCTAAAGCAATTTACACCCATATATCCCTTATGTACCTATGTACCTCTTAGCACTCCTGTTCTTAGGTCATATCTCAGACATACAACACAAGAGGAAGAAGACAATGCTTTGGTATGCTGGTCAGATGTATCGCTAGCCTTGTCAGGATATCCCAACTGTCAGTAATATAACAGCAGTCTGTAATATTGCAACAATAATAAACTGGATGCCTACTATTATGGTAAGGTGTTACAAAATTGTACATTCGCTTGTTCTGCACATGTCCAACCCTTTTCAAAAATAAACAGTTCTATTCTCTTAATAATTTCATTTTTATTTCTGCATTCTTATACCACAAACTCCTATCTGTGTCTTACCAAATTCACGGTCCTTTGGTATATTCTAAAAGTGAACAACACAAGCAACCAAAACATCTGTTAGATACTATGCTTACATACATAAGAAATTGTAAATGAACTGCAAGTTATTTATAGGGTTACAATAATTGCTAATTTTTTTCTTTTATGGCATTTTTGTCATTCTCTTCAAAATAAGTTATATAGTTATCTATGTTTAATAAATCCTTGTGACAGTCCCTACTCAGGGTAACTAATCAAGAAGCCTCAGTCATCAACAAGGACACCAGTGATGGATGGCCACTAGGATCAAAAATGGATGCACACAGTATTTTCAAATGCAGGTCTCTGCACCAAGCAAAATTTCCCTTAAGAGCACACAGGGAGCACACTCCAGACCTGGGGCTAGACTCTCTATGTCTCTCTCTCCAGGCCCCAAACAAGACTCCGCACTAACCACTTTGGAGCTCTTTGTCCTTGTTTCAAATAGATGACATACACACACACACACACACACACACACACACACACACACACACACTTGGATATTTGATTCTCACATACACACACACACACACACACACACACACACACACACACACACACACACACACACACACACACACACACCTGGGAAAGGGAAAGGCTAGCACAGATTTACCAGCTATGCTCCCTCTGCCCAGACTATAGGGTAATTATATTTCCACCAATCAGCAACTCTAAGGATCTTACAATGGTACCCAGTTATACTGGGTAAAATTAATACTAATATAAATGGTAGAGTTTGACCAATGCAGCTAGGCTTTCAGGAGCAGATACAGTATCACTAAAACAAGCATAAGTACTCTTAAAATGTTAAAAGTATTCTCAAAAATACCAGCGACAATGAAAGCTATAGAAATATTTAATAATAAATAATAAAATAGAAAACATGAGAATACTGAACATCTAGTTACAATAAACTCAATAGTTTCAGTCACAGGAGATATAAAAAATGACACAGTTGGATAGACTCACACAGATGCAGAACAACAATACTTAACTAATGCCCCTTTATTTTCCTGACTGACTAACAAATTACTGTTCCCTAGTTAAGTTATTTACTACAGCAAGGCATGATGATAAGTGTGGAGTTGCTTACTACAGCAAGGCAAGATGAGGTATCTGGTTGTGTGAGATATCTGTGAGAGATATTCTCTGTCAGGTTCCTAAAAACAAAGTGCTGTTGCAACATTTCAATCATATCTCTCACTAAAATCTAAAGAATCATTTCAGTGCTGGTTATAGAATTACATCACATCTGATCATCTGACTTTGGTACAATACACATCCACAGCTTTGTTAAGATCTGTTTCAGCATCTGAAATCTATAAAACAAAATTTCAAAAATGTCCACCCTTCCAGGGAAGCAATTAGTTCACCCCTAACAACAATACAGCAGGATTCCTAGTCCTAGTTTTCCCAAGATTTTTGTCTCTGGCTACAATCAGACCTGTAAGATAAAATTGTTATGGCCTAAACCAACCCATTTAATTTTCAACCTATTTTTCAAAATTAGCTGGAATGAGGTTAACCTTTTCTGCTCCAGAATTCTCTGTTGAAACATATAATTTTAATCAATTATAATAACACTGTCTGACATAAATGGACACCTCAATCACTAATGGAGCATTTATAGTAAGGCTGCTATGAGACTGGGATTTGGCATAGTCACACTGGCTAAAATCTGATGATATGGCAGCTCTCCAGCCATGAGAATACTGACTACCTCATAGACATTTCATTACAGACACTACATAATCTACGGTGTCATTCATCTGGTCCAAGGAGTCACCCATGTGGTTCAGGCAGACTTATGCATCAGGATGCACAACATGCAGTACTTTGACTATGTCTTCTGAGGACCTATGGATAATTAAGTGTTTATAACTCTTTCCTCTTTGATGTACACTTAAAAAGGGTGTATCAGGCAGAACAGACTAACAAAATAAGTTTGAGATTACATTGATTTACTTAGAGGTAACTTTTATACCAACTTTATGAATATATGCTTAAGAGGTAAATATGCATCTGAGTACAAAGTGTGTGTAAGGTATAGTAAATAAATAAAGCTTAAACATCCAGACAACAAATTTCTAAATAAATGCAAATCATAATGCAATCACTTTACAAATGTATCAAAAGCAAGTCCTGCTCACAAAAAGGGAAGAACACAGTCTTGTATTACATACATTTCCTTTTATTGTGACAGAGTTTCATAGATTAACTGGCACATTTCCTTTTATTGTGACAGTTTCATAGATTAACTGGTACAGATATTACATTCGTGAAGATATCTTCTGTACAATTGCAAAAAACAACTTTAAGAAAATGAGTACATTGCTCCATAAGTGTAAATTGTTACAATGTCAGATCTTGAGTATAAGTGCTCCATTTTTTTCTTCCTCATAAATTACCCTGTGTATGTGGCATATACTGCTAATCTTTTCAATGCTTCATGTTAAATCTAGAAAAGGTGATATCTGTGTGAAACTGGAGATCCTTAATGTTCATATTTTCACAGTAGAAGAGTTAAGTACAGAGACATTTTTCCTTTTTTTGGTATCAACTTTTGCACAAAGCTTGGCTTTGCACATCAGTGACTGACAACGGTGACTATCATTGAATGATGCTTCACTTTCAAAAGCAAGAACTCAAAACCTAATTTTATAATGCAATCAGTAGCATTAATGAGAATGATGCCAGTGCGCTTCCATCAGCACTCTGGACAGTACTGAGTGAAGAAAATACATCAATCAGCAACTCTAAGGATCTTATAATGGTACCCAGTTATACTGGGTAAAATTAATACTAATATAAATGGTAGAGTTTGACTAATTCAGCTAGGCTTTCAGGAGCAGTTACAGTATCACTAAAACAAGCATAAGTACTCTTAAAATGTTAAAAGTATTCTCTAAAATACCAGCGACAATGAAAGCTATAGAAATATTTAATAATAAATAATAAAATAGAAAACATGAGAATACTGAACATCTAGTTCATTTGCACTTATACTCAAGATCTGACATTGTAACAATTTACACTTATGGAGCAATGTACTAATTTTCTTAAAGTTGTCTTTTGCAATTGTACAGAAGATATTTTCACGAATGTGATATCTGTACCAGTTAATCTATGAAACTGTGTCACAATAAAAGGAAATGTGCCAGTTAATCTATGAAACTGTCACAATAAAAGGAAATGTATGTAATACAAGACTGTGTTCTTCCCTTTTTGTGAGCAGGACTTGCTGTTGATACATTTGTAAAGTGATTGCATTATGATTTTCATTTGTAGCTTTCTCTGGGAATCAACATATTAATGCATCAAATTGTGAGTAACAGCAGAGGTAAGACAGATTGCAGATAGTTTTACTGAGGGGGTCCAAATTGCAATAGTCACAGATGTTTTATTAGGATTTGAACATGAAGTACAACTGCCAAGTTGCAAAATGAAATTTGCAACACAAGTCTGTATAATGAATGCTAAATAAATCAAGTATACACTTTGTGAAGTGTGCTAAGTATAACAATGATCATAGTTAATTTAAAATACACTTGCAGATGTATAACATTACCAATAAGTACAACTCATCTCAAGTATCAGTATTATGTGTCTAGGACAGTATGTCATGTAAAGTATGTATGACTCCTTCCTCTACATGTTTTACTGAGTCCACACAAATCAATGAAAGGAAATTGCTTTTCAGCAATACATAATTCCCTCTAAATATAAGTCCAATAACATAACAACTCAGAGTCCAGGATTCTCATAATTAGATATCCACTCATGATGAAATTGTTACACCTCAACTCACAGTGGTGAACATATTAGTTCTCCTGTGGCATTAGCAATTTCTAAACAGAATGTAGCAATTCAGTCTTTCTTTTTGCCATTGGTTCATTTTCCAGGTGCTATCACTCATAGTTTGTAAAATGTATGTCCCACCAACCCATTATGTCCCACTTTATGTATAGATAGATAGATAGATAGATAGATAGATAGATAGATAGATAGATAGATGTATCTGTTAACAGCACTGATTATTACCTGCATTATAGAAAATTTCAAGTAATATCTGACTGTCACAGAAATATATGTATGATTATCATTCAACATCCCAGACAGCAGGGCCAGAGGTGACACTATATCATCCAAATTTTAATGCCATATCACCAAAAGCACTTGAGGAATTCACAGTGGAACATATATAAATACACTGAGCATCACACATGGCTAAGTTTCACTGCCATATTTCACACCTGCAGTGTAGTTTGAAGCAGTCATATCCAAATGTTCTGCCACTCCATTTGTGTGCTTTCTATTACACTCATACATATGGCAAGATTATCTGTCATTGTGCACAGGCTGGCACACACGAGATCTGAATTGGGCTTCAATTCTCTTCCATATTTCAAGACATCCTTCTGAAGACATGGCAGGCAAAAGTGAGGGTGGTGCTTAATTTAGAGCAAAAAGGTGGTGTCAAGAGGAGTCCAAAATCATTGTGGTATACCTTGTAAAGCACTATAGCTGTAGTCTTCTGCAGGAAGAATATACCAGTTCTCAAAACAAGGCTGAGACTTGATATAGCTTGGCCAAGGCTGTCTCTAATGTAAGTGGGTGGACAACTGTCACCATTACAGTGACATAAAGAGGTGCAAGCAAGACCCCCTGAGATAGTGTGAGACAGAATTTAAAACTGCAGGAATGCCTGAGTTGTATAAGTGTAGTGACTCATCACTAACTAATGCAATACTATGAAATGGACAGATAACACATTTTTTCATTATGATTCTTATTGTTCTGGTTTATGTTCTGTACAGCTGATGAATACATAGCTAGAAACAGGGAGGCACATCAGAAATGATTGGCATGCCTCAGGGAGCCATGGGGTAAGTATGGCTTAGGTACAAATGCAAGCAAGATCATAATGAAATTTAGTTAGCTTTCCTAACCTATATATGAAGTCTGCATGCCTGCTCCAATAGCTCTTGATTATTGCATAAGGCAATGTGTAAATCAGCTTAGGTGTGTGTGTGTGTGTGTGTGTGTGTGTGTGTGTGTGTGTGTGTGTGTGTGTGTGTGTGTGTTCAATTGCATCAGCAATTAGCTTTTAGTGCAGAATGATATATAAAACCTTTTTCTGCAGTCATTAAATAACATTAAACTTTCCATTTTTTTGTAAGTTGATGTCTTTACTTAGAATGCATATATCATATATGTCATAGTCACCCGTTTACCTAATGTGCATACTAGCACTGAGATTGATGTATTTAATGACACATTTAGGACTTCACATCATATCTGGATTTGTCAAAATTTGCCATATGTATGTGTCAACTCAGTTATATTCTGAAATATTAAAATGCCATGATATTGATGTATGTATTTTCTTCCTCCAATCTTGTATCTCTCTTATTTTCTGTGTGGAAACATTGTTGCTGTGACAAAAATGACCATCATCATGGAGAGCTAGACCAATCAGTGGAGGCTGGACTGCCATACCTCCACAAGTGATTGCAGTGGTACCATCATAGGCAGCACAGACACCCTACACATCTGGATAGCCACCTGTCAGCATTGCCTCCACAACTCCTGTACTACCTGTCCCAACTGCATAAGGTAGCTTTGCCTAGGGAGCTGTTGCAGTTGTAGCCACCAGGAGTAGTACTAGTGGAGTTGGTGATTTCATCATCACCTGTTAGGAAATGACAGAGCTGGTGGAAGATTTATAGAGAGAGGCCACAGTGCCTAAGTTGGCATAATAAAGAAAGTATTATGTCAATTTGCAAAGTCAATGCCCCATCCAGCATTTACCCAAGGATCTGCGACAGGAGTCAGTGATGACAGTTCTGAAGGTGAGGACTAGAATCTCACTGTGCTCATGCTGGACATGAATGTGCCTCTCATGTCTCCTACATAACCCCAGTCATGGTCTCCGACAACCATTTGTGTCCATCACCATCCCTGTCTGTCTTGTATACCCTGTATGTTTGCACCTGCTACCTAACACCCCATACCTAACCCTCTTATTCCTAACCATCATCCCCAACAGTCCTCTCAGTATGAAAAAGGGGGCATTTGCTCCACAAAAATTGCATGCATTACATAGCTCTTCTCTCCATTTCACCACTTGATATGGTCAAACTGGTCACACATTGTTATTCAGTTGACTTCACCCAGCCCTGATGCAGTTACTATCCAAATTCATCAAATTCTTGTCACAAGTAAAAATTTATCTTGTGAAGAAGTGGGTAGCTATGATGATCTCCCACCACCATCCTGCAGATTCCTTTATTCCTCCAACTGTTTACTATACTCTGCTTGCCCACCCCACCCCCCGTTTTCACCACTGTCTATCAAACCCTTTTTCACTTATTTAATCTGTCAAAAAAATAAATTACGCATAATACAAATGGCCTGAGAATGCCCATAAAATAAATCTTCAATTTAGTCCACAGCATTTGCAAAATGCTTGGCATCATACACCAATGTTAAATGCCAGTAAATACATACATACATTAATATATACATAAAAATATTTCAAGCATGGGCATTAATGCATTCTTGCCTGTCAATATACCAAAACCAATGCAGAGAAAATAATAAAAACTGCTTTGAAATGAAAAGGTGCAGGTATCCTTGAGTCCAAAGCCCAATAAAAAGTATTTCTTCTTTTTTCTAAACGCAACTTTATTAAATCCAGAAATAGCGTTTTTGCCACCCTTATTAAAGCAGCTTCTTCAGAGAAACGGATTGTAAATCAAAAACACACTTTTATAGGAACAGGAAGTGACAAAACACAGTATCCCATTACAATAATATAAAAAATATATATAACAATACTTGTCAATATATTTTACTATATTAAAAAGCTTATAACTTTATAAGAATACATATAATGCTTATTGTTGTAATTTTTAAAAATAAAAAATATATATATAGAATATAAAACATTGTATAAACACTTAAAATCAGCACTAAATTAAAACTAGCTGTTTTAAAAATATATGTGTGTACATATGTAAACAGCTATTCTTAGGTGCATCTAAGATAGTTACCTATCTAAAATAACTTCTTAATTTTAAGACAGCTGAGATATTACAATTTTCATTCAGTCCCGGGAACCTGAATGCATCTAGTTTTAATTGCCATTCAAGTTCCCGGTTTTCCAAAATCAAAGAAAGAGGACCTCCACGAATGTTATATGGCACTTGGTCAATACACATAAATGAAAAACTGTGTCCCAGATGGGCATTGATGTGTTTGGCCAGTGCATTGTCATCTGAATTTTTTCTAATCGTGTAAGCATGTTCATAAAACCGGTCACGGGCCCTATGGTCCGTTTTCCCAATGTAGAAACCCGGACAGCAATTACACAATGCAACATAGATGACCGATTTTGACTCACAGTTTAATTTATAAAAAAATCTGGTATTTTTTATTTCTAATTGTAAAGGAATTACCAGCCTTAACAACTTTACACCAATTACAGAAACCACAAGGAGACATACCTTGTCTACTGTATTGGACTTGTGGTAGGCTTCTTTGTAGTAATTCCTTCAAATTACTTCACCTTTTGTATACAACTTGGGGCTGACCTCCTAATTTCTCTGCTAAAAAGGGATTATTAGAAATAAAATACCAGTTTTTAAGAATGATTGACCAAATAGCCTGGGAGTTAACATTGAAAGTCGTAACAAAGCTCAACACAAATTGACTTTTACTGTTATTATTACTTGCCTCAACTATAGGACTTGAAGTAGGTAGGTTGGTGTTATTGGGTTCTTGACCTATACAAACTTCTATTTGATTGAGTATAGGTTTATACACCCCTTCAATTCTTTTGATCTCAACCTCCTGTATCAAATCATCTAGTAAACCAACTGGATACCCACGATTGAGAAACATCTCCTTTAGAAGTTTACATTCAGATTTAAAATCAGTGATAGTACTGCACATCCTACCGGCTCTCACTAATTGTCCCTTAACGATGGAACGTTTCTGTTTGTAAGGGTGAAAGCTTGAAAAGTGGAGCATGGAGTTGCAGTATGTGGATTTTCTGTAAACAGTAGAAGTAAACATGTGACTGGTGACATCCTTGATTAATTTTACATCAAGGTAGTCTATTTCATTTGTAGAAAATTTAAAGGTGAATTTCAAAAATTCAGTAGTTCCATTGAGTTCATGGACAAACTGGTCAGCTTCATCGCTATTACCTTGAAATAAAATAAAATGTCATCTAGGAACCTAGTATAAAACCTGATGTATTTAGTAAGATGGGGTTTATTCATCAGGTAATTCTTTTCCCAGAATGCGACAAAAATGTTAGCGACGCTGGCTCCACAAGGGGAGCCCATGGCCACCCCTTGTTTCTGAATGTAATAGTCCTCCCCAAAAATAAAGTAATTTGTAGAGAGAACAATGTCCAGTAACTCAGTGACTAAATCAATTTCACCCTTAGAAACCCTAAAGTCACTTAAAAGTAGACCTATCCATTCAACAGCTTCCTGGTGTGGTATGGAAGTGTATAGGTCTACAACATCTACTGTTAGGAAGTTATAACTTTCATCAAAAATGATATCATTGATGTTCTCTATAAAGGTCCAAGAGTCTCGACATAGACCCTGAATGTGTTTTAAATATTTTGACAGGATACTATCAATAAGTTTAGAACAGGGATAAGTAATGGATGACCTCCCATCAACAAGGGCTCTCATAGGTGGATTTGAGACGTCCTTGTGAATCTTTGGGATGCCGAACATTACTGGTATTCTTGGGGAACAGATGTCTATGTAGTTATAGATGTTAACATCAATTTTACCTGCTAAATATAAATCATGAAAGTAACCTCTAATCCTACGGGATGTTCCGTTCACTTCATTGATTGAGGCTGCACTATAAGCAGGTGAATTTAACACTGTTAACATCCTCTCTTGGTACTCCAAATTATCAAAAACCACCAGTCTGCCCCCTTTGTCAGGTTTGATCAACCTGACCAGAAACCTCCGTAAGTTGTCTAAAGCTGACACCTGCTCTTTTGTGATAT
>NC_056725.1:1007937747-1008012747 GCF_019279795.1 Protopterus annectens | reverse complement strand
GTAATAGATCTATTGTCAACATATTCATGCTGATAAATAGTTTCAAGTCCCAACCTTTCCAATTTTGACAACAGCTTATTCAGTATTACCGTCTCCATTATTTTTCCACAACATGAAAGTAGACTTAAGGTCTATATTACTCTGGGTTTGTCCTACTCTCATTTTCCTTAAAGACAGGTTTAATAAGTGCATGTATTCATTCTTGAGGAATCTCCCCATATTTATACAAACTAGTAAACAATAGATAGAATCATACTCTTAAGTTTTTGCTGAAGTGTTCTCAGGTCATTTTTATTAACTGTGTCTCCTCCCTGCATTTTATTTGGATCCAGTTTGCATAGTTATTTTTCAATATGATCTAATTTATTTCATTATCTGAGGTTACATGATGTCACTTATCAACCCTTCATGGAGCCAAAGTGTTTGTGTAAGATTTTGTAAATATATCTATAATCTGTTGTGTCTGAGAATAAATTTTAGAATCCTCACACAGCTTATCAATTTGTATAATAAATGGCATTTCACATTCTGTGGCAAAAGCTGAAGATTTTAATTTTAACTGCACTAGCACAGTTAACATCCTACAAACGTGCTTAACCTTACTGAGCTATAGAAATACATACTGAGGGGACTGTTGTAAGACAGCGATTCTTACATGTTTAAAAGGGCTGCTGGATGTACTGTACAGCTTTTGGGATATTACAGCTGTTATCACTGTGATGAAGCCTGATGCCTACATTCTCCTACATTCTCCCTTGTTTCTATCTTCTGTCAGTATCCCTTCAAATGTCTGATTTTATTACATGAAATAGGAGTTCCTGTGTGGGATGCTCAGATAATGCTTAGGTCTGTTGACCTCTTTCACAGTGTCAAGTGTTTGAATTCAAAAGTATATCAGTCATTATGTAATGTCTTTTTCATATTGATATTACATGTGAAGTATTGGTTACACATGTCATTAATCCACCATTACCCTACTAATGTCTTATTCATAACTTTTTCTACCCATGCTTATTCCATATTGGAAAAAAAAATATTGTAGAGAGGATGACACAATCATTATGACAACAAACATGAGAGTAGCACACCACAAAGATATTTAGAAATGACCCATAAACAACAATGTTTTTATATCTCTTCCTATCTCTCTCTCTCTCTCTCTCTCCCCCTCTTCTGTCTCATCACCCTTTGTCATTCTTTTTTGTGTGATGCCAGGCAATCAGTAGTATTTTTTTTTCAATAAGTTTTATTTATTCTTTACATTAATACAGAACAGCAAGTGAGATGCAACAAAAAGAGGAAACACAAATGATCATTAAACAATTGTTATACATTGAAAGTAATACAAAAAGAGGTAACTCAATCAAACAATACTATTTACACTATATACATAGATGCTTTCAATATTCAGGTGAAAAGATGTAACAATTCAGCAGGGTTATTGTGAGTAAAACATAAACAAGAAAGAGGAAAACTTTTAAGAGTTAGGAATATGATTTGTTATGAGATCTCTTAGTTGCAATTTAGCATGAACATTTGTGATGAGCTATACAAGAATAATATTAAAAACTTGTTCTCATAATTTCCTGACTTTAATATTTTTGTCCCTTTTATCAATTAGTAATTTATGGGCTAATAGATGTTTGGTCGCCATCAATCTAAAATTCTCCCAAGAGGTATTAGTTGGGTGAAGCCAATTGGATGCTATATAAAGTTTCATTAAATCAGAGTCGTTGCTTAATTTTTAGAGATATTGTTTGGGAGGATATGTAATAGAGTGAATTCCCAGGTGAGTGTAGATGTCTGATAGCCCATCTTTTGTAGTTGAAGTTTGAGGGAGTTCCAAAGTTTATATACACATTTACAGCTCCAGAAAAGATGGAGTAAATCAGCAGTTTGGTCTTTACAGTGTGGGCATAATGGGGATTTTATAGGGTTAAATTTATGTAGAATAGCAGGTGTGAAATATGCGTTGTTATAAATCATAAGTTGGGTAAATGCTAGTTTTTGAAGGGGTATAGATTTTATTGTTAGGTTATGTGCTTGGTTCAATTGATGGTTATTAATGGACAAATTAATCTTTCTCCAATAGTCAGAAATGAGTATATCTTTCTGGAATTTGATGTATTTGATTATTTTGTAGGTATTGGTGGTAAATTTCTTAGTTGAGAGGATAGTTTTCCAAAGTAAGTTACAGGTTACTATATCCTTGTTGGTTATGTTGGTGTCATGGAGATAACTGGTACAGAGCTCTTTAATCTGTCTCAGGATCACTAGGTATGTTTTGGGGAGGTTTAATTGCTTCCTCATTTCTTGTAGGGAACAATTTAAATATGGGTATATGTCTTGAATGGTTGTATTAATTAGTTGAGGAAAGGGGTTCAGGTTTAGGGTCTGATTGTTTATTTTAAGATTAGGGTTTTTGTGTAAAGGTTGTAATATCATCATAGCTTGTGTGAGGTTTAAGGATTTAAAGATTTTTTGTGTTAGTGAAATGGAGTGTTTAAGGGGTTCTATTATGTTACATGATTTCATTAAACTGGGATTTTGAAATGATAAGGCTTTGGGGTTAATGTCCAGGCTTTTGATGTGTCTATGGTATATTATTATCCAATGGGGGGGCCAAGCTTTATCTTTTGGGCTGTATTCGGCTATTCGCTACACTCTATTAGTATTTATAATTAAATAGTATGTCTCAAAGTTTAGAAGGGCTAAGCCACCTTTATTTTTGGGGGTCATATGATATTCTGTTTTTTTGGGCTCCCATATGAATTTAGCAAGCAAGGTGTGTATTTGCTTAAAAATGTATTGGGTATGGTTATCTGGGATGTCATGAAGATATAAAGTAATCTGGGTAACACATTAATTTTAATTACAGAAACTTTGGCCAGAAACGATAGTCTTAGATTTTTCCATCTATTAAGGTCTAACATAATGTTTTGCCATTTTTGAGTTATGTTGTTTAAGTAAAAATCTTTGTTGTTTGTGGAAAATGTAATGCCTAAGTAGCTGATTACTTCATTTGTTTTTTTAATTTTCCTACCAGTGGTAAAAGAGAGAATGGTTTAGGAGTTTTTAAGGGGAAGATGTTAGTTTTTTTGAGATTTAATTTGTAGTTCTATATCATCGAGAAGTGTTCAATAGCAGATATTTTACTTATATCCGAGATTGGTGAGGTACAATAACTATTCAGATCACCTGCAAAAGCAGAGAGAAATGTTTTGGTATTATAGATTATTGGGGAATTATGATATAGATTTTGTTTAATGTTTAGGAAGAGTAGCTCTAAGTATAAGTTAAAGAGTAGAGGAGATAGGGAACATCCTTGATGGGTTCCATTTTTAAATGGAATTCTATTTGACCAAGTTTTGTTAATATATAGAGATGTATAGGGGTTATTCTATAATATTGTAGGATCTGGATAAACTTTTGGGGTATGTTAAAATAAGGTAATGTTTGAAGTAAAAATTCTATATTTACTCTACAAAGGCTTTATGGGCATCAATAACTAGTGCGTATATGTTTATGTTATTTTGATTTGCATAAGAGACTAGTGTATTAAGTGTTATTATCACTTGTTTGTCTGAATGATGTAAAACCAGACTGTTCGGGGGAAATCATTTTATCTAGTAGCTTTTTCAGTCTGTTTGCAAGTATAGATGTTATTATTTTGGTGTCCATGTTTAATAGTGAGATGGGACTACAGCTATCTGGGTTTTTTGGGTCAGCTTGTTCTTTGAGTATAAAAATAGTTTTGGATGCATTAAAGTGTATATCATTGGTTTTATTATTTATTATATAGTTCAGTATTTGGAACAGAATTTGTGCTAAGATGGGGGAGAAAGTTTTATAAAATTCAGCAGTGAGGCCGTCTGGGCCTGGGGCTTTATGTGTTTTCATTTGCTGAATTGTTGAGGTTATTTCATTAATAGAAATAGGTTTGCTTAATTTTTCCTGTTGGTTTGGGTCTAGTTTCGGGAAATTGAGTTTTTGGAGAAAGCCTGTTCTATCTTCTTTTGAGGGTAGTAGTAGCTGTTCTCCATAGGTCTGTGAGTATATTAATTCAAAGGTTTTAATAATGTCTTCATTTTTAGTGTAGTGTTTGTTCTAGTGAAGAATTTCAGATATTTGGGAGGGAGATTTAATTTGGGTTATAATTCTGGCCAGTGCTCAGGATGGAATTTGAACCTCATTAGCATAGTTGGCTAACATTCTGGTTTCATAAAAGGATAATTTGTTGTTATGTAAGAGATAGAGATCTTTTTGAAGTTTCAGGATTTCTGTTTCTGTTTGAGTTTTATGATTAGTTAATAGGTCATTCTCGAGTATTTGTATTTTTGTTTCTAAGTCCTGTTCCTCTTTAAGTTGATTTTTTTTATAGTAAGCTGCTTTTTTAATGAATATTCCCCTAATTTGTGCTTTGATTGCCGCCCATTCAATATCCAGAGGTATCTGAGAATTGGGAATGTTAGACAGGGTTGATTTGAGTAAGGACTGAATGTCATTTATTATCTCCTTTTTGCTTAGAAGATTGGGGTTCAGGGACCAATTGTAACCTCTTTTCATTGTGCTAGTCTTTGGATTCCCATTAAGATTTAAAGTAATTTTGGAGTGATCTGTGAGGTATCTAGTGTGAATGTTCAGTCTTGGGTCTAGATTGATGAATGTGTCCGAAATTAGAAAAAAGTCTATTTTTGACCACATTTTGTGGCATTGAGAGTAGAATGTGAATTTTCTAGATTTGTTTGAACTATCTCCACATTTAAAGGGATCATATAATTTGTAATCATGGTTAAGTTCTTTTAAAACTAGAGATGCTTGTTTGTTATGTGTTAAGGTTGTACTTGATTTGTCTTGGTCGGGATTTTGATACATGTTGCAGTCACCACCTAGAACCATATAGAAGTTTTGGAATTGATTTAGGATAGGGTACAGTGATGCAAAAAAAATGTGTTGGTTGTTACAAGGGGCATAAACATTAAGGACCAGCAGGGGCTTGGGAAGATTTGGGGTTAGAAGAGTTACATAGCACCACCTCCCCTCCTTGTCCACTCTGGTTTCCAGAATTTTGTCCTGGAATTGCTTTCTAATTATTATAGCTACCCCCACACTGTTAGTTTTACCTTCAGAGGCTATAATTTCCCTTATCCCTTTTTTTTTTGTAATTTCTGACCATTGTTCAAGGATTAGATGTGTTTCCTGGATTAGTATAATGTTCGCTTTCGCTTGTACAATGAGGTATAGAAAAAGTTTTCTTTTCTTCTTATTCTGGAACCCTTTGATATTCCATGAGTCAAATTCCCACATTTATGCATTTGAGGTGTTGGTGAAATAAGTCGTGTGTGTTAGTTTGGGTTAATAATTTTTGTTTATGTATTGATAAAATAAGATTAAGAAAGCATCCTATTATTCCCATCCCAACCCTGTGCCTATCCACTACCCCCTTGGACCAGGAATAAGGCAGGGGATAAGTAGTTATTAGGTTTAGAGATCTATAGTTCAATAAAGTATTTACTTATTGGGTTTTAATATTTAAGTAAGAGATGAAGAAGAGGTTTCCCTGCATAAATTTTAACTACATTGACAAAGCTTAACAAACTGATTCCCTAGAAAGCACCACTAAGATAATCCTAAACTCCTCAACACATTCTTATATGAACATGTTAAAACATCTAAAGTGTACATCCTAAAAGATTAACAGTAATTAAGAAAAGTAGCCTTGAAAGGTATTATTAAAACCAATGTTTACGAGCATTAGAACTGTATTCTAAAACAATTAGGTAACCATTTTTATTCATTGTATGTCTAGAGTTTTTGCTGCTCCGAGCATAGTAAATAATATGAACATTTAAATCTAATAATATAAGGAAGGAAAAAAGGCAGTGTCCTTCCATTACCAGGATGGTGTCTATCCAGATTGTTCAGACTGTAGCATCATCTTCATTGCTCCCGATATAATATCTAGAGAAGACATTTCCAGGTAGCAGAACAAATTCCTCTTATTTGTTAAACATGTTCTAATATTGTGAATAGAACAGTTTTAAATCATAGCAAATTACAAAACCATTATAGGAGTGTATAGGTGAGTGTTATAATGGTAGTGTCTCATATTAGAAGCTGTTAGTAGAGCTATTGACATTTTTTAAATTTATCTCTATCAGTGAGCTGTTAATAAGCTCTAAGACTATTTCAGTTATACCCCCCCCCCCATGATGAGTTACAATGCAAAAGGCATATGCTCACAGTGAGAGAAGTTTATCATTTGGGGACCATGGAAATTGTTTTCCCCCTGTGCATTTGGTTATTAAAGCTGTGGGCATGGCAGTGTATGCTTCTCTTTGCCCACAGGGAATTTGCAAACAGCCATATTTCTCTGCAGCTGAATGTCACTTCAGCCATGTGTCCCCGTCAAATGTACCACAGGGAAATGTCTCGCTGCCTAGGTGCCTGAACCCATTCTGATACCCTTGATAAGTGTAAGTATGGGCCTGAGAGATGAACCATTTACAGATTACCTGTGTCCATTAGAGACATAGGTGCCAAACCAGGGATGAATTTCCAGTTTCCCATCCAATTGTCCAAGTTACACTTGAATTGGGTTAAGGATGAACTCTGCTTCACATGGATGGGGAGCCTGTTCCATAGAAGAGGTAGTCTCTGTGATACATACCTTTCTCTCCAGCAGGTCCTATTTATATCACAGGCAAGGTTTAAGTCTTTAGAATGGGTAATTCTGTTGCTGTTTGTTTTGTGGACATGCAGGAGGTCCATCAGAGTGGGGTCTGACAATGCCCTATGTGTCAGGCATAGATTTCCCCTCAAAAGCCTGTAGGAGAAAGAATACAGGGATAGGGCCTTAAGGTGGTCTGTACAGGACATATTATTTACACCCTGTATTCTTTTAGTGAGGAACCTCTGTGGACATTCCAATTGTTGGATATTCCTGGTTAGGTACATACCAAAGGGGGCATTGTACTCAATGATAAGGCTGATGAATGCCAAACAGAGTGGAACAATGGCTTTCTTGGACTTAGATGCCATACCTTTGTTTATAAGTTGTGCAACATAGAATGATTTCCCCACCATTGTAGACATGGTGATCATAGACAAGATTACTATCTCAGTGTAAATGTAGTAGCATGTATGAGTAGGTATAATACGAGTGGAGCACAGATGCCCAGAGATGGCCAAGGTAACAGGATAGGTTGCAGCATTTGCACAATATGCAGGTCTGTGTGTGTTAGGATGGTACGAGTTTCATAATGTGTGAGAGTGGTCAGTATGCATGTATGCATGTTGAGGTAAGACCTGGTAGCCATTGCCCACTACTGCTGATGACAGGGACAAGCCCTCACAACTGCAGTGCCAAAGACAATCCCCACCAATATAACACATGCTAGCAGTAAGCCATTGTATATGCATGATGATAATATGTGTCACCATCTGAAAGACTGACATGGCTGTTGGGCTAAATATGCAAGCAGTACACAGGGGAAAGTACCCCAGACATACAGTATATATTGTTTCACTGTGAAATGGAAACACCCTTGGAATTGTACATACAGGTATGCATCACAGTAACTGGACCTGTAGTAGGGGATACTGGTGATGTCTGCCCGAACACTTGAAGATCACAAAGGAGGTAGGACTGATGTATTGGGAAACAGCTGATGTACCTGCACATGCCAGCATAACTGAAATGTCCCATGTATATCTCTGCGTTAAAAGCAAGTAGTGTCCATAGCACACATGCACCCAGCTCACGCAGACATCACCCACAGGGACCTCTCTGGTCATATCCCTGCTGTAGGGAATGGGTACAGTAAGGCCCCTCACCTGTATATGGCAATAGCGGAAGACTACAGCATGTAGTGCAGGTG
The DNA here is from genome assembly GCF_019279795.1 of Protopterus annectens. Taxonomy (NCBI): domain Eukaryota; kingdom Metazoa; phylum Chordata; order Ceratodontiformes; family Protopteridae; genus Protopterus; species Protopterus annectens. Next base: position 1,008,004,867 of record NC_056725.1, on the reverse strand, counting down.
TCCCATGCAGGTGTGTCACTAGCTGTAGCTAGCACCCTGCCAGCATCCTCACCACCTGATCAAGACTGATAGAAGGTATTGGCATAAACACCAATCACACCTACCCTGTCACCCCAGGGGAATATACTGTATGGTGGTCTGGGACTGTAGGACTGACAGTATGCAATGGACTGCCACATCTGGCCTGCAGCAAAAGCTAATGCCCCACAGGCTTCTGCCAAAAGTCTGTGTCTCACACATACTGCCAATGCATGTTATGTCATGGACACCCAAATAACAACATAACACACTTCACAGAAGCCATATGCAAGGCCATGTGGACAAACCACAGTAACATGTCCACCATGTCCCACTGCATGAACTGTTGACCAACACAAACACACACCTGGGATGAGGTGAAATCCTTAGGGAAAGCATTAGAGAAAGTATGCATAATGTATGGAAGAGGTTAGAATAACAGAGGGAGGGTGGGAGCATGGGCAGCATGGAATGTGCAGGGTCCGACACCAAGCTGTGTGCACACACTATCCCTGGCTGTAAACACATAAATGAGTGGCTACACACCTGCCTGTACATCACAATAGGGTAAATGTCCTGACCCATGGCCCTTGCCTCTGGCTAACCTGTGTGAATCTGTACAGCTGTGAGGCATTGCCACAGCAAGATAAGCCCATACTGTCATGTTGATGGACGTACAAATATGGGATCCTCTGCTAGCAATGTACTAAGGTGCTGAACCAGATACACAGACCCCACACCAAGTTTCTGCAGCTCCCCCTCCAGAATGGCATAACTTACCATGAATGCGTAGGTGTCTGCCCACAATACCAGACACAGCTGCAGTCACCCTTGTCCCCCAAGATATCACTGTGAGCAAGAATGTCCACCTGACAATACATGAGGACAGAAAACATCACTGTGTATAGCAGTACACATGTCTGAATATCTCTGCTAACAGCAGTACCATGCAGCTGAAGCAGAACAGACACAATAGTTTACAGTACACACTATCCCCTGCACAGTATGTCACATATTGCCAAATGATCGATGGATACCCAGCTGTATAAACTACCTGGAATCGAGCCACACATTCAATACAGAAGGGCATACTGGGCATGCTCACACACTTAGAGAAATGAAGCCAATGTCAGTCAACAACTTACTGAAAGGTCATACAGGGCATGCTCACAAACATAAACAAATGAAGGTCATGTCTGCAAACAACAGTGGACCAGACATATCTGGCAGTTGCAGATGTCAGTATGCACCACTCATGCTTTGCACATACAGTGGATAGGAATACAGGCATATATCCAAGGACAACACACTATAATAAGCCAAAAGTAGACATACATAGATGTGTGGAAGTGAGTGACTGTCACAAAGGGCCATCCATTATAAGGCCTGTCCCACCCAGCACATGGCCAAATGGATACAACCACATGAGGTTCAGATGTCACTCACTGTAGACCTTAGCCACTGGTATCTGTCAGCATTACAGACTATGTGGTGCAAGTGCTAGCTGTGCAGCATGACTGTACAAGGAAGTAGTCATCTAGCAGCTGTATACATGCACTGGTGGAATATAACCCTGTGTGTGCCTGCATGTGGTGTGTCAACCTCTAGATGAATGGGTTATGGCCCATGCACACACACTGCCTTCCCCATAGCCCTGCTATGACAAGCCTGCTGAAGTACTCCAATTTGAAATACACCCTTGTGAAAGGTCTAGACAAGTAATCTCTGTGTCGCATCCTATCACTGCGTATTGCTGTAGTCTGCTAAACTAGTTAGGTAGGAGTTTTAATTCCAGACATGGCACGTGTGTGTGTGTGTGTGTGTGTGTGTGTGTGTGTGTGTGTGTGTGTGTGTGTGTGTGTGTGTGTGTGTGTGTGTGTGTCTGTCTGTGTAGAGAGCAATGCTTTTTAGGCTAGTCACACTCACTACAATTCAAATGCCCTACTTTGGCAAGGCTGCTGATGTCATACACTGTGAAATACACCTTTTGGAAAATTGTAGCACACTAATCTCCGTGGCACGTCCTATAACTGTGTACTGCTATAGTGGTATAAACTACTTAGATAGAAGTTCTAATCCCAGACATGGCAACTGTGTGTGTTTGTCTGTCTCTGTGTAGAGAACAATGCTTTTTAGGCTAGTCACACTCACTACAATTCAAATGCCCTACTTTGGCAAGGCTGCTGATGCCATACACTGTGAAATACACCTTTCAGAAAATTGTAGCACACTAATCTCTGTGGCACGTCCAATAACTGTGTACTGTTGTAGCGGTATAAACTAGTTAGATAGAAGTTCTAATCCCAGGCATGGCAACTGTGTGTGTTTGTGTGTCTCTGTCTGTGCAGAGAGCAATACTTTTTAGGCTAGTCACACTCACTACAATTCAAATGCCCTACTTTGGCAAGGCTGCTGATATCATACACTGTGAAATACACCTTTCAGAAAGTTGTAGCCCAGTAATCTCTGAGGCGGTACATCCTATAACTGTGTACTGCTGTAGTGTGAGAAACTACTTAAGTCGGAGTTCTAATCCCAGACACGGCAACTGTGTGTGTGTGTGTGTGTGTCTCTGTCTGTGTAGAGAGCAATGCTTTTTAGGCTAGTCACAGTCACTACAAATCAAATGCCCTACTTTGGCAAGGCTGCTGATATTATACACTGTAAAATACACATTTCGGAAAGTTGTATCCCAGTAATCTGTGTGGCGCATCTTATAACTGTGCACTTCTGTAGTGCGAGAAACTAGTTAGGTAGGAGTTCTAATCCCAGACATGGCAATTGTGTGTGTGTGTGTGTGTGTGTGTGTGTGTGTGTGTGTGTGTGTGTGTGTGTGTGTGTGTGTGTGTGTGTGTCTGTGTAGGGATCAATGCATTTTAGGCTAGCCACACTCACTACTATTCAAATGCCCTACTTTGGCAATCCTGCTGATGTCATTCATTGTGAAATACACCTTTGGGGAAGGAGTACTCCAGTAATCTCCATGGAGCATCCTATAACTGTGTAGTGCTGTAGTGTAAGAAACTAGTTAGGTAGGAGTTCTAATCCCAGACATGACAGGTGTGTGTGTGTGTGTGTGTGTGTGTGTGTGTGTGTGTGTGTGTGTGTGTGTGTCTGTGTTTGTAATTCGTATCCTGTGTGGAGGTGGCTGTGAGGGAGTAACAACTGGACTCAATGTGGAGCAGGTTTTGCAAATTTCTTATATGGTGGCCCTGGTATATCTCACAACGTCCACTGTACAGGGATAACAGATGTGAAATAGCCAAGATACTGGGGTGCAAATCTATTCCCTTACATGTGACATCAAGGCCAGGCAAACAAAGTTAGCAACCCTAGTATTACCCAGAGAAACCCTCTTAACCCATGTCTCACACACACACACACACACACACACACACACACACACACACACACACACACACACACCTGTCTAGGTAACAGCCGCTATGTCAGTAGTACCCTGCATATTGCCCACTGATCGTAACCATGGTGTAATTGCAGTGGACTACAGAGGGCATGGCACCCTGTTCATCTGTCCAATAGGCACGTATATGCCGACAGTGCACCTTCCGCATGTTTCCCACTGGACACCTGCAACATCCGTGGTGCCATCAATTGTGACCCACAAGGAACATACCATGCCTGTAAAACATGCACTGTATGGACAGATGCCACTGACACCAGGGAATGCCGGTATCATGTTAATGCAGGTGCAGGGTAAACTTGCTATCCATTAACAGTTTCTGCCACATGAGGCCAGGACTGGAACATCTGATGATAACAATCTGTGTACACAGCATGGGCCAGACACCCTAGGTACAGTTTCACATGTCACTGTACATGCATGTGGGAGGTGTGCAAATCCTAGACACTGTCCATGTCATGGACTAAGGAACACATACATGGCAAGCAATGCACAGCATTGGCCACATGCAAAGGTCACCAGGTGACTAGATGGTGAATACAATACCCACCTGTGTGGGCAAATTCAGAAACTACACCTCTGAGCCACACTGCAGACCACTGTCATGTGGCCTGATATCAAGTTATACCCAACACCTAGCCCTGTATAGCTGTCTGGCGCAGTCAACCACTACACACCCATGAAGCAATGCACCCATGCATGTCACTACTGGCACCGTGTGTGTGTGTGTGTGTGTCTGTGTGTGTGTGTGTGTGTGTGTGTGTGTGTGTGTGTGTGTGTGTGTGTGTGTGCGTGTGTGTGTGTGTGTGTGTGTGTGTGTGTGTGTGTGTGTGTGTGTGTGTGTGTGTCTGTGTTGTATGATGCATATGATCACATTCACACTCACTACAACCCCCATTTGCATACTGAAGCATGCTGTCCGATGTCAGACACCTCCGCACACCCTTTGCCAATATAACCTCTGTATGACCCCTGTGGTGCTGCACAGTAATGTGTTGTGGCAATCTCACTAGTGATGAGTTGTAGTCCTGGCCCTGACAAGTGTTTCAATGTATGTGCGTCCCTGTGAGAGCGTGGCTGTGTTGATATTCCAGCTGTTCATGCGGACAGGCATGTGTACTACACCTACTGTATAGTTACCATATCCCTGTTGCAGATGTCACTCACCATCACATATACTTTATGAGGGCGCCTCAACATGTAACCAATGTGGTGCATTCAATAACTGCATCGAAATTTGATAGAACTACATAGTCATCAGGGGTTTGATACCCTGTGCTAGTAAGTGTGTGAAACAAACATGCTTAAGTTTTACTCTCCCACCCCTCCTTGACTTTTCTTTGCCTATGTCTGCCTCTCTCACTCCCTCTCTGGTGGATGTGTAGACTTACACCTGCTTTGCTTAGGCAGCAGCATGTGTATTTTAAGTGATGCTCATGATCAGCTGATGGCCTCTGCATGAATTGCAGCACTCCTCTAGTTGATTGCCTGTGGAACAGCTGTGGTAACATTCCCATTGCCAATTGCATGGAAACACACTTCAATATCTAGGAACATCATCTTGGTGTTGGGCCTTTTCATTCACTGTGAGCAGGAACTCGTTCTGTTGTTTGGCAAACAGCATATCAGATGGATTGGGGATTTACCTCTAACAGCATACACTGTGGAAACAGGGCAATACACATGACGGGGATGTGCCTGACCTGACTACAGACTGTAAGTGCTGCTACACTGCATTTGGATTAATGTTGGTTTAACAGAGTGTGTGTGGATATGGCTGTCCTACATGTCAGTGCTGTATTTATGAGGAAACCCCATGTGCAAGGTCATCTGCAGACTGGGCAGTGTGTGGTGCCTCTTGTTTCATGTGTTACCCACAGAGCACCTAGCTGTGAACTGCAGAGGTAGTGTGAGGATTTCAGTCTGTAGATGGTGACAGCCGTGAGAGTTACTTACTTCATATCCCCAATAGGACATATGTTGCAACACACCCTTTTACAACAGTAAATGTATGAGGTTATCACAGCAACATGTCACTATTGGCCCTGTGTATGTGCCTCCAGCCACAACTCTGTCAACCTTTGTACATATGTCATGCAGTAAGAGGTGCATATGTGATGTACACTAATTATGGTGTACAGCACATATGTCATGAAGTAAGAGGTGCATATGTGCTGTACGCCATAATTAGTCACATCATATCTGATAACAAGCCAGTGAGATATCAGACTGCTACACATGTTATGTATAGTAGGGGTTATATTTGATGACATAACCTGGACATTCTGTGGTTTTGTGTACAGTACTGAGGTCTGTGTACCTAAGGTGAATGTCGACAGTGTGTGTATTGTTAATATGTACTTTGGCCTGAGTACAGAATGTGATAGATGTCATTGTTCTTTGCCCCATTCTATCTGATGTTACATTCTGCTCCACTGTATGTTACCCTATTGGCTAACAGGTTTGTAGGGCCATACACACACATGCCCCATACAACAGACATTCATTGGACCACACTGTGTAGTGGCCCAGTTTATGTAGGGTTAGTGTGTGAGTGGCACATATGAGGATGGTGTTGGACAGATAGTCCATATACTGCAATAAAACGCTAGCTTACCATACGTGGCTGTGGCTGTGTTCACATTGGTTGTGGTTATGCACTTTCACACTGATGTATTGTACTCTGTGCTGTGACATGCCTGTAGAGCCTGCTATATATGCAGGTACATGTGCATTCCCCTATAGGAAATGTAGGCCAGTGTTGATCCAGTCTGCCTGTAGCCTGCACAGTACTTTGTTACATGCCTAGCAGCTTAGTGTACTTACCTAGTGAGATGTCATGTCCAGATACTTGCCAGATGTACTGATGCTGGGCCTCCATTAACAGTCATGTATGTCATACAGAGCAGTGGAATGCTGTACAGATGTATGTCAATATCTAGTGGGTAGTATGTGGCCATGGCACCTCTGTACCAGTGGTTATTATGTGTCAGCACAGACAGAGGTGTGTGAATGCATAACCTATGGGGGCAAATGTATACCAGTCGTAATGTGTTACACCCATCTACATGGCTGTTACCATCCATATTGTCAGGCTTGGACAACATGTCTTGCACTAAGGGGTTCTGTTTATACCTCTGGACTGGCCAGAGTGTGTCAGAATGCCCACATATATATGCCAATATCTCTGCTGTAGTCCACAGGAGCATTACATGCTAGCAGTGGTACTGTAATATGATGTCCTTAGTATGTCTGTCAGTAGTCAATTGCGCACATGTTAAAAGCAGATGTGACCTCCCACACACACTATATCTGTGAAGATAATCCCTATTACAGTGGCAATAGTCTACAAATATATACCTGTGATACACACCTGACATCCCCTTGCACTATGAAGTTGGAGCTATAGGGGCTGAGGTAGGGCTACACTCTATGTTCAGGATATATGGCGAAAATATATGTATATATAATTATCCAGATAACTATATAGATATATACACATATACATATCGACATATAAAGATGGATATGTATATGTAAATATATATATATATATATATATATATATATATATATATATATATATATGTGTATATAGATATTTATATACATATAAACACCCATATATATATATACATATACAGAGCAATATATGTCTACACATATACAGATAGAGATACATATGCACATATACGTATAGATATCTACATATATATTGACAGTAGTAGGTATATCAGAATAGATATGTATGCACATATAGTTATAGATATCTACATATATACCAACATAACTAGGCATATCTGTGCACATAGGATGTGCATACATATATAGCTATATAGACATATATCTATCTGTACATATATGCATACCTATATATACATATATCTATATATGTATGCATATATATATATATATATATATATATATATATATATATATATATATATATATATATATATATATATATATATATATATATATATATATATATATATATGTGTGTGTGTGTGTGTGCGTGTGTATACATATGAGATGTACACATGGCCATATATATGAAGCACTATACAGATGTGTATACAGACATATTATGAGTATACATGTGTATGTACATGTAGACATATGTAGACCTATTATATGTATACAACCATACTACTGTCATGAGTAAACCTCATGGTTGTGTATACCCTCCCAGATGTATCTCAATGTATGTATCTGCTATGTGCATATTATGATAAAACAAGATATGTGATGCAACAGTCATATTAATAACAAGGACTACACAATTTAGGAAGTAAAGACAGTTGTTCAATACTACTCAATATGTGTATTAACAGCTATATTGGTAAAACAACAGCTGTCTTCACAGTGGTCATGGCATAGTAGTTAAGTGCTGTGACTTCAGTGTACAGGGTCATGGGTTCAAGACCTGCAAGGGCTGTTCATTTTGTTGCTGGGAAGAACAAGTGTTGTCGGATACAGAGTGGTTAAGGCAGTTTGAGCTGCTTTAAGTGGGTTTGCACGGGTTTGCGTAAAGCTAAGCAGTGCTGAGCTATGGGTAAACATACGGGAGCTTACATAGTGTAGGCATCACTTATCGGTGCGCAAATCAGCTTAGCTGTTATATTGCAGCAATGTTGATACTTGCTAAGCATGGCTTAGCCCTGGTAACCAGGACACACCACCCAGTCTGATAATCTGTAATAAGTGTATGTAATGCCATGTACAATACATGCACCTATGTACTGTCATTACAGTAGCAAGGGGTGTGAGTGTCATGTGTGGTACACAGACATATATGAGGCCTGTACAGCACTGTTATCCATGTGAATGTGTTACATACAGGAGTAGTAGCCCAGTGTATGTGCTGTCACACTGGCATGTAGTGTATCATGGCAGTACTACTGTCGACAGTGCTAACCCAGGCAAGAGCAGATTGCTAAATGTAGTACTGACAACAGGCACACCTGGGGACATAGCTGGACACCGAGGCCTTCCTGTTATATCCCTGGTGTGTGAGCTGTGTCACAGTATATACCCCTTACTGGGTAATGATCCATCATGCGGAATGTAATGGTAGACTACCATCTGTACAGCACGTTAGTGAGAGCATCCAACATGTATTTATGGCATACATATTGTTGACAGATGTCTATCTGTCCACACACTCATGCTATAGCACAGCTACTTGCCAAGCTGATGACTGTCAGTCCCTGTATAGATGTGCAGATGGCAGGTATCCAGCTGGGATATGTACAGGCAACCTAAGCTTGATTGACACTGACATGTCTGCCCAACTGTGTAAGAAGTGGCACATATAGGAGATGTCACCCTGTACGCACCACATGCCATGGGTACCTCCTCTACACAACCACAGTCAACCGAACATGCTTAGGTACAGGTCACCATCACAGACACTAACCATATGTTGTACAACCCATCTCCCCTTGGACAATAGCTAAGTACAAAGCTATGACCACCTGCAGCGATGCACCCCTGTACTCACACATGTGTGCATGTGCATGACTGAGTATAGCAGTGTCTGTGTGTTAGCACACCTGTACTTGGGAATTCCATGAGGGCCTTCACAACCAATGCAACACCCATTGTCATAGTCAGTTGTGGCTGCTGCTCTATGGGACATTACATGTGCCCTGTTAAGATCCCCCCATACAGACTACACAAGCATTGCAGTACCAGCACAACAGTGTTTTACAAATGGGTTGATAGGCATGGGATACCCATTGTGCTTTGGCATGTGTGTAGTTGTGCATGTCCATATATCTGTAGGGTACAGTATTCTGAGGCAACATACTCCTAAAACAATACCCATTGCCACACAGTAGTACAGATAGTGTAGTTGCTGCCCATAGGTGAAACATGACAATGCAACACCCTACTATGCATGTGGCATGTGCATGAGATGCATATCCCTGTAGTACCACTGTTGGGGTATAATATGGGTTGTATCGCAGTTGCGGCCAATGTGTGATGGTGGGTATGGCAGAGTGTCATCATGGGTTTTAGGGAGTACAATATCCACTGGGGGATGTGGGTGATGTGTACGCTGTCATTACACCAATGTACACCCAATATATGTCCCATGTACCACGTTATGGTTACCACTGTCACCATCAACCATACAGGTAACTGTTACCACAATCCAAGCCAGTTATGCATGTGATGTGTGCAGCCTACCTGTAACATATTGGACACACGGTCAAGTTAGTTAGCCGCGATAGGTTCTGGTATCTCAGATGTGTTTCTGGCTGTTATGTGTCTGTAAATGTGTATATGATGGTATGTCACACTAGGTGTTGTCCAAATACACCCATTGCATCCCCCAATAGCATACTGTACATGTCTAGGGATGTTCTTTATGTATCATGTAACCTGGGACAGACCTCACCCTAAACACTGTGTGGTGTGTGCAATGTACACCACACACTTCAGTATCACTGCATAGCTAGGTAGGGCTCTAGTCCCAATGTTGCCAAGTAACAGTGTGCATGTATGTTGATGGGTCTACATCAGGTTGCAGGGTATACATACCTCAGCAGGTCAACTGTCCATGTGGCACAGGCAATAACCATTTTAGTAACCTGTGACATGTATTCAACTGTACCCCTGATATGTCACAACCATGGTGTCACCACAGTGACATACCCCATTGTGAAATACGACTGCATACCATCCTCATTCTGACACATGTACACCTACAACACAAATGGATAACATTATAGGGACTGCAATCCACCAGTGTTACTAACAGCTATAATGCATCATTGCTGGATGGCTGTACTACCTGCCATGTTTGGATTACACTTTACTCCTTACAACATGTTATACTGTAGTACAGTCACCATGTGCATCAGAACCATATCAGCCTGTCCCTGCACTGATTGTATGGGTGACAGGGATGTGGCACAAATATCATCATATGCACAGGGCATCCTTGTGCTGACACATATACACCTACAACATAAATGGATAACAGTAAAGAGACCACAACCAACCAGTGTTGCTAACAGCTATGAGGCATCATTGCTGGATGGCTACACTACCTGCCATATATGCATTGCACTTTACTCCTTACAACATGTTACACTGCAGTACTGTGGTACACTGTAGTACATTCATCATGTGCATCAGAACCATATCAGCCTGCCCCTGCATTGATGGTATGAATGACAGGGATGTGGCACAGGTATCATCATATGCACAGGGCATTGTTGTGCTGACACATGTTCACCTACAACACAAATGGATAACATTATAGAGACCGCAACCAACCAGTGTTACTAACAGCTATGAGGCATCATTGCTGGACGGCTACCTCACTCAACCCCATGCAAGTGAGACAGGGTGCACAGACCAAACCAATTATAATCAGAAGAACAAAAAGAGTCCAGCACCAGGGAGACAGATAACATTTAAGATTTAATGTGACAAAACAGCGTACTGGTTTCAGCAAAACTTACAGCCTTCTTCAGTGCATTAACTGACATGAATCCATTGCACATTTAAATAGTACCAAGTTAAACCACAATCAAAGCTGATTGGTACATGCCACAATTAACTTAATTCATTGAGGCCAAGCTTAAACAGAGCCCACAGCCTGACAATCCAACCAGATTCTTTATTGTTTAATATGGAATGCCAACTTGCTTTATTAGATTTGTGTCCTTGGATTTTTATCAATGATTGTGAATTGAAATTTAGCAGTGGCATGGGTTATTGTTTGTTTGTAGAGAGCATTGGATATTCTTTTAGTTCTTATGTCACTAAGATGTTCACTAATCCTGTGTTTTAATGGCTGAGATGTTTGCCCTACATAAAAAGCAGGGCAAAAACAGGTGGCCAGATAAATGACCCAGTCACTGCTACAGTTGCCGAAGCATCTGATTTCAAAAAGATGTGGAGTGTTGCTGCTGGTAAATTCCTTTGTTTTGCATACATGTGTACAAGATCTTTAATTGCCACAAGGGTTGCTGCCCACTAGCTTATCCCCAAATAAAGTGACTTGTTGTGTGGTAGTAGGGTTAAAATGTTTTTAGTGGGTTAAATGGGAATTGATGGTACGACCTCTTCTATAAGAGAAAAGACATTGCGGGGAAAGCATTCCAGCTAATTTCTCATTGGCCAATAGGATGTCCCAATGATTGTTGATAATAGGTTCATAGGTTCATAGGTAGGTACTAGGCTATTAGCCCTAGGGCCTATATAAGCCTAGCCAAAAAGGTACCCTGGCTTTCGCCACCCAAGAAAATTATTTTCCTGTGCCCCTGTTGAGCAGAGCCACATAAGTGATCCCTGGGGTGAATTTCCTATATTTCCCATCCAATCATCAAGATTTTTCTTAAAGAGTGATCATGAGGAGCTCTGTTTGACATAGATAGGTAGTCTGTTCCAGAGTATGGGAAGTATCTGGGACAGAAATCTATCCCTCCAGCATGTTCTGTTTATTGTGGTGACAATGTTTAGGTCCATAGAGCATGTAGCTCGGAGGGACTGGGATTTCTTTAAGTGGATCATGTCCAACAATGTTAGGCAGAGATCGCCTCTGAGTAGGCGATATGCTACGGAGTAAAGCTGGAGTTTTTTTAGAAGGTCTGCATACGGCATCTGTTTGAGGCCAGTAATCCTCTTTGTGAGGTATTTCTGTGGCCTTTCCAGTTGTTGTAGATGTCTTGTGAGGTAGATACCAAAAGGGGCGTTGTACTCTATAATGGGCCCAATGAGTGATGAGTAGAGGGGAACAATGACCTCTTTTTTTCCTGGATGAGAAACATTTTGTGATGAGGTGAGCCATGTAGAAGGATTTCCTGACCACTGTTGCGATGTGATTATCAAAGGAGAGACTACTGTCCACCTGTGTCCCAAGGTCTCATCACATTTTCAGCATTAAGTAGACTATCAGCTATGTGGTAGTTCATGGGTACAGAGTTTTTACCAAAGGGGATGACAATACACTTTTTGGCATTGAGCTGCAGGCCATGGCTTTGATACCAGGCATCTGTCTCAGTGAGGCCCTTTTGTAGTATGTCCACTTCGTTAGGAGCTTCAATTATGGCTCCTAGTTTGCAGTCATCTGCAAACTTTGTTAGCCAAATACCTTCTGTGTTAGCCTGTACTTCAGAGAAGTAGATACCAAACAGGAGAGGACCCAGGACTGAACCCTCTGGTACTCCACTTGTCACTGGTCTGAAGACAGATTTGGAGTCTGCTACTTTCACAGTGTGGGTTCTGTCCATGAGCCAGTTGACAACCCATCTTGTGACATAGGGATTTATACCTAGTTTAGTGAGCTTATCTATAATTCTAGAGTGGGGGATGGTGTCAAAAGCTTTGGCAAGATCCATATAAGCTGTGTGAATCACCTTACCCTCATCTATGGCTTTGGTGACTACTTCAAAGAAGTCAATCAGGTTTAGGAGACATGATCTGCCTTTTACAAACCTGACCTGGGTAAGGTCCAGAGTTTGGAGATTACCAATGTCTTTGTTTATGAGTTCCATGATGATACCTTCCATGGCCTTGCAGACCAGGCTCGTCAGGCTAATGAGGCAGTAGTTCCCGGGGTCTGTCATGGCTCCCCCTTTGTGGAGTGGGATAACCGTCATGGTGCACAATTCAGTGGGCACAAAGCCTGTGGTGAGGCTATGATTCAACATGGTACTTAGGTGGGGTGCCAGTTCATTCTGTAGTTCACGTAGAATGCAGCCTGGGATATTGTCAGGTCCCATGGATGCTGTGTTCTTGACTTTGGAGAGTGTGTTTTTTACCTGTGCAGCCGTGATTACAGGAACTTTGCATTCTTCCAGTAGAGAGGTGGGTCCTCTAGGGGGTGAGAGGGGGATAAAGTTAGCACTGAACCTATCTGCCAGGATGTTGGCAATATCAGTTGGTTCTGTATATTTAGTGCCATTGTGCTGTAATTCAGAGCAGATTTGAGTGTTGCCATTGAGATTCTTGACATAGCTATAGAAAGCTTTGTGCTTGTCTTTAGAGTCAGTGGCAATTTTGTTTTTGTAACTAGCTTTGGAGGATTTTATGAGGGATCTCAGCTTCTTACTGAGGTTGACCAGGGAGTTCCTCCAGTCATGGGATTTTACTCTTTTTTGCAACAGTTTCTTTCTTCTGTTGTAGAGTTTGCTTATGGCAGAGGACCACCAGATTGGCTTCCTTTTTTTGGAAGATAGCATCTTGGTTCTATTAGGGATAGCATGATCCATGCACTTGTGTAAGTGCTTATAAAGTGCATTTGTATAGGATTCAGCAGTTGTACCTCTACTGTCCGTCTGCATGGGTGTCATGAAGTTTGCCACTTCTGTCTTAAGAAGTGTGAAGTTGGCTTTGGAGAAGTTTTTTTACAGTGGTTTCCCTAACTGGGGGTGGGGGCGGGATGTGGATGTGTAGGGTGATTAGCTTGTGGCCGGATCTGACCAAAGAGAAATTGACCTCTGGTGTGGAACACTGGTTGCCCATGTTGGTAATGGCCAAGTCTAGGATATTGCTGCCCCTGGTGGGGGTGTGAATAAGTTGATCCAAGGCATTGGAATTTATGATTTCCAGAAAACATTGAGCAAAAGAGTTGGTACATGAGTAGTTTTCCCAGATAATAGTGGGGAAGTTGAAATCACCCATTATTAGGATGTTGGGTTATACCTTAATACTTTCCAGTGTATCAAGAAATGAGGAGTGGGAATCCTGGGGCATGGTGGGGGGTCTGTAGCAAGCTACAATTTGGATTGCTGTCTTGCCCAGAGTTAGTTGCACTTGGATAATCTCGGATGCATTATGCTGTGCAACTAACCTGAAGGTGTGGATATCCTTAATGAATATGGACACGCCTCCACCTTTAGTGCTTTGTTCCAGGTTAGGTGGCTGAAAGGTGTGGTATGAATTATAGCCTGGTAATGCAGGGGTGCTCTCTGGAGCTTTGAACCAGATCTCTGTCACTGCACAGATGTTGATGTTCTCCATTTTAAGGAAGCCTCGAGTGAGTGCATTTTGAGATTTAGACTTCTAGCATTGAGTCGCATTACCCTCAGATTTTGCTTGTTTGTACCTGTTACAGTGGTGAATTTGTCATTTGAACCTTACCTAAAAAAATCACTATAGGAGTGGCAAGAGCCTTAGCCAGTATCCGGAATCCCAAGAGCAACAGGTGCAGGCCATCTCTGGCAAAGCATCGTGGTCTGTCGATCATGTCGTCCCAGGCACACAAATACTGGATCCCCTTAGAATGACACCAGAAGCTTAGCCAATTGTTGAAGTCAATCATTTTGTCCATGTACTGTGGTATCATTCTGGGTGATGGCAGGATGTTACTCAGGGCTAGGGTCATACCTGCCTGGGCTACAAGATCGGAGAGCTCCTCCATGTCTCTTTTCATGTAGTCCAGGTAGGTACATCTCAGGTCGTTCACACCAATATGGACAATGACAATGTCATATTTGTACTTGTTGTGGAGTGACCTAAGTGTATGCATTATGTGGCGGATCCTAGCACCTGACAGGCAGATGACAGTAACTTTCTCCTTGTTTAGCCTGGTGAGTGGAACATCAGTGTGCCTGGCTATAGAGTCACCTATGACTAGAGTGTTGGGTACATTGTTATGCCTTATGGACTGCGGTTGAGTGGCACACTGAGTTTCTGGGCTATGTATTATTTGGGTTGTGTTGTGGGGGTGGAGTTTGCTTGCGTTTCTGCTCTGGTGGTCCCTGATGCTTGGGTATGTTTTTATTGAGAGCCTCCATGAATGTAGGTGTGTGTTTTGTGTTTCTATGTGTGTGGTTTGGTGGTGTAGGTTTTGAGGGACTATGTGATGAGTGTGGTGTGGTGCAAGTGTTTACCTTCTCCTCTTGACTGTCTAGTCCCATCTTGGGTGAAGAGAGCTTTGCATCAAGTTTGGCTATATAATTGCATCTCTCACAAGTTGTAGTGTTGGGTGGTAGGAGGAGAGGGTTGTCTGTGTACATGAGGTAATTGCTGCATTGCCCCAAGATGTCCAGATTCATCAGGTAGACAAGAGAAATCACCGGGAGATGACCCTTAGACATGCCTGGATAGGTGCTTATTTATTAAGTACTAAAAACTGTTTTCCTCTAGACAAGTGAGGAAAGCTGAGTGCTGTAGTAATTTGCAACTTATTTAGTGCTTACAATGAGTTCTGAACAAGTGCTGAGTTCAAAGAAACAGATTTGAGTGCTGAAACTAGAAAACTGGCTAGTTCTAAGAAACAAAATTAAGCTAGAAGGCTTCCCTCCAACACAGAAAGGCTTGGGGGCTCAGAATACTACAAACAGTCTAGACCACTTACAGGAAAGACAGGAAACAAGCTTATTTTGTTTTCTTTCACAGATGCTCTCTTTGTACACAGTCGGAGTGCCTGAAATCAGAATATGATCTCACTGCACTCATTTGAGTGAGCAAATGAGAATGGCATAGAAGGAGTATCCAAACACAAATTTACAAGAGGGGCAGGTAGTTTCAAAGACACCAAGATTAACACCAAAACAAAAACAGGGAGGATGGGTGGGGAACTAACTGAAAAAAACAGAATCAAAACTTCCATTTCAGTTAATATTCAATCCAACACAAATAAATCAATTAAAATGCTGTATTATTTGAAAATAGTGCAGATAATAGGTACTTAAATTCTCTTATACATTCAGTTGAATACAGCTAGATCTTAGCCGGCCAAAGCTCATGTTTTAAATATTTTTGAAGCCATCTGTATTGCCCACATGTAATAACCAGATGAATGGGTTGGGGAGATTGTCAATCCTACCGTTGGATCCCTTACCATAAGTCAACAAATTCTTGCTATCTTGTTCAGTAGCAAAGGAACATGCCCTGTTGATGTTGTCTGCATGATAACTCCTGTTTAGAAATCTTTGGGATAGATCATTTTTACTGGTGTTATAGGCTGCATCTGATGAACATTTACGCTTTATGCATAGAAATTGGGATTTTGGGATTTTCCAGATGATGTGGAAGGGGTGATGACTGGAAGCATGGAGTAGGGTGTTAAATTAGGGGAATTTTCTATAAACCTCCATTTCAAGTGTATGGTCATCCTGATGCAAAATATGAACATCCAGGAATGTGATTTTTTTGTAATCATAATTAAGTGTGAAATGTATCCCCCATTTATTTTCATTTAAGTATTCTACAAATTGCTGTGCATATCCAGCTTCCCCCCTCCACATCATCCAACAATTGCTAGATAACATCTCCAAACGTCCATGTTATCTAAGAATATATTATGGTTCTCGTCATATATCAATTGTTCTTTGATGTAGCCCATAAAGAGATTTCCATAAATGGGAGCAAAAGATGATCACATAGCCGTACCTCTTAACTGCCAGTAACATCTTCCATGAAAGTAAAAAACATCCTTAGTAAGAACCTGTTCAGCTAAGCAAACAAGAAGAGTGTTAAAACTGGGAGTATATAGCTCAGCTTTGTTCAGCCAGAATTGAATAGCTTCCAATCCTGCCCAATGTGGGATATTGGTGCATAGGGCAGTGGTGTCAAATGTGCACAGAAGCCAACCTGGTTCCAACTGTGTGTCATTTATGATATTAAGAAACTGGGTGGTATCTTTGATTCTGGATCTTACCAGAGGAAGAAAGTGGTTGTAAGTATTCCATGAGGAAAGCAGATAATTGTTCCATCAAAGATCCTCGACCCGAAACAATTGGTCCACCTGGTGGTTTGGTAGGATGTTTATGTATTTTGGGGAGTAGGTATAGATATTCTAACCTAGGATCTTGGACGTCCAATTTACAACCAATCCTCTGATCAATGATCCCTCCCTCCAGTGCCAGCATTAGAAAGGCATCAATTTCTTGTTTGAACCTAAATGTTGGCTCCAGGGGCATATGCATGCAGAATTTATTATTGGACAATTGTGTTATAGCTTCTGTTTCATATATGTTCCAATCCATGATGACCACTGCCCCCCCCCTTGTCAGCTGGTAAGATGATCAGATCATGATTGTTGCTGAGTTTATGTAGGGCATCCCGAGTTTATGGACAGCTAAACTACCTGCCATATATGCATTACACTTTACTCCTTACAACATGTTACAATGCAGCACTGTGGTACACTGTAGTACAGTCACGGTGTGCATCAGAACCATATCAGCCTGTCCCTGCATTGATGGTATGGATGACAGGAATGTGGCACAGGTATCATATGCACAGGGCATCTTTATGCTGACACATGTACACCTACAACACAAATGGATAACATTATAGAGACCACAACTAACCAGTGTTACTAACAGCTATAAGGCATCATTGCTGGATGGCTACTCTACCTGCCATGTATGCACTGCACTTTACTCCTTACAACATGTTACACTGCAGTACTGTGGTACACTGTAGTACAGTCACCATGTGCATCAGAACCGTATCAGCCTGACCCTGCATTGATGGTATGGATGACAGGGAAGTGGCATAGGTATCATGATATGCACAGGGCATCCTTGTGCTGACACATGTACAGCTACAACACAAATGGATAACAATATAGAGACCATAACTAACCAGTGTTACTAACAGCTATGAGGCATCATTGCTGGACAGCTACACTACCTGCCATGTATGCATTACACTCTACTCCCTGCAACATGTTACACTGCAGTACTGTGGTACACTGTAGTACAGTCACTGTGTGCATCAGAACACTTATCAGCCTGTCACTGCACTGATGGTATGGATGACAGGGATAGGCTGAGGGTGGGCCATGCATTTGACACCATGCGTGTGAGTGAGGGGTGTACTGTGGTAAGCTGGGCAAGGTGATGTGGTGTGTGTAGGTATGGGATTCCCCTAGGTGTGTTTGCATAGTGTGTGGGTATGCATGCACACAGTTCTGCCATGTGGCTGCCCTACGCAGGTGTTCATGGACAGCTGCAGACCATACCTGGCAGGGTGTGAAGTTCACTGCCTCTGGCCACAGACATGTGGACTGTGTCTGCCAGGGGTTCCATGGGCACGTCCAGGAACAGGCCTTGATGTGCTACTCTCACCTGCTGATGACAAATGTCCGCTGGCACCAGTTCCCTCCTGGGACTGGCAAGGGCCAAGTGCATGTGGCCTGCTGTGGTGTGGTGTGAACAGCACATCCCCCAGTATGCCGGGGTTGCTACTGCCACTACAGGACCCCTTGGTGTTCTAGGACATCCAGATTGACTGTCAGCTGTTTGAGTTGCTGGCCCACATCCACGCAGGCGTAGCCACACCCCCACCACACGTTGAAGTACAGACACACCATGGCCGATGAGGGCCATCATCTCACCATGTCGTCTGTCAGTGAGCTCGGTATTAGCATGGATGGCACCTGACAGTTCACGGACGTTGTCGCTTAGAGATGCGAGAGCAGCACTCTGCAACCTCAGGCCCTGTTTGGTGTAATGTTCCATATGTGCCTGCACCACCATGACAGCCTGAAACATGCACCTGCTTGTACCAGCTATATAGCCTATGCCAGGAGCATGATGTCCAGTGGCCCTACCATGAGCACCCTGGGACATCTGCCTATGTGGTGCCCTGCTGGACATCCAGCTATGCCTGCTGTGACCAGACACAGTAGGCATGGTTACCACACTTTCCTTTGCACTTCCACCAAATGCTAGCTGTCCCTCTGCTATGGCCACTGGTGATGGGGTATGTGTAGGCACTGAAACTGTGTCGTTGGGGTGGCTAAAAGGGGGTGTCAAATGTTGGTGCAGTGTTGGCCTCTGATGACCCCACCTGTTCCTCAACAGTACTATCATCATCTTCGGTGCCTGTATGGACACCAACATCAGATTGCATGCAGGAGGGACCCTGACCCACCTTATCACCTGTGGGGGAAAACAATAAACACACTTTAAAACCTGTACAGCATTGCCTAATGGGACACACACACAAACACACACACTCACACACACATATACACACAAGTCCGTAATACCTACCTGTCCATGGCTGTACAGACAGTCCCACTTATATGTCCATGTGGTACCCCATCCTGCATCACACTTGTTAACATACACACATTGATACCACTCCTTAACATATCAGTCCTCTAAATGCCTACACAAGCAGACACACCACAAGTCATGTTACTACATTACCTGCCTGACCTGTGTGTAGTGGTTTTACATGGCCTCACTGCTGTCATTTGGTATGCACCCTCTGTATGTTCGGACATCATGAGAATGGCCCCTATATGTGTGGGCTACTATGTTCTATACATAATATCACACACTGATGTGGCATGTGTATGTAATACTCACTACATGCCAGATATGCTGCTCATTCAGCCTATCATGTGACAACTGTAATATATGGAGACACTCCCTGGTGTTGACTAGTACTTCTCCAATGCATCTGTAGTGCTGCATATGTGGGTTGTAGGTGACCTCCCTGCTGAATGCGATATTAAGGGTGTACCTGGTGTCTACCTTCCCTCTCGATGCCTGTTCCATGCTACAGACCATATTATACTATCAGCTGTCCTGTGATTACACACATGACAGGTATTACTGGTGTGTAATGTTGCAGTCCATGTCCATGAACTGCATGGTCCCAAAGGGAGGTACAGCTGTAAGAACACCCCACAATCTCACATGTGCATACATGGCCACCCACACAAACACACACATGCACACACACATCCTACATGCATCAACCTCCCTCCACTTTACCAGAGTGACCCTGCAGACAAACTAACTAACCACCAGGATGCACACACACACACACACACACACACACACACACACACACACACACACACACACACACACACACACATACAGGTGAGGTTGCACAATGATAGTACACACAGTCCTCCTATTACCCATCTGTCAACATGCAGAACATATGGTACAGAACAGCATGCAGTTCAGCTATAGTCAATCCATGCTAGCACCAGTATACATGTGTGTGATGCCTGTGCTGTGTCACTAGGTAATGCCCCTTCCCCTGGATACCACTGCACCTGTGTACACAGTATTGCTGTGCACCTGTTCTTCACCCTGCCATGTACTGTGCACCACAACTCACAGGTGTACAACCCATTGCAGAATGTGTAGTACTGTCTCAGTTATGTCAGCATTAATGCTCACAGCCCCTATGTTTTTCAGCAACACATAGTTAAGTAAATGAAAAGATGCCCAATGCTGAGAGTAAAAACACTTTAATACCAAAAAAAAAAAACAAATAAAAACAGGTAAGCGCTTTCACGATCACTCGTTTATTCAGACCTTAAAAACAGTATGAAAAAACAGGCCTTTAAATACATCAAGCATCCAATAAAATTAATTAAAATAAATTAAAATGATTAAGTGCTAACACGTCAATGTACTAAACCTTTCTTCTTTAGGAGAGGCTTTAAAACAACAGCACTATTTAAACCACGTGGTACATATGCTTTAAAGTTAACAATCCATTTTAACTCAGCAATTTCAGTCTCATTGCTCAAACCTGGGATAATATGTGGACAGTTGTCACTGGTGAATGTCTGATGCCTAATTTACAGCTCTCAACATCAGCAGACCATGTATGACCAATCCAATACTCTTACACTAACAGCCATCAGAGCACACCATGGCTATGGGAGGTGTACACACCCTTCCTGATATGACGCACCCATCCTTGATCTGCATTGGGACCATATCACTGCATATCTTAACAATACATGTGCCCGATATGTGACATATGTCCTGTACTTTCACGTGCAGTGTCTACGGAATGTGTTAGGTGTGTGGATGCTAACTGCGATGCATAAAAATCTGTGTGGGCATGTGTGTGCTATGACAGTTTAACACACCTCTTGTTGTGTGTACTACAGCAGTCACTACCACTGGTGGGGGTATACTAGCGTGGGCCATCTGCAATTGCCAGTGTATGTTCAGTCTGCCCTACACATGTCCCTCTACTCTGCATGATTGCAAGGTCTTCTCATGTGCACATCCTTTGGTGTTCACACACTACTGTTACTATTGCTGTGGGGGTAGGGTTACATCTGCCACAGGTCCTAAACCTGACTATGTGCAGATACTGCCATTCTTAGCATCCTTATGATCCCTGCTGCATTGCACTGGTGTGCCATGCTGACACCCCCCCTTCAGCCTTTTTGCAGATGCATGATAAGTATGCCCTACTCATGTGTGTCACTTTGCAGTGTCCCATACACTGAACACCACATGTTACAACCTATTCCCAGCTGAGAATGTGGACTACTGTAATGCCATATGCCATAGTGTATCTCTGTAGCAGTTGCCATTTCCCTACAGGTATATACACTGGTGTTGCACTGTATATGGGTGTTGTTCCAAACATGTCCCTACTGTAGGCCATGTCTCCCACCATTAGGTTACTCCCTGTGGACACATTCCACAATGACAGGATGCTAGTTATCATGCAGGTGTCTGACATACCCTTCCAATACCCCATCATGATCACCCCTGTGATGCCATGCATTTCACAGCAACAATACCTGCACATGTACAGCTGCACTGTTCTGCCTTGCTACAACACAGACAGGTGCCACATATGGACACAGCCTGACATTAGGGGGCTATATGTAGGACCAGATTGCAGGTAACCCTATTACACACATATGGCATTCCTGCATGCTACATTACAGAGTAACTTGACTATCCTGCAAGGGGTGGGCTGTGGATCCCACCTGTCCATCATAATGGCATTACTTCCACTACCAGCTATTGGCCACATAATATACATACTTCCCATTATACAACACACACTATGATGGCTTACATCATGTCAGTCAGTGCTAATCTGCACAGATGACGGTTATGGCCCACTACCCACAGGGACAGACACTATTGTCCATAGCAGTTGTTCAGTTCAACATCATTAAAACAACACCTGATGCCACATATAAATTATTGCACATCATCTATCCCATTATTATGGACCAGGTACTACATTCAATTACATGCATATATACTTCACATACCTGTTGTGGGAATGATGTCAGCTCTGGATGGTTTACTGGATGTTATAACAGTGTTTGTTTTTTCCTTTGGCTTTTACTTTGCCTTTGCCTTAGGCTTTTTTTTTCTCTCTCTCTCTCTCTCTCTCTCTCTCTCTCTCTCTCTCTCTCTCTCTCTCTCTCTCTCAGTCTCTCTCTCCAATAAATGGATTGAGCTGCTTTGAATAGATTGCAGCATGGCTTTAGTAGGTGATGCACATAATCAGGTGATGGCCTCTGCACCAATCAGTGTCCTCCACTTGCTACCTGCATGCAGCTTGCTGTGTAGTACTTCCAATTACCACTGTCATGGCAACCACCTACTATAAAACCTTACATCATGTGGGGTGGTACCTTTACCTTAAACTTTCCTGTGTGATGGACATCCCCTGTGTGTGGGCATTAGTGTTACAGACAGCAGGTAGCAACACCTCTTACAGGAGAACCTGCACACTCAGGCCAGCTACATATTTGTAGGAGGTTCCAGACCTACAGACATAGTGTGAGTAGAGTTGTATGCATTGTATAGTACTGCTGTTACGATGTTTGTGTATACATACTAGCTTACCTTGGAATGCAGTCTGTCTGCATAGCTCTCAACTATGGGCCTATCCTCTTTATAGCCAGAGGTGTGCCTACTATGTTTTATCTGTCCACCACACAGGTCTTATGTCAGATATTTCACTGGCAGTGTGTGTGTCGAGTGCTATAAGTACATGGCTACATCCATTTATGTTTCTAAATTCAAATCCCTGACTAAGGTTATTTTGCAGACTATCCTGTAACACCAGCAACTTGCTTAGTGTATGACAACAGTTTTCCACATAATGGCCTGTGTTCCAGCCTCTGTCCTCCACCTACATACAAGGCTTTGCATATATGACATACTGTCAGGGGTTGTTCTGTAGTGGGCTGTGAGTATGTCATGCTGCCATTCATGTCATCTGTCTCCTGCTGTTGTATCCCCCACACATACGGTGGGGCTGGGGCCATAAATGTGCGGACTTCACCTACACAATACATGTGTGTCCTAATACACTCCAGAGGCCAGTGTATATAACAGTGGAATATGGCCCTGTATTATTGAGTCTAGGGGGGATGCACCATAACTAACCTAGGCTGTTACAACATGTAGGGGTATCAGGGGTAAGCTGCCTTAAAGTATCTGGATGTAAATTACCATAAAATTCACCTAACATTAAATTCATTACATAAACTGGGTAAATGCAGACCTACTGCCTCCTGCCATACAGACTGTTCTGTTTGTCAGTGTGCTTGTGATGGTGTCAGTTATGCCTTGATATGTAACAGTTACATCCCATTGTGTCAACTGTGGTCTGCATCCACTAGGGATTGTGTACAGCGTGTAGATAGAGACTGCTGAACGATACATCTGCATTACTTACTGTTGATTGTTTGGTATCCTGTGGCCCAGTCTGTCTTTACTATTGTACTACTTGATGGCCTCGGCCTGGACAGCAACATTTGTTAACATTTCCAGACTACTGTATTAGTATAACTGTTTCACAGTTGCATTACTCTGTTTATATTAATGTCAGTGTGTAAACAGCTATATGACATGACATATACAACTGCAATAGTACACAAATAAAGTTTTCCCATTTATGAAAACCTGTGTGTGGTGTTATATCCTTTGACCTCTCTGTGGGTATATGTTGCAGGCAACGATTGTCATTTGCATGGATGGCTCATACAGTGTCCAGTTGTTAAGGTGTTAATGTAGGCATAGTGGCTGTTTCATATTGTGTACACCTTCTACATATGTATCTTACTATACATATCTCTGATATATATTGATATATATATATATATATATATATATATATATATATATATATATATATATATATATGAATAATCCACAAACCACAAGAAGAATAAACACTCCTGCACAAATAAAAATAATAGAATGGAAACAGTCGTATCTCATGCAGGAGTGATAATGGCAGAATATATCCTATGAAGCTTCCAAAGAAAAAGTCCTTGGTAGTTAAAACAGCCAAAAGTACACAATCTTCCGAATGCTTTTCAGCACAGTTCAAAGCTGTTAGAGGCAATTCTTTTCAGCACAACTCAATGCAACTTAAGGCAAATCCTTAATATATATATATAAGTCCACATGGAATTAAAAGAGAGAATTTTATTTGCAAATGTAGCAAGTAAGCGCTTTCACCTGTAGGCTTTATCAAACTGCAACAGCTACTAAAAACAGTTAGAATTTAAATAACATACAAATGTACCTGATAGGTCAGTGACATTATTCACAGCACAGCTAGTTTCATTTAAAAACATACTAACACCATTATTAAAACAAGCTCATTATGCAGGTTTTAGTCTAATGCATATAGAGCCAAATACTCCTTAAAACTAATTCTAAAGGCATAATAATAATGAAACACATTTAAACTGACCATACTTTAAATATAAAACGGATAAAAAACGATTGTGTCAATAAATGAAATATATAAAATACATAAAATAGTGTACAATATTATATATGGTTGAACCCACTACCTTAAAATTACTACAACATCTCAAAATTATAATATAATAAAAATCATATATAGTTCATACATATGTGGTATGTGGCCCTGAGTTTTATGTGGGTAAGACCTCAAGACAACTGAGGGAGCGTATAAGGGGTCATCTATACCACATACGCACGGGTAGTACTCATTACGCACTTGCCAAACATGTTAAATGTATGGGACCCACACATTTCTTTAATTTTAATATAATACAAAGAATTGAACCCAGTCGTAGAGGGGGAAATGTGGATAATTTTTTACAGGAGTGTGAAACACGCTGGATAATAAGATTAAGAGCTGACAAACCTCCTGGATTGAATGATAAAGTACAAATACACCCGCTTCTACGAAAAAGAAGATTGTTAAGACCTAAATAATTTCTCCCTTCTTTTAAGGTCTTATTCTCTTTATTATATATGAACTATGTATGAATTTCTATCATATTATAATTTTGAGATATTGTAGTATTTTTAGGGTAGTGGGTTTAACCATATATAATATTGTATAGTATTTTATATATTTCATTTATTGACACAGTCATTTTTTATCAGTTTTATATTTATAGTATGGTTAGTTTAAATGTGTTTTGTTATTATTATGCCCTTAGAATCAGTTTTAAGGAGTATTTGGCTCTATATGCATTAGACTAAAAACTGTATGATGAGCTTGTTTTAATAATGGTGTTAGTATGTTTTTAAATGAAATTAGCTGTGCTGTGAATGTCGTCACTGACCTATCAGGTACATTTGTATGTTATTTAAATTCTAACTGTTTTTAGTAGCTGTTGCAGTTTGATAAAGCCTACGGGTGAAAGCGCTTACTTGCTACATTTGCAAATAAAATTCTCTCTTTAAATTCCATGTGGACTTATATATATTAAGGATTTGCCTTAAGTTGCATTGAGTTGTGCTGAAAAGAATTGCCTCTAACAGCTTTGAACTGTGCTGAAAAGCATTCGGAAGATTGTGTACTTTTGGCTGTTTTAACTACCAAGGACTTTTTGTTTGGAAGCTTCATAGGATATATTCTGCCATTATCACTCCTGCATGAGATACGACTGTTTCCATTCTATTATATATATATATATATATATATATATATATATATATATATATATATATATATATAAATATATAAGTATATAAATGTATATCTGTATTTGCATATATGTGTCTGTATATATGTATCGTAGGGATGTTGATAGCTTCCACATTGTACATTCCCTATAGTAGCCAGACTGTACTGCATGATATGTTACTAATACCAGCCTGACATCATGCAGGTGGGATGGAGTACTGTTAACATCTTGTGCCCGTGTAGTGTCAGGTCCTTGTTATGGGATCTGCAACAGTTGGTAGTGTATTGCAGGGCAGACATGTTTGGCTGTGGGGGGGTTGGGTATACCTATTCATACAAGACATATGTTGCTTGGGGCCTCTCAATCCCATTAATGTTTTTGTTATGTTCCCATTGTTATCTACAGATGTATGTCCGTATATACCTATATAGATATATATATCTGCTTACATATATATATACCTTGCTGTATATATATATATATATATATATATATATATATATATATATATATGTGTGTGTGTGTGCATATATATTTCTATATTATATCTATAACTACATATATAGAAATGTTTTATCTATTTAGATATTAATATATATACACACACACACACACATACATCTACATGTTGGAATACATTCCCTGTACTGTTGAATGACTGGGCTGGATGATATGTTTGTGAAAACATCAGGGTTATGTATATCTGACGTGACTTAATGGTAAAACACTTTGGCTATGGTGTGCACATTTATTTTGTTGCTGGGTAGAACAAGGGCCATTGGATACAGAGTGATTAAGGCACTTTTGAGCAGTTGTAAGCGTGTTTGTGCGGAGGTAAGCACTGCTAACTTCCGGTTACAGTTTCTTATACTGATTTAGCTTCTCAATTGCTTAACCTGTGTAGGCATTGCTTACCCCCACGCAAATAGGCTTACAACCGCTTACTGCTGCTTAAAAGTGCTTACTCCCTCTTACCCCCGCACTAATTTCTTTAAAAGAAAAGAAAAAAGGGTTGATAGGAAAATGGTGAAAAAGGGGCACAAAGAGGGAAAGACAGTATGAAAAATAGCCAGGGATGTGCAGGAAGGGTGTGGGGGAGGTCCATAGCTTCCCATTTCATATACAGCAACAGCTGTGCACATACACTGAATTTGGAGATATATTTGGATACTCAAACCCCTGGGAGAGGGCTGAGGACAACAATAAGTTATGATGCTAATTAGACCCGATTACATGTGTCCAGTGGACACGTGTGCGAAATGGACAGCTATGTATGGGACGAGATTATTTTTTTGGGAACAGATTGCCCTTTTTTTATTTTTTTTTAAGGTGAGAGTGGGATATTGGGGAGGGTTAGTAGGTATATTTGGAGAGGTCGGTTGGGTAGGTTAACAGACAAGACAAACAAGATGCATACAGGGGTGGTATGTGACACATGTGGGGGTAAACACCACGATGGAGAAGGGTGCTGGGAAATTGGAAGCCCATGAGCCCCCTAGTGGAAACAGTGGGACTGAGGTCCCCACCCATGGTCAGCCACCACTGCACATTCACAGCCCCAAAGGTGGCTGTGCTGGGGGCTGAGTTGCAGAGCCAGGCTGACCCTCTAGTCGCAACATGCGGCCCTTGAGCTGGCATAGCAGATCACCAAACTGCTGGTTGAGCTTGCTACGCACCATGACCTGGACCTGGCAATGGGGTGACAGGTTCCTAAACGTGCCCGCTCCCACAGGTCGAGCCCCATCCCCTGAGGTGGTTCCACCCAAAGGTGGTGCAGGACCAACAGACAGGGAGGTCCAGTGTTGGGACCCAGACATGCTGGTGACTGGTGCCATGGCCAGCTGAGGTGGAACAGGTGGGTCCGCTGGGACTGGCCTTCCCAAATGTACTATAGTGTTTAGATTTTATCATCATATGTGGGTTAGTAATAGTCAACACATTCCAGGCTTAGGTATAACAGCATGCATAGATATTCCCATTAACCCAGACACCAGATACGGAACAGTTGCGTAGCAAACAGGGTACATTGATGGCACCATGCCACCAATGTTGGAATAATTCAATATAGCACATGCATGGGAACAAATAAAAATATTTATCAATCAATAGGTCATCATCAGAACATTGGAGTCATTACATACCAGTTGGGGTGAGTATGTTGTTTATTGCTGGAGATATAATGGGGGAGAGAGAAAGATGTCAATTAACAGTTAATATATTTCTGTAGACCACATTACTTTCCTAGTCAGTGCTGTTATCTGTACCTTACAAGTCTTACTACACTACCCTATAGCCTTTGTTTGGACAGTGATATGGCTGTCATCATTATACATGAACTGGTATTACCTGCAGTATACACCTCTTACCTGGTATACCTCTGGAGGGAATGCTTGTTAACACTAACTAACTAACTGACTGTTTCTACACATACTCCCAGATTCCGGGTTGATGTTGTGCACATAGCTATCCAACTCTTTCTGCACAGACACTGGCCATGTGTTGACCACATCCAGGTGTACCGGGCCATATCTACACTATTGCCCTCTTCAACCTTTAGTGACTTAAAACACACATATACATGCTTTCCTACACAGTTATATTACGTAGCACAGTGTGGGTGACAGTGATCAGTGATTCTTTATTATTCAGAGAAACTGCAAACCTCACAATTCCCTACAACACCAGAGTAAACAGTACAGTACAGGGTATAATGTTTTTTATTTCTCAGCACAGTGTTCATATCCGACGTACCTGTGGGAGCAATGTTTGTTAGCACTACCTGAATGTTGCCACACAAAGTTCCAGATTACACATTAGTATTATGCACATACATCTCACTTTGTTACTATACACACTCTGGTCACAGCTTGACAACATGGGTGTGTAGATAGGGCAAACTTGGCTTATTACTCTCCTAAAAGTTTTGGGAGTTGCTACAGTGACAGGCTTGTTCTCATAGATGTTTGACAATCACTTGTATTCACTATTTACCAGCTAAACATCTGGGATCATCCCACAGACTTCTCAGGGGGACAGGCAGCAGATATGGGCCCATATACTGGACATTCTGGTCTTATCTGTACAGTTGTAGGGTATATTTCTGTATGCAGACTACTACCACTGGCAGGATTCAAACCATGGCTGTGTGTGCTAAAAATACAACAGTTCACATCTCAGTTGCATGTGCTATTTGGGTTTTGTTGTCTGCCTTTTCCCTGTTTTCTGTCTATGTGTCGCTCCATTGTATTAAATGGCCTCTGGGGATTACACCAGTCATATACAGGCATTCCTACACATTCTGTTTATGGTGCACGGTGTAGGTAACAGTGCTTAATACAACAGTACTATTACATGAATGCAAATCTACATTATCATATGATATCAGAGTATACACATGCAGTCCAGCAGTTAGACCTTTATTGTCAGGCTATTATGCTTTTATTTAAATACAGACTAAATGAGTCTCTTCCTGTCATATTCTTTGTTGTATGCAGTACTTGCCTTAAACAATATAGGTTTTGTACAGGCAATTAATTTACTAATACTTTTAGATTTATTTTCTATGACAGTACATGCAAGAGTATTACTGACCTGCCTCGCATCACAACCTCTCCACGTGACTTCCATGGGCCTTCTGGTTCACAGTCTGCTAAGTTGCAGATGTGGAGGACATAAGAGGAATATTTAGCCATACCTATCCATGATATACATGAGCTGGCAATTATTACACATATAGTGGGGTGATACACACAGCTGGGACATCCCCTGCCATTCTAGCCTCTTGGATCCACTGCAGTAAGAGGTCCCCCTTATGCCACTTCAGGTTGGCATAGTGATGCCTGACCTGCTCACCAGTTTGGGGTATGCCAGTGGCACTTGTAAGGTCACGGGGAGATGGTCCCAGGCTTCCACCTTATATTGGGAACCCTGGTACTGGCCCAGCAGCAGTCTCTGCTCATAGTCTTTGACAAAAACTTCTGCCATGACTCTGGACTCCTGGATGCACCAGCACTGCACCTGAAAGCTCACACCCTCTCCCCTTCCTGACATGGTGCCTGCAAGGGAAGCTACAACCAGTTATGAGATGTATTCCCGCCTGCTGGGTTTAAGTAGGGCTGATTTTCCACACTTTTTCATGATTGGCCAGTTTTGAAAAGGCTAAGCTATGGGCAAGCCTGCCTACCTAAGGTTGGCATTGTTTAAAGGGATATAACACTGGGCACATTGACTTATCTGGCCTATGCATTGCTTACACCTCCTAAGCTGGCCTATGCAGTGCTTAGTGTTGCTTACATTAGACTTTGCATTATATTTT
Organism: Protopterus annectens; assembly: GCF_019279795.1. Taxonomy (NCBI): domain Eukaryota; kingdom Metazoa; phylum Chordata; order Ceratodontiformes; family Protopteridae; genus Protopterus; species Protopterus annectens. The sequence goes on along the minus strand of NC_056725.1, from coordinate 1,007,974,483 downwards.
CTTTTTGGCATTGATTTATTATTCATTACATCTTATATGTATACCTGGTATCCATGATTTATGTGTACATACACTGTATGGGGTCCTTGTGTTTTATTGGGGACTTTAACACTCTATTACAATTACACCTCACTTCTGGGCTTACTGCTGTACACCAGTTCACATATTTATGTTATGTAGTGGGTTATGGAACATATGAATGTATACTGATTCCTTTCACAGGTTCAGTTTGATTTTACTATAGTGAGGACTTGTTTTCTGATACCTCATTCTTCTGTATTGCTATGATGGCTTGGTGGTTAATTACTGTGACTAAAGTATATAGGGTCCTGGGCTCAAGCCCTGCAAGGCTGTTTATTTTGTTGCTGGCCAGAACAAGGGCTGTTGTATACAGTCTGATTAAGCACTTTTGAGCAGTTGTAAGTGGGTTTGTGTGAGCGTAAGCACTGCTAACCTCCAGTTAATGATGCTTACAGAGAGCTAGCTTCAGAGTTGCTTAACTTGTGTATGCATTGCTTACCCCAGTGCAAACAGGCTTAAACTTGCTTACTAGTGTTTACATATGTTTACTACTGCTTATTGGTGCTTAAACTTGCTTAATAGTGCTTTATTCATTATGACACTGACACCTCACATGTGCAGTTAATGCACTACTCCAGTTCACAAATATATGTTATTTAGTGGGTTATGCAACAAAAATATTGGTCATAATGTGCTTTGCCATTGGAAGTGGAATGTTCTGCAGTGCGACACGAACCGGGAATGCCTGCTCATAAGGTGAATGCTCTGCCCACTACACTATTGCTATGCTGGTTCATTTGCATATATCTTACTTGTTATACTCTTCAGCCATTTAAGCTGCAGTAACTGTAGCTAAGCGATGGGTACACCCCCGCACCTATGGTTAGCTTTAATCGGATTTTTAATTAAAAAAAAAAAAAAAACAGTTTGTTTATTTTATTTGTATTTACTTACTATTGTACACGAGGGGGTATGTTGGTGGGTATATGCGGACACCTATGAGAGGTCTCACTCATTTCTTAGGCCTTTCTGCTGTTTTCTCATTGCAGGGGCACATATATTCTGACAGCTCTGCTCTCAGATACACCCCCTGCACTCTTGCACACTCCATGTAAGATTAGGAGCTAAGGCAGTGCACCTCATTAATATGTATGGCGCACTGCTATCCTGCTCCTAAATGGCCGCTTCCATGCAGGCTAAGCTAGTCCTGCATGGAAGATTAGTAAATCCGGGGATATTTGCTTAGTGGCATTATGTAGTGTATTTCATATTTTTTGAACTGTATGATTTTACTTTACATTTCACATTGGCAAACGAGGAAATATTGAAAACGATGCACCAAATTATTATTACTTGTATACAATTATCTTGAGCTGAACAGTCAGGTATGCTTGGTTGTCAATCTGCTGCTTCACAAGTGTGATTATTATCAATACACAATACTGTGAAACAGCTGCATCGCTCTCACACTACTGCAATGTCCATGAATAAAAGGATATATAACTTGTCTGAGCAATATGTAATTACTTGTGATCAACACACTGCTGTTTTTTTCTGCTTGTCAAGATACACATCGCTTTTCACCCAGACCTCTGATGCACATTATCTTCTCTGCAACACACTGATGTGTTAATACTTACAAATGTCAGCATCTCACTTAAAGCAGCTTTCTTTTGTGGCACTTGTGGCTAATACAATATACTCTAGTTTATGTACTTAAGTAGGTGTTTGAATATAGTACTGACTGACTAGCATGAATGTGTGTGTGTGTGTGTGTGTGTGTGTGTGTGTGTGTGTGTGTGTGTGTGTGTGTGTGTGTGTGTGTAGTGCTAGATAAGGCTGGATTTACCCACACTTCTAATGAGGACACTTTCACTCAGGAGAAACATTTAAACCAGGAGAGGACTCCTCCATCATTTTTTCTACTTTTAGCCAACATATCTTCTCTGCAACACATTTATCAGGTCATCCTTTAAATGTGATCTATCTCACTCTTGTAATCACACTTCTCCTGTGGCACATGTAGTTGATACTGTGTACTGCAGACTGTGGATCTTGATAGGTAGGTGGATTGAATACAACACTGTGGAACTAGTTTGAGTGCATGTCCCTCTAATGTCATGTGGAAATGGCTTCAAAAACAGATCTGATCGGTACACTTCCTCTTAAGACAGCCATTCACTCTGGGAAAGAGCTTCTCCATCAATTTCTTTTTGAGTGCATGTCCCTCTAATGTCATGTGGAAATGGCTTCAAAAACAGATCTGATCAGTACACTTCCTCTTAAGATAGCCATTCACTCTGGGAAAGAGCTTCTCCATCAATTTCTTCCACTTTTGCCACAGATATCTTCTCTGAAACACAGATTATATCATCCTTTCAAATATGCACTACCTCACTTTTGCAATCTGACTTCTCCTGTGGTGCTTGTGGTTGATACGGTGTACTCTAGATTGTGTAATTAAATAGGAAGGTGGCTCAAATCCAGGAGTAAGAAACTAGTATGAGGGTGTTGTGTCTCTACTGCCAGGTATAAATGGCTTCAAAGACAGATGTGATGTGTTCAACTTACAAAAGCCATTTACTCTGGGAGAGAGCTTCCCATCAATTACTTCCACTTTTAACACAAGCAATTGTTCTGCTACACAGTGATGAGGTCATCCTTTCAAATGTGCCCTATTGCAAACTTGAGGTAAGAATTCTGCTGTGGCACTTGCAGTTGATATCCCATGTACTCTAGATTGTATAACTTGACAGATTGGTGCTTTGAAGCAAAGAATGATTTACTACTTTGAATGTGTGTTTCTCTCTATGGAATAGCTAATGTGTAACTTTACAGTGGAATAGGGCTCTTTCACTAATTTCTGTCCATTTCAGCCAGACAACTGCTTTGGTAAACACTGATGATAGCATTTGTTGAAATGAGATTTATGCCACTTTTGTAGTAAACCTTCTCCTGTGGAATCAGAAAGTGCTACAGTGCTCTCTAATTTGTGAGCTTAGTTAGGCATGAATTTGAATAAGGAAGTATTGTGCATGTGTGTGATTCCACATTTACAGGGATGATGATTTATGCAGAAACTGTCATGCAAGATATTAACAGAAAGAGACAACTCACACCACTCTTTCATTCAGTTTTAAGGCAAGCATATGCCTCACACCACTATGATGATGTCACACCTTCAAATGTGCTCTGTTTCACAGTTGTGGTAATATTTCTGTTGTGGTTCATGCAGTCAATACAATATTCTGTAAAGTATGTACTTAGATGGGTAGGTGTTTAAAACCTGCATTGACGGAGTAGTATGAATGTGTGTGACACTAGTTCTAGTGATGGATGTCCATCACAGTCCTAATGTGTACAAATACATCAAGAGAGGGCTGCTGCATTACATTTAAGTCCCTTTTAGCTCAAACAACTGCTTTGCACCACAATTATGATGCCATGCCTCCAATATGTTCTGTCTTATAGTTGTATTAAGACTTTTCCTATGGTGCATGTGATTAATAAACAGTTTTTAGATTGTGGAGACTTACAGAGCAGCTGTTCAAATTCAGAAAAGGACAACATAATTGAGTGTAGTGGCATGGAACAGTGACACATACAGCATTGCAAGAAATCATTTTTACCCCTTTTAGTTCTAACAAAGACCTTTCTACTTATTGAGAATGTCATGACAGTCAAATAAGTGTGCTATGATGTTTGTGGTGAGAATTCTCATGTGGCACATGCAGTTAATGCTGAATTCTATAGCATGTATACCCAGATGGGCATTGGTTCAAATCTGGGAATGTTAAGTGCAAAACAAATGGATGGACAAATGTGGCTTACCAACAAACAGTGATATGGCTACATCACACTTGTGTGAACAGTAACATTGCTGCCTCCTTTTGAGCCCTCAGAATAATTTGCATTTTTCACATGACCATCAAAAGCATTTCTTAGTTCACAGTGTGAAGTGTGTTCTTTCTGACACCTGTCAATTAGTATCTCCTCTGTCAAACACAGTTAATACACAGATCTACAGTGTGAAGCTTTATGTTCAGGGATTTGAACCTGGTAAGGTGTGTCTGTCAGACACTTGTGACAGACAGGAGTGGCATAGCCAAATAACTGAGATATGGCACAGTAGCAGGACTACAGTTTGTAGATCTCAGTCTCCACGTTAAGGGAGCCATAACCATACCATAAGGATACTGATGTAAACCCCTTCAAGTGTGTTCTTCATGACACACATATATGCTTCTTTCTGTGGTGTCATTAGAAGACACAACTCTTTCTTAGGTCTTGCAAGATGTAACTGCTGAGTATGTCAGACAATGCTTACAGGCATTATTTATCCCCCCTTTGAAAAAAACTGATCTGTTTTCCGTGACTTAATGCAAACATTTACATATACCTTTTATTATTTTGGTCACAATATAGGGCTTTAAAGGCAGTAACAGCTTATTCATCAGTTCTTGATGTGTGCCATGCTGCAAATTTATCACAAAGTGTAAGAGGACCTATGTTATGATACTTTCTTGTGGTTTTGTGGTGGATAGTCAATATTATAGAAGTCATTGCTGTACTTTCTTATGAGCATGTCCAGTATAATGACAACTACATTTGCTCTGTTTAGAACTAAGCACATTATTATGGGATAGTCCTTGTCATTTATTATTTTTTGTCAAAATGTAATAGAATTAGCCTCTAGAAGGTTAGCTTTGTCAAAGCTGGAGTAATGGAGTTATTGACCTATGCATGGAGGATAAAATTTTTTTTGCAAGACACTGTACAGTTGGTGTATATAAAATGAAAACTGTCAACAGTTCACTTACTAATGAACATTAATGTTTCACCTGGTTCTGATTTAGTTTACTGTGCTGTTGTACAGGTATTACTAATGTGTTTTACCAGTGCTCAATTCAGAGAGATAAATGTGATGTACAGCATGATGATACACTGCATTTGCATGTGTACTTTGATAGACTTTTGTATTTCAATGTGTATGGTGTGGCAGTTACAGTAGGAAGGACATATGTTTTATAAGTGATTACACTCACACAAATGCATAGAATTATAAGTGAATGCTAGGTTAACTGCCTTGAAGGGCCAATTTAAGCATAACCAATATTCTGAGGTCAGAATCAAAATGTATACTTTGCATTTATGAGGTAAAGACAGAATAACAATTGAGGACCAAGCAGCCAATGCAGGAAAGAAGCATCAAAATGTCTGAGGTAGAATAAATGCATTTATTTAGTTTAACCAAAGTAAACAGAAGTTAAACACTTTCATCCTAAATTACATACAGACTTCTTCAGACCATTCATAGCTAGTCACATTCTAAAATTATACTATAAAATCAAGCAATCAAGAATTGTTTGTGAGCACTGTAACTGAGGAATGGACTGAACAGCTGTTTGAGAAACTACCTGCAGCTCACCATCGTGATTTCACTATTTTTGAGACTATGACTTGTCACTCAGCTAATACAGTTGCTGATGCTATGTAATATGTCTTTTAATGGGGTATTTAATTCAGGAACTGGTTCCTGTCCTATTAATGGTCATAATACCAGCCATTTCTCAATATGTGGATTTGTAGCTGTACGTAATACAAGAGTGGAAGGCTCAGGTTTGAGTGCAGGCATTTTGCAATCAGATACTGGTGACATTAGTGTACATTTGCATCCACATGGTTTGAGAGAGGAGAAGCTTGGTAATGACTGTGTTATGAATGTCAGAATATATCCAGTGAACAATGGATCACTTGATTATCTTTTCTGGCTCAAAAATATGCAGATCAATCATAGAGGCTCTGTAGATATGCCTGTTATGGTATGTTTGATTAGCAATTAATTGCCTTTGAAAAGAACTTTAAGAAGGTTTACTATCAAAATGTAGAACTGCAGTTAGGCAAACATGGGAATGCCAAATGTGTGCTGGCTGATTCCCATATTGCCAAACTGCAGTTCTACAAATGTCTTTTAGTGAATGTCAATGTGCAATTTGCTCATATGAGGTGGACATTACTAATAGAGATCACTGTACAGTGTGGATCAGGAAATTTACCCTTTTTCTCACTGTAGTGCAGTCTTGGAGTTGGAATATATAATTTGCTGGGGTTGTGTAACCCCCAACATGGGGGATACAGGTAGGCTTGCCCCCCTCCCTGCAAATACATGAATTAAAGTGATGTGCAGTACTGAACTGCACATGCTCATACTGCTGGGAAGGAAGCAGGTAAGTGTTAGCAGTTAAACTTTCAGAAATGTTGAAGCCGTTGTTTCAATCATTTTGAATTGATGTGTTTTTGAGATGTTTAGCTCATTAGTATTCAGGAATTCAGAATTATTTTCAGTGTTTGTGTACAAAATGTGTTTTGACATTTAATGTTTTGATGGTAAACCACTTAAGAAATATAAGCTTTTACAGACTGATAACAGCTATCTTAAATAATGCATTTCATTAAATGTGTACTGAGGGAGCTTAAAATATTGATGTTTCCTAAAGGTATGATGGAAGATCCTGAACTTTACAAGGAGTTAACCAATATTTTTGATGACTGTGGTTGCATTGTAATGCAAGTTATTGTATGTAACAATGAGAAACCAGATGCAGTTATCGTTAGATGAAATAAACCATATTGAAGCTTCTTAAAGAAAGACTTACCCCGGATTTACTAAACTTCTGTGCAGGACTAGCTTAGTCCTGCATGGAAGCACCTATTTAGGAGCAGGACGGCTGCACGCCTCGCATATTAATAAGGCATGCTGCCCAAGCTCCTAAGCTTACATGGAGCATGTATGAGTGCTTGGGGTGTGTCTGAGAGCATAGCTCTTAGAATAAACACACCCCTGCAATGTAGAACAGCAGAAAGTGGTAAGAAATGACCGTGACCGCTCATAGGTGTCCGCATATCCCCACTAGCAGTCCCCAATGTGTACAACAGCAACAGTACATAAAAATTACATGAAGAAACACTTTTATTATTTTTTTAAAAAATCCGAGTACAGCTAACCGTAGGTGCACAGGTGTGCCCATTGCTTAGCTATGGTTAAAGCAGCTTAATAGGCTGAAGAGGATAACAATGAAGATATATGCAAATTAAGCAGCACAGCAATAGTGTAGTGGGCAGAGCATTCACCTAACAAGCAGGCAATCCTGGTTCGAGTCCCACTGCAGCACAGACTATTTTACATGGCAAAGCACATTATAGCCAATATTTTTGTTGTAAAACCCACTAAATAACATGTATTTATGAACTGGAGTACTGCAGGAAATGCACATGTGAAGTGTCAGTGTCATAATGAATAAGGCACTAGTAAGCAGGTTTAAGCACAAATACGCAGTCGTAAGCATATGTAAGCACTAGTAAGTGTGTTTAAATGCATTTGCGCAGGGGTAAGCAATGCCTACATTGGTTAAGCAATTCAGAAGCAGCTATCTGAGTATAAGAAACTAACCGTAAGTTAACAGTGCTTAGCTCTGCACAAACACACGCAAACCTGCTTACAACTGCTTTAAAATGCCATAATCACTCTGTATCCAACAGCCGGTGTTCTGCCCAGCAACAAAATAAACAGCCTCTGCAAGGCTCAAACTCAAGACCCTGTACACTACAGTCGCAGTAGTTAACCACTAAGTCATCATAGCCGTACATAAGATTGAGGTTGCAACAAACAAATCCTCACCATAGGAAAATCAAACCGAACATGTGAAAGGAATCTATGTACAGTGTGATGTTGTATAACCTGCTACATAACATAAACACATGAAATGGAGTACTGCAGTAAGGCTAGATGTGAGGTGTTATTGTAATAAAGTGTTGAAGTCCCCAGGATCCCATACAGTGTACGTACACATGAATCACAGATACCAGACACAGATATAACATGTAACAGATAATAAATCAATGACAAAAGGAAATGATAATGCTAAATAAATGTTAAGCAATGCTAAGCATTGCACAGCTCAGCTTACTTGGTGTAAGCAATGTGTAGGCTGGCTAACTCAATTGGCCCATTGGTATATCCCTTTAAGCAATGCCAACATTAGGTAAGCAGGTGTGCCCATAGCTTAGTCTTTGCAAAACCGTCCAATCATGGGAAAGTGCGGGAAGTCAGGTGTATTTAAACCCCACAGGTGTGAATACTTTTCATAATTGGTTGCAGCTCCCTACTGCAGGAAGAATGTCTGGAGTTGGGGAAGGCACTCGATTTGGAGTGCAGCGCTGGGGCACCCAGGAGTCCAGATTCATGGTACGGCTCCTGGTAAAACACCATGAGCAGGGACTACTGCAGGGGCAGTACCAGGGCTCTCAGTATAAAGTGGAGGCCTGGGACAGTCTTGCCTGTGACCTCACCAGTGCCACTGGCATCCCCTGGACTGGTGAGCAGGTCAGGCATCACCATGCTGACCTGAAACAGTGGAGGGGGGATCTCTTGGAGCAGTGGATCCAAGAATCAAGGCAGATGGCCAATGCACAGCAATGAGTAAGTACTCATTCTACTATGTAGATAATGATTGCCTTGCTTGTGTATATTATGGAGTGGTAATGGCTAAATATCACTGTATTTTTCTAACAGCTTCAAATGAGAGGGCTGCGAACCAGCAAGCCCATGCTGCTAGGCTGCAAAGGCTGTGTTGCGAGGCAGGTTAGTAATAATCTTACATGTACTGTCATAACAAATAAATATAACAGTTCTAGAAAGTGTTGTAACAGTATAAAATGTATTGTGTATGGGATGTACTGAATAAACTAGACAATATGGCAGGAAGACTGTCATATAGGTTGTATGGAAATAAAGGTGTGATATCTTGTGAATAAAAGTATAACCCCTGGAGTGCTTGTGTATATTCTGCTTTCATGTGTTGTAGTGTTGCATTCTGTAAAATGAACTATTGTATTAAACAGTGTTACCCACACTGTTGAACACAGATAAAATGTGTAGGAAGTTCAGTATAACAATGTTGAAATTCCCAAGAGGTCAGTCATATTGTACAACTGAGGGAGACTTAGAAAACATTGGAATGCTTCACACCAATTCCCTGATTGCACAGTGTACTGTGATGTCAACCATAATATTTTTACCACACATAGCAGGGGTTTGAATCCCGGGAGTGGTAGTAAGTTGTATGCATAATCATACTCCACAACCTTACAGAGTCTGTAAGAATGTTCAGATAGAAAGCTGTATGCATAATTAGACCCAACAACTATATAGAATTTGCTAGAATGTTCAGATAATAAGCTGTAACCATAATCATAACTATCAACTGTACAGACTGCGGCAGAATGTTCAAGTAGTAAGCTGTACGCATAGTCATACCCCTCAACTGTTCTGATCTGTCCAGCATGTCTAGATAAATGGCCCAAATCTGCTGCCCGGTAACCTGTTCCCCTCACAAATCAGTGTGATGATCCAAGAAATGTTGGCAGCTTTTACTGACATATAACTGATAGTCAGATCTGAACATAGTCAGAGAATGTATATTGAAAACAAACATGGCATTGTAGCTTCTCACCCAAAGTGAATGACAGCTATTCTCAAAATATGTCACATTAACACCTGGATCCTGTCAAGCCTTGACCAGAGTGTGTGCAATAACAGATTGTTAGGTATGTGTATAACATCAACATGGAATCTGGGAGTATGTGTAGAATTTGTCAGTTCGTGTTAACAAAGATTTTTCTCCACAGCTATAACAGGTAAGAGGTGTAGACTGAAGGTACAGCACAGTTCACTTATATACTTGTCTACAAGCATGGAATCTGGGAGTATGTGTAGAATTTGTCAGGTAGTGTTAACAAAGATTTTCTCAACAGCTGTACCAGGTAAGAGGTGTAGACTATACAAAAGACACAGTCCATGTAGATACTAATCTACAAACATAGCATCGTACAAAGTAAGGACATTGGGTAGTGAAATAATACATGTAAGGGACAGATCACTGCAGTGACTAAGAAAGTTGTGAAAACTACAGGGGTATATTAGTTGTTAATTGAACTCTCTCTCTCTCTCACCCCCACCATATGTGCTACAATAACCTAATTACAGACCTCAATGGGTATGTGTACACTACAAACTTTTGTTAGGACATATGTCCTATTGGTTTATAAATATTCACATTTGGTTCTATGCATGTGCCATGTTAAAATGCTCCCATATTGGTGGCCTGTTGCTATTAATGAAACCTGCATGCTGCTGCAATGGCCACTGTTGTCCCATATATGCATGTGTGCACCTTCTGCATATGTATTTTACTGTACATATCTCTGCATGTGTATGTGTAGTCACATGTATATCTTTATATGTATATATATATATATATATATATATATATATATATATATATATATATATATATATATTTATCTGTATCTGCATATATGTGTCTGTGTATATGTATCCTGGGGATGTTTATAGCTTCCACATTTTACATTTATGGGAGCCAGACTGTACTGCATGATATGTTACCAATACCAGCCTGACATCATACAGGTGGGTTGTAGTTCTGTTAACATCTTGTGCCCTTGTCATGTCAGGTCCTGCTTATGGGATCTGTAACACTTGGTAGTGTATTGCAGGGCAGATGTGTTTGGCTGTGGTGGGGGGTATGCCTATTCATACATGACGTATATTGTTTGGGTGTCTCATCCCCATTAACAGTGCATGTGGACATATTTGTTATTGTAAATCTACCATTGCTATCTACAGATGTGTGGCCATATATATACATGTATATATTTCTAAATATTTATATATATAACTACATATATAGATATGTTGTAAATGTTTAGATATTAATATATTTACACACACACATACATCTAGATGTTGGTATGCATTCCCTGTACTGTTGCATGACTGGGCTGGATGTTATGTTTCTGAAAACATCAGATTTATGTATGTCTGGCATGGCTTAGGGGTAAATCCCTTTATCTATGGTGTGCAGGGTCCTGGGATCAAGCCTTGCAGAGGCTGTTTATTTTGTTGCTGGGCAGAACACAGACCATTGGATACAGAGTGATTAAGGCAATTTAAAGCAGTTGTAAGTGGGTTTGCATGGGTTAGCACGGAGGTAAGCACTGCTAATTTCCGGTTACGGTGTCTTGCACTCAGTTAGCTTCTAAATTGCTTAACGTGTGTAGGCATTGCTTACCTCTGCGCAAACAGACTTAAACCTGCTTACTGCTGCTTAAAAGTGCTTACTCCCGCGTACCCCCATGCTAATTTCTTTAAAAGAAAAGAAAAAGGAGTTGATAGGAAAGTGGTGAAAAAAGGAGCACAAAGAGGGAAAGACAGTAGGGAAAATAGCCAGGGATGTGCAGAAAAGGTGTAGGGAATTTCCATAGCTGCCCATTTCTTCTACAGCAAGAGCTGTGCATATACACTGAATTTGGAGGTATATTTGGATGCTCAAACCCCTGGGTGGGGGTGAGGACAACAATAATAAGTTGTGATGCCAATTAGACCAGATTACATGTGTCCAGTGGACACGTGCAAAATGAACAGCTGTGTATGGGGCAAGATTTTTTTTGGGAACAGATTGCCCTTTATTTATTTTTTCAGGTGAGAGTGGGATGTTGGCGAGGGGTAGTAGGTATATTTATGGAGGTAGGTTGGGTAGGTTAACAGGCAAGACAAACAAGATGCATACAGGGGCAGTATATGACACATGTAGAGGTTAAACACCTTGATAGGGAGGGGTGCTTGGAAGTCGTAAGCCCATGAGTTCCCAAATGGAAACAGTGGGACCGAGGTCCTCACTCATGGGCAGTCACCACTGCACCTTCATGGCCCCAAAAATGGCTGTACTGGGGGCTGGGTAGGAGGGGCAGGCTCACCTTCTAATTGTGCCACCCAGCCCTCAAGCTTGTGTAGCTTGTCTCGAATCTCCTTGTCAAGCTCTCTATGCACCACTGCCTGGACCTGATGGTGGGTGACAGGTACCTCTCTGCCCCTGCTCCCAGGAGGGTGGCCGAGCCCCATCCCCTGTAGTGGTTCCACTCGAAGGTGGTGCAGGGCCAACAGAGGAGGAGGTCCCAGGCTGGGCCTCAGACATGCTGGTGGCTGGTTCCATTGGCAGATGAGGTGAGACAGGTGGGTCCACTGGGACCGGCCTTCCAATACGAGCTATGGTGTTGCAGTTTTAAGGAAAATATCAGTTAGTAATAGTCAACAGCATTCAGGATTAGTAATAACAGCAAGCATTGGTATTCCCATTAACCCAAGACACCAGATTTACAACAGTTGCAGAGTGAGCAGAACACATGCATATATGGAACAACAGTGGCCATTGCAGCAGCATGCAGGTTTCATTAATAGCAACAGGCCACCAATATGGGAGCATTTTAACATGGCACATGCATAGAACCAAATGTGAATATTTATAAACCAATAGGACATATGTCCTAACAAAAGTTTGTAGTGTACACGTACCCATTGAGGTGTGTAATTAGGTTATTGTAGCACATATGGTGGGGGTGAGAGAGAGAGAGTTCAATTAACAACTAATATACCCCTGTAGTTTTCACAACTTTCTTAGTCACTGCAGTGATCTGTCCCTTGCATGTATTATTTCACAACCCAATGTCCTTACTTTGTACGATGCTATGTTTGTAGATTAGTATCTACATGGACTGTGTCTTTTGTACAGTCTACATCTCTTACCTGGTATAGCTGTTGAGAAAATCTTTGTTAACACTACCTGACAACTTCTACACATACTCCCAGATTCCATGCTTGTAGACAAGTATATAAGTGTGCCAATTCCCCTGGAAGAGGTATTGCTACCTGCTATCTGTAATACTGATGCCCACATACAGGACAGGTGTCCATCACCCAGGAAAGATAAAGGGACCACGCCCACATGATGTAGGGATTTATAGTAGGTGGTTGCCATGACAGTGGTAATTGGAAGTACTACACAGCAAGCTGCATACAGTTAGCACGTGTAGGACACTGATTAGTGCAAAGGCCATCACCTGATCAAGTGCATCACCTACTAAAGCCAGCCTGCAATCTACCCCAAGCAGCTCAATCCATTCACTGGAGAGAGAGATAGTGAGAGAGAGAGGAAGCAAGCAAGGAAGCAAGCAAGCAAAAGCAAAAGCGGAAAACAAATATACAGCTCAGCAAACTAACAGCTGAAAATGCATGCATTTAGGCAGCTGCCATTCATAAATGCATCATTCCCACAACAGGTATATGAAGTATATGTACATGTATTAGAATGTAGTACCTGGTCCATCATAATGTGATAGATAATGTGGAATGAGTTATATGTGCCATCAGGTGATGTTGTGATGATGTTCAACTGAACAACTGCTATGGACAATAGTGATTGTCCCTGTGGGTAGTGAGCCATACCTGTTAACTGTGCAGGTCAGCACTGACAGACAAGATGTAAGCCATCATAGTGTGTGTTGTGTAATGGGGATTATGTATATGATCTGGCCAATAGCTGGTGGTGAAAGTAATGCCATTATAATGGACATGTGGAAGCCATGGACCACCACTGACAGGGTACTCAGGTGAATCTGTAATGCCGGAATGCCATATGTGTGTAATAGGGTTACCTGCAAACAGGTCCCAAATATACCCCACTAATGTCAGGCCGTGTCCATATGTGGCACCTGTCTGTGTTGTAGCAAGGCAGAACAGTGCAGCTATGCAGGAAGGTGTTGTGAGATTGTGGAACTGATATTTGAATGTACCCCACATATAGGTATGCATATGTGTACATATGTCACATATATAATATATAAGGATAAATGTATATCAGCATGTATGTCCAGAAATATACATATACCCATGTGTAGACATATATATGTACACATATATATGAATTCACATATATCTATACATATATAGATATAAACCTATATGCACATGTCTACATATGTACAAACACACACACAAACAGATATGTATGTAAATACATATCCCCTATATCACTACCACAGTGATGTGTGCTATGTGTGAGGCAGCAGCACACATAGCAATACACACCATGGGCGGGTATGTCACATGTTAGTCCATTCTTAGCACCAAATTGTCCACATCTGTGAAGTATGCAATGGGAATATGGGTAAGTGTGGAAGATACACATGTGGAGGTGGTCAGATTGGTAGATATATAGGGCAGTCTACAGGGGTTGTATGTGACACGTGGTGAGTAAACACCGTGGATGGTGTGTGTGGTCTGTGATGTGGATGCCCCATGGTCCCCAATATGGGCACAATGGGAACAAGGCTCCCACCAACTGCCACTCACAACAGCAGTCCACATCCTGAAGGTGCCAGGTCTGGAGGCTGAGCAGGAGTAGCATTTTGGCCATGTGAATGTGTACTTGGTGCCTCAGACTGATGTAGCACATCCCTCATGTGTCTGTGGAGCCTGATATGGAACAGATCCTAAACATGAGCTCAAGGGACAGGAACATGTTGATGTATGCCCTGAGGGAGGCCAACATCCCCTGGATGGTTCCACCTGATGGTATTGCTGTAACAGTACATGAGGAGGCTCCAGGTTGGCACACACATGTGATATGGCCAGGTATCCTGGTCAGATGGGTGTGGAGAGGTGGATCAGCTGGCCAATAGAACATATGCATGTTATTGTGTCACTGTTATAGTACATTTGTTAGTAGTAATAGTCTACACAATCCCGGTACATGTCCAACAGCATGCAAAGATCCCCCAATAGCACAGATTGTCAGATGTGCAGCAATCTCAGAGCAGGCATACCACTGGCATATATGTAACCATAGTGGCCCTGACAATGGCATGCAAGTGAATAGTATGTAACAGGCCAGCAATGTTAGTGTCCACACAGGGTATATGGCTACAATCACATAGCAGAAGGTGTGATACAATACACAATCTGTCCAAACGGTAGTTAAGCTGTGGCCATACCTAATGAGTTGTGTGTACAGTCAGTTGAAGCTGATATTGTGGGGGGGTGACAGAGATGTGTATTACAAATTGTGGTAACCTTGCCATATGAGGTACTCAGGCCTGTTTCCATCTTCATGTCTTTCAGGCCAGATGTCACACATCAGGTTACCCATGTATTCAGCACATGAAAATGAGGTCATCATCAACCACCTGGTACAGCACTACCAGGTTCTCTTTGGCAGGACAGCCCATGACCAGCAGGAGTGGACCACCCTGTGGAACGATCTCGTCCACAGGGTCAATGATGTTGGCCTGCATAACTGCAGTTATGAGTAGGTCCGGCATCATTGCAGTGACCTGCTTCGCAATGCCCGTCGGCATGCTGCCACAGTCTGGAGGGATCACCTTGCCACAGGGGGCGCCATCACCCATCACCCCAACACGTGTGGAGGAGCTCCTGGCCAGCCTCATGGCACCTGCCCATCTGTAACACCAACAACCATTGGACCCCTTCGTGGAGTTGGGTGTCACCCACACACCAGCCGAGGAGCATGTAGGTAAGGACACAGGGCGCATCAGTAGACCCCTGTTGTGTAAATATCCACAGTGGTATAGGTAGATCATGCATATCTGACATGTCATAGATATATTGTGTTGCTGCATTGTAGTGATAAACAGATGTCCAGATGTGGTAGTATTGTGGGAATTTACCGTTAATGTATGGTAGTACTGCACCCAGCCTGTAGCAGTGTCACAGGTGTGGTCACTGATATTGTATTTCTCACCCTCTTATGTAGGTCCCTCTGGGGTAACAACAAGGCAGCAGCCTGTAGCTGGTGAGTATGTCATATGTAGATGCCTGCCAACACACCAGACATGTAATGGTGATGGTATATTCCATGCACACATCTAACACACCTACCCTGAATGCATACTGTACATGTGCATGCATTGTTGCTGTGAAATACATGGTCTCACAGGGATGACCATGATGGGGTATTGAAAGGGTATGTCACACACCTGCATGACAATTAAAATTCTGTCATTGTGGACTCTGCCCACAGGGAGTAACATACTGTTGGTAGACATGGCCTACAGTAGTGACATGTTCTGAACAACACCCATATACAGTGCAACACCAGTGTATATACCTATAAGACAATGCCAACTGCTGCAGAGATACACTATGGCATAAGACATTACAGTAGTCCACATTATCAGCTCGGTCTAGGCTGCAACATGATGTGTTCAGTGTATAGGACACTGCAAGCTGACACAAATGTGTAGGGCTCACCTGTCATGCATCTGCATAAAAGCTGAGGGAGGAGGGAGGTCTCAGCATGACATGCCAGTGCACTGCAGCAGTGATCCTAAGGATGGTAGGAATGGCTCTATCTGCATATAGTCAGGTTCAGGACCTGTGGCAGCTGTAAACCTACCCACACTACAATAGTGATGGCATTGTGTGAACACCATGGGATGTGCACATGAGTAGACCCTGCAATCATGCAGAATAGGGAGACATGTGTAGGGTAGGCTGAACATACACTGGGAATTGCAGAAGGCCCACGCTGGTATAACCCTGCCATAAGCAGTGACTTCTGTAGTACACACAACAAGAGGTGTGATAAACCATCATGATAAGGGTGTGCACACATATGCCCACATGGTGTGTATGCATTGTGGTAAGCAGCCGCACACCTAACACAATCTGTAGACACTGCAATTGAAAGTACAGGACATATGTTACATACCAGGCTTGTGTACTGCTAAGATATGCAGTGCTGTGGTCCCATGGCAGATCACGGATGTGTGTGTAAAATCAGTAAAGGTGTGTACACCCCCCATAGCCATGGTATGCTCTGATGGTTGTCAGTGTAAACACTTCTGCAGTGGTCATACATGGTCTGTTGATGTTGACAGCTGTAAATCAAGCATCAGGCATTCACTGATGACAACAGTCCACATATCATCCCAGGTATCTGTTGCTGAAACACATAGGGACTGTGAGGGGAACAGCTGACATAACTGACACAGTACTACACATTCTGCAATGGGTTGTACACCAGTGAGTTGTGGTGCACAGTACATGGCAGGGTGCAGAACAGGTGCACAGCAATACTGTGTACGTGGGTGCAGTGGTATCCAGGGGAAGGAACATCACCTAGTCAAAGCACATGAATCATACACATGTATACCATTGCTAGCATGGATTGACTATAGCTGAACTGCATGCTGTTCTGTACCATATGGTCTGCATGTTGGCAGATGGGTAATAGGAGGACTGTGTGTATGATCATTGTTTAACCCCATCTGTATGTGTGTGTGTGTGTGTGTGTGTGTGTGTGTGTGTGTGTGTGTGTGTGTGTGTGTGTATATGTGTGTGCATCCTGCTGGTTAGTTAGTTTGCCTGTAGGGTCACTCTGGTGAAGTGGTGGGAGGTAGATGCATGTATTATGTGTGTGTCCATGTGTGTGTGTTTGTGTGTGTGGCCATGTATGCACGTGTGATTGTAGGGTGTCCATATGGCTGTGCCCCCCTTTGGAACCATGCAGTACATGGACATGGAGTGCCATATTACACACCAGGAATACCTGTCATGTACTCACAGGACAGCAAATAGTATAATATGGTCGGTAGCATGGAACAGGCATCCAGAAGGAAGGTAGACTCCAGGTACACACTTAATACTGAAGTCAGCAGAGAGGTCACCTACAGCCCATGTATGCAGCTCTACAGATGCATTGGGGAAGTAATAGTCAACACCAGGGAGTGTATACAAATATTACAGCTGACACATGATGGGCTGACAGAGCAGCATATCTGGAATGTACTGAACATTACATACACATACCACACCAGTGAGAGCTATTGTGGGTACCACATAGTAGCCCACACATATAGGGGCCATGTCCATCATTCCGGCCATACAGAGGGTGCATACCAAATGACAGCATTGAGGCCATGTAAATCCACTGCACACAGGTCAAGCAGGTAATGTAGCAACAGGCCTTGTGTTGTGGTCGCTTGTGTGGGCATTTAGAGGACTGTGATGTTAATGAGTGGCATCAATGTGTGTATGTTTAGTGTGATGCAGGATGGAGTAACAAATGGACATATATGTGGGACGGTCTGTAAAGCCATGGACAGGTAGATATTACAGAGATATGTGTGTGTGTGTGTGTGTGTGTGTGTGTGTGTGTGTGTGTGTGTGTGTGTGTGTGTGTGTGTGTGTGTGTGTGTGTGTACTGTTAGGCAATGCTGTACAGGTTTTAAAGTACATTTATTGTTTTTCCACACAGGTGGCAAGGTGGGTCAAGGTCCCTCCTGCATCCAATCTGATGTAGGTGTCCATATAGACACCGATGATGATGGTAATAATGTTGAGACACAGTTGGGGTTGTCAGGGGCCGACATTGTGTCAACATTTCACATCCCCCTTTTAGCCAACCCACACCCGCACACAGTTACAGTGCCTATACACACCCCATCACCAGTGGCCATAGCAAAGGGACAGCTGGCGTTCAGTGGCAGTGCACAAGAAAGTGTGGTAACCATGCCTAATGTGTCTGGTCGCAGCAGGCAAAGCCAGATGTCCAGCAGGCTGCTGCATAGGCGGATGTCCCAGGGTTCTCATAGTAGGTCCACTGGACATCATGCCCATGGCATGGGTGACATAGCTGCAACCAGCAGAAGCATATTTCAAGCTGTAATGGTGGTGCAGGCATGTATTGAGCATTACACCAGACAGGGCCTTAAGCTGCAAAGGGCTTGTCTTGCATCTGTAAGCGACAACCTCTGTGAACTGTTGGGTGCCATCCGTGCTTCTACCAAGCAAGTGAATAGACGGCATGAAGAGATGATGGCCCTCATCATCCATGATGTGTTTGTGCTTCAGCATGTGGTGGGGATGTGGCAATGCCCACGTAGATGTGGGCCAGCAACACCAACAGCTGGCAGTCAACATGGGCATGCTATGACACCAAGGGGCTCCCATAATGGCAGTAGCAGCCCCAGAAGTGCAGGGGGTGTGCTGTCCTCACCACACCACAGCAGGCCACATGCACATGGTCCTGGCCAGTGTCAGGAGGGATGTGGTACCAGTGGACAAATGTCATCAGCAGGTGAGAGTAGCACATCAACGCCTGTACCTGGATGTGCCCGCGGAACCCCTGGCAGGCACAGTCCATGTGTTCATGGCCAGAGGCGGTGAACTGCACACCCTGCCAGGTATGTTCTGCAGCTGTCCACAAACACCTGTGTAGGGCAGCAACAAGGCAGAACTGTGTGCATGCATACCCACACACTATGCAAACACACCTAGGGCAACCTCATATGTACACACCACATCACCTCAACCAGCTCCCCAGACTACACCCCTCACCCACACACATGATGTCAAATGTATGGCCCACCCTCGGCCTCTGGCAGAACAACACCACACCCTGTGCATATGATGATACCTGTGACCCATCCCTGTCATCCATACCATCAATGCAGGGACAGGCTGATATGGTTCTGATGCACACAGTGACTGTACACCAGTGTACCACAGTCCTGCAGTGTAACACGCTGTAGGGAGTAGAGTGTGAGGCATATTTGGCAGGTAGTGTAGCCATCCAGCAATGATGCCTTCTAGCTGTTAGTAACACTACTTGGTTGTGGTCTCTAAAATTATCTGCAATTGTGTTGTAGGTGTACATATGTCAGCACGAGGATGCCCTGTGCATATGATGATACCCCGGCTGTGTGCTCCACGAACTCAATGAGGAATTAAACCCACAGCTAGGACAGCTGTTTAATCATAGTCTTACCTCTGGATACGCACTCCAGGAGTGGCGCACTGCAACTGTGGTCCCACTTCACAAAGGCGGTGCCTCCACCGACCCTGGAAATTACCAGCCCATTAGCTTGACAAGCCTTATCTGCAAAGCCATGGAGAGGATCATAATGGACCTCATAAATAAAGACATAGGGAATTTGCAGACTTTGGATCCATCCCAGTTTGGCTTTGTCAAAGGCAGATCATGCCTTCTAAACTTGGTTGACTTTTTTGAAACAGTCACCAAAGCCATTGATGAGGGAAAGGCAGTCCATACAGCCTACCTCGATCTGGCGAAGGCCTTCGATACAATACCCCACTCGGGTATCATTGAAAAACTCATCAGCTTAAATGTTAACCCATATATCACAAGATGGGTTGCAAACTGGCTGAGTGACAGAACCCACAGGGTCAGAGTTGCTGGCGCCATGTCAGACTCAAAGCCTGTCACAAGTGGTGTACCACAGGGCTCAGTCCTGGGCCCACTCTTGTTTGGCATCTACTTTTCCGAAGTACAAGCAAACACAGGAGGGTTATGGCTGACAAAGTTTGCAGATGACTGCAAACTGGGCGCCATAGTAGAAAACACATCTGACACAGATATCCTTCAGAAGGGTCTCACAGAAACGGATAACTGGTGCCAGAGCCATGGCCTAAAGTTAAATGCCAAAAAATGCATAGTCATACCCTTCGGTAAAAACAAGGTTACCCCTAGCTACCAAATAGGTGGCAATCCACTGAGCACAGAAGAAGTTATCAGGGACCTGGGGACCCAGGTTGATAGTAGTCTGTCATTCGACACCCATGTAGCTAAAGTAGTTAGGAAGACCTTCTACATTGCCCACCTTATCATGAAGGGATTCTCATCTAGATCAAGGGAGGTCATAGTCTCCCTATACTCATCACTCATCAGACCAATGATTGAGTACAATGCCCCATTCGAATGTATCTGACCCGACACTTGCAGCAGCTGGAGAGGCCACAAAGTTCCTCACCAAAAGGATAAAGGGTCTCAAACATCTGTCCTATGCTGCCCGACTGAAAGAACTCCAGCTCTATTCAGTCGCCACCGCTTGCTCAGAGGTGACCTTTGCCTAACATACAAGGCCATGTCAAACCCAGATTTGATGAATATGCTTCACCTCAAAAATCTAGATCCGTCAGAGCCACAAGGGCGGAGACTTAAACCTCGACACGGCTATTAATAGGACGTGCTGGAGGGATAGATTCATCACCCAAAGACTCCCTATGCTGTGGAATAAAATCCCGGTATATGTGAGGCAGAGCACCTCGCTGGCCTTGTTCAAGAGAAATCTTGACCAATGGATGGGAGATCGCAGATATACCCCAGGGATTACCTCAGTGTCACTGCTCGACAGAGGCACAGCAAAATAATGGGTATAGTTCCCCATACTAAAGGGGTGGCGTAAGCCACAAAACTATGGGCTAGGCTTGTAAATGCCCTCGGGCAGATAGCCTAGTATGAACCTATGAACCTATGAACCTATGAACCTATGAACTTGTGCCCCATCCCTGTCATCTATGCCATCGATGCAGGGACAGGCTGATATAGTTCTGATGTACACAGTGACTGTACACAAGTGTACCACAGTCCTTCATGTGTTTAAGTGTGTGAGCATATCCAGCATGACCTTTCAGTATGTTGTTGACTGACATCTAAGTGTGTGAGCATGCCCAGTATGGCCTTCTGTATTTAATGTGTGGATCAAGTCCAGGTAGTTTGTACTGCAGTGCTGACCTTGGTGTTGTACACTGACAGGTGGCATGCTGTTTCTGTTATGTAATGTTTTGCACTGCCTACTTTTAAAAATGAGCTGGATGACTAGATAGGTTTTCATAAATTCACCTCTGGTATGATGGGCATGGACCTCTTTGAAAAGAGAGGCAAAACCTTATGAGGGTACTGACAAGGCAGGAGTGGTTTCACAGCTCAGTCATCTTGTCACTTACATGATCCTATTGTCTTTGAAAATGTCTGTTATAGCTACTTACCTTCTGGCAATGGTGTTTAAATAAGTGTATGTATTTGTTTCTGGATCAGGTTTCAATCTATCTTATGGTGAAATTTGACCCATGTATTTTGAACTGTTGCACTGATTTCACATCTGCCTTTATTTAGCTTGAAATTATCCTGCCTTAGTCCATTCTCCAGCTGTATCAGTCTTACATAATGCTGTTATTGTGTCTGACCCCACACTAGTAGACCCTGTATTATGTACACAACAGCTTCCAAGCCTTCACATACCAGGGCAATGCTTTTTTGTAACACCACTTCTGCTGATAAAATACCAAATGAAAGTCTACAGTATCTGTACTCTCCTAATAGTCTACTAAGTGCAGACAATCTGAAGATTTGCAGTTTTAACCATAGCTTCCCAAACCCTTGTTTGCCTTCTGTTCTGAGGAAAACTTAATCTGGCACTCTAGAGTTATCTTTTTCAAGTGCATTCAGTTGATAATGCTCATTTTCAATCATTTCATTCAGATCTTGTATATCAACATAAATGTATATTTTATCTTTCTTTTCAATAATAACTGTAATATTCACCTATTTATTTTGCTAACTGCTTCTTCAGAGTGTCAAAGGACTCCATACTTTTTAATTCCTATTCAACTTTATTTCTGAGAGCTGCAGGCACTTTTCTGGCTACATGTACATTTCAGAGAACATGAATCACAGGCACTTCATCAAGTTTTATTTATATTACTCATTCTGCTGTCAGGCTTCCTTAGGCTAAGATCATTTTAGTAAAGCCATGCAGGGTAGTATCACTATGGATTCACACAGTATCTAAAATGCCAAACTCTGTGTATGATTTATTACAAAAAAAGTATTTGCTTTACAATATGATTTTTTTTAATCATTCACTAGTTTCTTTTGAGGCACACAACCTAGAATACTATGACAATTTTGTTAAGTACGGCTATTTGACTGTATATTTTTATTCTCACAGCAGCATGTCAGCAGATTTTGTCTTAATGTGCCACTCTGTGTTAAGAATATGTTAACTTTATCTACACACTTCTCTTTTGATTATTTCTAAGAATATATTATAGTCTGCAAGTATCACAAGTTTAAACCCCAAATTGACCATTTCTGCCTCAGCATTTCTTTTCAACATTTAACTTTGTACTCCTGGCAAACTGCTTCCAATGTATTTTTAGATTTTGAAAAAATGCACTTTGCCTACGGTGGTTTTATGTTCTGAAGGACTCCATGAGTGTTACAGGTAAAACCCCTTAACCATGACTTTTTCTTGTTATTCTTTTGGAAGCAACAACAACCTGTTTTTTGAAGTTATTAAATACATTATTTTAGATTAAAATTACAAGTTATTTCTGTGAATCATTTTTTGTATTAATAAAAGGAACTTTTTTTCTCTTGTACTTCCTGGCCTAGAGTGACTGCCACAGTGCATTTGGTCATTCTGTTTGTTGTGAGAATACAAGTTCGCTGGTACATTGAGCCATTTCTTCACTATGAATTATTTATGCCATTTTGGTTTATCTGAGGGTATGAAATAAAATTAATTCATTCATACTGGCCAAGCATGACCAGAGACTTCTAAAAAAGGCAAACATAGCTTAAATCTTTTTATTCAGCTTGTTCAAACATCTTCCTGTATTCCAGTTTAACAAATAGATGTGTTGTTTAAATGACTTTGCTTAGCTTGGCTAAGTATGGCTTGTCAAACCTACATCTGGGTTCGTCCATCATTATGTATTATCACTTATCCCTTCAGGTCAAGCACAGAGTGTGTATCATTATGGAGTAAAAAAAGGCCTAAATCATATCATTCATTTTTGCTAAGCATGATTTCTAAAGCTGTGAACTAATATATGTTATCTTAGCCTATAGTCCCTTCTCTATAATCATTCATGGTCTATGTAGCTCAGGCATGTCTTAAAATTGGGTCCCTATCAGATGATCAAAACGCCGTTTCCATGAATACGAAATGATCGACACGTATTGCGCTAACTACGTAAACGCCAGATGTCCAAAACAGCAAAATCTGAAATGTCGAAGTGTTTTGGTTGGCCCGTCTGTGGCATGGCTCTGTAAGGTAAGTGTGCGATAGGTATGGACCTTAGGGTAGGGTGTGGGTTAAGGTAAGTTTATAGATAGGTAATGTAAGTAAGATTTAGTGTAGTGATAGAAGTAGGGTTTTGTTAAATGTATTTATGTGTATTATTTATTTTGTTAGGGTATATCTCCATAGGGGAAGTATGCGGTAGTTACAGACCTTAGGGTTAGGGAGGGGTTAAGGATAGTGCACAGATAGTTGTGTATGTGGGGTTTAGTGTAGTGTTAGAAGTTGGGTTTTGGTGCTTTACTTTTGGGTTAGGAGTAGGGTTTGGTTAGTGTTTGTATGTGGTTTATTTTGTTTGGGTAGGTAGTATGTAGCGGGTGGTGTGGTTGGCCAACTATGACCATTCGATGTTTTAAATTTCACGGTTTCATGCATTCGGTGTATTTGCGGTTTGATTAATACATGTCGATTTTTTGGTATTCGCTGTATTGGATTTTCATGGAACTGATATGGGCCCCTTAAAATTCCCTTGCCTATGTGGATCACCATTTTTTTACAGCAACTTCATTCCATTGTGAAGAGTCATTCTCATTGTTTTAACCCTGTACCATTAGTATTTGTGACTCTTAAAATCTTCAACAATTGCATTTTCCTCTGAACAAAATATAGCTCCCAGACCTTATCATTGGGCTTCATGTGGGGAAGGGAAAAAATTGCCTTGTTTCACAATTGTGCATTATTCCTGTTGAAAAGAACATCAGTGAAATTCTGCCACTTTATATAACAGACTCCTTGCTCTCTGTATATATATATATATATATATATATATATATATATATATATATATATATATATATATATATGGGTCTACTTCTAAAACCTGACTCTCAGATGACCAACCTTCAAAAACTCGAGACAAAAATCATGAAAGTTCAGCAACATAAATATTGATTTTTACCAGGGTAAGTAAATATGTGGTCAGCTGTAAACAAAACTCACACCGAGGTAAGTAAAACCAACCTAGGTGAGGGGCTATGCCCTCCACACCCCTCAATGTGGGGGGGCTGCAACCCCCCCACCCCCTACAAACTAAATATACCAACTCCAGGATCACACTACAGTGGAGAACAGGGCACACTGGCTTAGTGTGTACTTACCCTAGTAAACAGCTGACATGCGGTTTCATGATTTTTGTCTCGGATTTTTGAAAGTCGGTCATCTGAGAGTTGGGTTTTAGAAGAAGACACATCTATATTGGAATGCATTTAATGTTTTCTCTTTTAACTTACTTCATGCCCATCATAATAGCAATATAGTTGTTAATTATCCCGTTTCAGAATGGCTATGCATACTACAGCAAGTTTATAACTGTGAAGAAGACAATATATCAGTTTTATTTGTTTTCAGTAGATCAATAAGGCTTAATATATCAGCTCTATTTGTGTTTTTAGCAGATCAATACTTTGGTGACCTCATATTGCAATTACATTAACAAGAGAAAAATGAAGATCATTTTATTAGTCTGAGATGAGGTTCCGCACACAAGTAACCTAAGGTGCCATGTTGCATGCACCTAGCTCTGAACCGCCATACAAAAGACTGAAAGTTGACTTCTCTATCTGCGTATCTAGTGGAGAGGGTTGTGCAGCAGCAAATACACAACAATTATGCTTTTCCTACTGTATGTCAAAATCTCAAAAGTTATCTGTATGGTAGAGCATAAACATACTATAGCCTCCTTTCTTAATATTATGCATAAGAAATACATTTAAATTGCTTTATTTATACAACCTTTTTTGTTAAACTCATAAAAGCAAGTAATATAAACAGTGGACATTTGATTTGCAAAACAGATAGTTAAAACGTGTTTATCATGTAATGCATACCAGCTAAAAATACAGCTTCTCTAAAATGTTTACAGGAAATTATTTGGTATACCAATTAAACAACACATACCTCAGTCTTGCATATGCAGTAAAGTCCCCTTTGTTGTGAAGTTTCTTATGTATCTGCTCAATTAAATGTGCTTTATTTGTTTTAACGTATATATATCTTAGCAAGTTTAAATGTGGTCATTCATCTCATTAAAAGGAAGAAAACAAAGTGTGCTAAACTGTACAAGTAAAACACTCCCAAAGAAGTAATATTAGTTTAATTAAAATGAGCAAGCTACAATCTACTAAAATAATCAGCTTGTCTCAGAAACCCCTTAATCAGTTTAATAAAGCATTTATTTGCTTCAAGCACAGGCATCATTCATGACAGAACTGTAACGCAAGCAATGGCAGCTGAACTGCTAAAATAACCCTTTGATCAAAAACTGCTGGCAACAACCCTATTATACAGAAAAATCCTAATGCAGTAAAATCTACTCTTTATTTGTGGAAACCTTTAATGAAATAATAAAACATTTTAATTGTTTTCAACAAAGACAATATCTGGAATAATGTAGGAAATACTCTGTGTACAAGGTATGCATAAGGGAAACAACCCTTTTCATTAAATAATTCATGCTACAGTCTAGTATTGTAGTAAAATCTCCATTTGATCTGTGAAACTCCTTATTTAAATTACATTTTTTTTTTGTTTTAAATATAGCCCACATCATGATATAACAGTAAATCAACACTGTTAATTGCATAAGTTAAAATCTTACTCTTCCACTGAAATATCATAGTAAGCTCTAATTTCATTTTTGAAACCACTTAATTAAATTACTAAAACCTCAATTGTTTTAAGCACATATTAAAACACTAGTTTGTCTGGAAAATGTACTCAAATCGCTAAAGCATTTAATGATTGAAACACAGCCAGCATTCATAACAAAGTTTCAGAAAGCAAATACTGCAAATTGTGTTAAGAAAAGCAAAACCCCATGACTAAAGAGTGTCCTTGATGAAGGAACATAGGCCACAAGCTTGCATATGAACTAAATTTCACTATTGTCAGTTTAGTGAAATGAGTATTTGTATACTTTAAAACTTCCTCAGCCTAGTTATCCAGCCACTAAAACAAGTGAAAGAATAAGCTCATGCAGCAAGCGACAAACAAAAAACACAAGGCCTTATGTAGGCTTTACCAAATGAATAATTATTGCTGTGTTCCTAACTTAATATTACTCATATCTTAGACTACTGACACCTTAAGATAGAAGCTTGCTCAGTGAACAGAGCATTTCTCCTTCTTCACTGTAGTTATCATGTGTTTGCAGGTTTCACAACGACACAATATCACTTACTATTTATGACCTGTGCTCTAATACTCTTACCACAAGTGCTGCTATATAACAAAGGGCCTGTCTTGCCAAAAGACGCTAAGAACATTCTACAGGGTCCACATTTCTGTTTCTTGCAAAGTGTCAAAAGGTCAGTTTTTCTGTTTCCTTAACCACAAAACTGTCTCAGACAAAGCATGTTATATCTGTACTTCATTCCTATTAAACCTAAACTGGTTCCAACTTCTTATCCATAAGTTTGTGCTTGTTTAGGTTTCATCGTATAAATGTGTATGTCAATATGTATAAATTGTTAGCATTTCTTCAAATTCATAATTATTTCCTGAATTTCTATTATGAGTATTTATTTTTATTTAGCAATGCTCTTTTTTATTCTTAATTCAACTGCTTTTAGTTAACATTATGTGTTCAGTATATCTAATATCTGTATTTGTTTGTCATACACTGTAATATAACTGTCATTTCTGTAATTATCATTGTGCTATTGTGAGTGCTACTGGCTCAGGTTATGACAGGAAAGACCAGTTCACCTACTGAGTTGACAAAAAAAGGACCATCTACCCATATCTGCATTATGGGGTCCTATAAAATTCCCAAAGAAGTAATATTCCATTTCAGTTAAAATCTGACCAGGTTTGAGACAGAAACTTTTATACCTTTATACCAGTATTGAGATCAGTTATCAGGACTTAATTTTATAACTTTATCACCTGATGTAGTGCAGATGCTCAACAAACTCACTCACTTACTGGCATATGGGTAGCAGTACCTTGTTATACTATCTCTGGCAGGCTATGAAGGCAATAATGCCCAACAGGGTGGTGTGTTATTGCAGGAATATGGAGGGCCTCTACACCCCTGGAATGGCATTTGTTCTACAATAACACACACCCTGGAGTGTGTTATTGAGCATAGAGAATGGGCTGTCTGTAAAATTGTTTTACTTACTTATTATTTTAATTACTATATTATTTTTTATATATTTTTGATGTAAAATAGTTCCTCTGCCTAATGTTTCAAACTTGCTGTAGTATATGTAAATAGTGTTGGAGGAAGTATTTTATATCCAAAATACAACATATTTTTTTAAACATCCAGGTATTTACTTTATTTTTCTTTTGGTTCCTTACACCTAAAATGTTTGGTTTACTGCCAGTCATTGGGGATTGAAGTCACTAAATAATGACATATATTAGAGTTTCAGACTTTATTTCCTTCAAAAAATGCATGCCAACACAAATAATGTCATTTAAGCAACTTTGTAATTTTATATCAGCAATAATTAAAATCTGTTTTGAGCCTTTGCTCCCACTTTGTTTAGACTTTATCCAGATTTCTTCAGCTGAGGTTGGGAGGTATGAAAATCTCTTTACTGCTGCTAACAGTGATGAATCTCACTCACTCACTCACTCACTCACTCACTCACTCACTCACTCACTCACTCACTCACTCACTCACTCACACTAAAGCTTCAGAAAATTCATGCTAACACATATCCTATTATTCACATAACTTTGTGATTTCACAACAGCACTATTTAAAACCTATTCCTATTTTGAGCCTTTGTCCACCCTTTGTTTTAGGCTTTATCCTGATATCGTGAACTAAGAGGACGAGAGGTTTGCAAACTTCTGCTGTGGCCATGGCTCGATCGCTTTCACTCTTCAGCTTCTCTTTCCCTCACACACACACATGCACACACACACACACACACACACACACACACACACACACACACACACACACACACACACACACACATGCACACATGCACACACACACACACACACACACACACACACACACACACACACACACACACACACACACACACTCTCCTGCTTTCATGCACACATTCAGTTGCACATGCAGACAGAAACATAAACACATGCACACACTTTTTATCTGTTTCATTTATTTTTTATACTCACTAAATAGTAAAAGCACTGTTTAGCGAGTGTAAAATACTAGCTCGTTCAATCTCCCTCTCACTCTAATACACACATATACTCACAAACAGACATAAACACATACATGCACAGTTTTTTATTTTAAATTTCTTTCTTTCTTTTTTTTTTTTATTTTTTTTTATTTTACACTTGTTAAACTGCTGTTAGGTTATTTTCAGTCCTAGCTCCATGGCAGATTGATATGCTGTCATGCATCTGTGGACTCATTTTTCAGCGGGTGTTATCTATAGATTAAAACCCTGCTGGAGGATGCTCATTCTCCAATCAGGATGTGATCTACAGGTCACCCATTCTCTAATGAAACTCAGGGCTCCTCCCACTGCTTGTCTGTGGGTATGATGGATCAATCACTTGAGAGTACAAGGACTGTCTTTCCAACCCACAGAAAGGACCCTTTCAGGTTTCAAGTGCCACAGTAAAAGAAAGATCTCTAACAAGACTGCTCCTTTCTCTTGATATTTCAGTTTCGAGACAGATAAGAAACCCTTTTTGGTTTTTATTTCCTCCCTCTATTTTTTTCTGTTTGTTCTTGAATCATATATTCTGCTGCTTTGACTGTTATTTTTCCTGATTAGTAATTTTGTAATGCTTCTGTTTGATCTTCAACAGCACACTAATACTTGTTGATTAAATGCTTAATTTGAAAGCTTGGACAGGAAAACTTGCTGATATTGTAGATTTTTTCTTTGGAGTTATGATTAATTGAGGTGATTGAGCAGGACTACAGCATTTTAAAGGATTTTTGTGATTTAGGTCCATAAGCAAGTACTAGGAAAGCTACACTTGCAGCCATTGTTAAGCCTAGCCAGATTTCTCTTTTTGCTGCTCAAAATAACTTATCCCATTTGGTTATACATTGGCCTTACTGAATACCAAGGGCAATAATTATATATTACCCCTAATAAGAATAACTTGGATCATGCCACATATAATTTGAGGGGACTCATGCATGGGATAAAGCATTTAGGAGCTGCCTCTGTCCATTAGTAATACAGGGGTCATTCCTGGGGTAAATTTTCAGTTTCATAATTTAGATCTAAGTTGCACTTGAATATAGATAGGGATGCAATTTGTTTGATGTGGATGGGGACTCTGTTCCACAGCAGGGATATTTTCTGCAAAACATACTTGCTCCTCCATACCATTTTGCTGATTTTGCAAAAGAGGTTTAGGTCTATAGACCAAGTATTTTTAATGCCATTTGACTTGCTGATGTGTAATAAATCCATCAGTAATGGTTCAGAAGATGTCTTGTATGCCTGACATAGGCCATCTCTTAGCAGTCTGCAGGATAGTGAGAAGAGTGAATGGACTTTGAGTCAGTCCATGTAGAACATGTTGTTTAGGCCTTAGCATCTTTTTAGTAAGGTACCTCTGTGAATATTCCAGTTGTTGCATGTGTCTGGACAGATACATGCCAAAGGGGGCATTATATTCAATGACTGACCTAATGACTGCTGTGAAAAAGGGGATAATGACATCCCTAGATCTAGATACAATCCCTTTGTTTATATACTGTGCAATATAGAAGGACTTTCTGATGACAACAGACACAATAGTCAAAAGTTAGGCCACTGTCCACATAAGCTCCCAAATCCCAAACAAATGGGTCAGCTCTTCACAGCATATTGTCAATGTGGTAGTTCTCTAGGGTAAATGATTTGCCAAAGCATGCAATAATACATTTTTGGGATTTAGTTTCAATCCATGATTTTGGCTATAGTTATTTATTTGAGAGACCCTTCCTGCGGGATCTAAGTCATTTGGGGATTCAATGACTACTCCTAACTTGCAGTCATCTGCAAATTTAGCTAGAGCCCTTTGCTACTGGCTTTTACTTCAGAAAAGTAGATGCCCAATAGGAGAGGTCCCAGCCCAGAACCTGGGGGGGGGGGGTCTGCATTGATGACTGGTCTCTTTGTGGAGGTAACTTCCCCTGTTTTGATTATCTACATCCTACCTGTGACTTGAGTTAGCAACTTAGCAGGTGACATAGGAGTTTATTACAAACTGATTTAGATCTGCTACTATGCCTCAGTGGAGAAATCTGCTGAAAGCTTTGGCCAGGCTGAGGAATGTGGTGTACACTGTTTTGCCTTCATCCATTGCTTTGATGACTGTTCCAAAGCAGAGAAAGCTTGACATACCCTTGACAAATCCAAACTGAGATGGGACCAGTGTTTGGAGGCTCCCTATGTCCTGATTGATTAATTCTATGATAAGTCTTTCCATGGCACTGCAGATGATCAGACTTATGGGTCTGTAATTGCCTGGGTCTGTAGAAGGTCCTCTGTTATGCAGGGGATGGACTGTAGCTGTTCTTCATTAAGTTGGTACAAAACCTGTATGGAGGCTGCAGATTGAACAATGTTGTTAGCAGTGTGGCTAAATCATGCTTCATGCTATTTAAGATGCATCAAGCGATATTGCCAGGACACATTGATGCAGTATTTTTAGCTTTTGATAGGACCTTTAGGACTTGGTCTTATGTGATATCTGGAGGTGAGCCAGTTTCAGGCATATTTTGAGAAACAAACAGAGAGGAGAAAGAGGTAAAGTTAGAAATACATTTATCAGCCAGGAGGTTCACTATATCTTCAGTTTCAATGTAGGTAACATAATTCACAATCAGCTCAGTGCAATGTTTTTGTGATTAGGAACATAACTAGAAAGGGCTTGTTATTGTCTTTGGCTATCTTAGCCTCACAGGATCATAGGATCATAGGAAGTTACTAGGCTATTGGCCCTGAGGCCCTTACAAGCCTAGCAAGAATTTAGCCCATGTTCCAACAAGCCATCACCCTATACCACTGTCCAGCAGGGACGTGGGTGGAATCTCAAGGGTGTATTTTCTGTTCTCCATCCAGTTATCCAGGTAGCACTTAAAAAGGTTTAATGAGTTACTCTGCTTTACGTGGAGAGGGAGTCTATTCCACAAAAGGGGGAGTCTCTGGGACACAAATCACTCCCACCAACAAGTCCTATTGATGTCACAGACCAGGTTGAGGTCTCGCGTGCAGGTTACTGGAGTGGAGCTTGGCTTGCTGACATGCAGTAGTCCCAGCAGAGTGGGGTCTAAGATTGCTTTGTATGCCAGATAGAGGTCACCTCTGAGGAGTCTGTAGTAGACTCAGCAGTGGGACAGGGCTTTTAGCCTATCTGTGTAGGGTAGATGTTTGAGACTCTGGTTTCTCCGGGTGAGGAATTTCTGTAGTGTCTCCAGCTGCTGCATGTGCTTTGTGAGGTACATGCCAAAAGGGGTATTGTATTCAATAATCAGTCTTATAAGGGAGGAATACAGGGATGTTATGACCACCTTGTCCCTGGATGAGATACCCTTACTAATGAGGTGGTCCTTGTTGAAAGCTTTCCATACAATGGAGGCAATATAGTGGTCAAAAGTCAGTTTGCTATCAACCTGGTTTGCCTGTTTAGAATAGTAACATGTACAGCAATAGACTTCAGATTGCTTTTAGCACCATTTTGTATGTTGAAAAGTTCTAATCTGAATGTTTCATCAGTTTATGATTTATTTCTTGTCTAATACTCTAATACTATTTTAGTCCATATCCTTTCATTTGGACTGAAACTAGTGTTTTTTTACGAAATCAGGGAACTTTTGTGCATTTGTTTGTACTTTGACCTGTGTTACTGAAAATACTACCATTTTCTCAGTGTAGTACTCAGAACATTCATCCGCATGTGTAATACCTACAAAGAAGAGACAAAAATCCACCACATTGCAGGGAAACAGTCTGTGACTGTGTTTTCATCTGAGTTGGTGGCTATGGCTAGCTTCATTGTTCAGGTAGTTGATTACAGTGTACAAATCCAGGTTATGAGTAACGTCACTTCTCACATCCCTGTTCAACCACCCAGGGATCCTGATTTTGAGAGGTTTTACAAATATGACATTTCAGAAAGAACAGAGTCTGATCAGTCAGTTTCCTCTGATGAAGAGCAGGTGCAAAATCCCAAACAGACGATTTCCTTTTCTCTAATGCTGGCTATATTTAGGAATGTATTCAACTCTGAGCAATCTTTGGCTGCTGATGAGAACAACATGATAGATGATTTTTTGAAGATGAGGACCTGGATGTATTGATCTTTGCTGGATTAATCCCAGAGTCAGAAGATGTTTTTAAGAAAGAATGTAATTCTCCTCTATTAAATGAGTCTTTGATTAAAAAAGTGTTTAATAAATTCAGGGTGTACTCGACCATGCCTAGTCTCCAAGCCCCCTTGTTTGCAAGTCTGCTGCTGTGTCCTCAGTGACATCTTACAACAAAAAGACTATGTCTTTATAAAACCCTGTCTATTCAGATAAGCTAAGTAAGTGACTAGTAACTCTGAGAAAGAAAATGACACAGTCCAGCACAGTAGCCTTTAAGGTGGTTAACAACCAGTGTTAATGGGGAAGTTAGTGTTGAGGTGTATGTATAGTTTAGACAAGTTTTCCACATTACTACCTGCTAAGCAAAATGTCTGTCAAATATATCATGTCCTATGTTTCTCAAGTATCCAAATATGCTTTAAACAGTGCCTTGTAAGGACCAGATACCATTTCTAGAAATGGCAAAGTTTGTGCTAATAAGGAGGTATTCCTGGTTGCACAGTCTAATCTTTTCTGATGAGTTAAAAAAATGAGATTATGAATGTGATTCTGATTGTGTGTTTGGTATAGCAACTAATCAGATTCTTAAGCACTGGGATGACAGAGGTATACTGACGCAAAGGGTGTCTAGAATGTCCCACCTTCCCAAGTTTCCCTGCACTGCACAGGATAACTTTTAGTGACCCAACAAACAGAAATCGCTGGCAAACAAAAGCTAAAGCACCAAAAGGAACTGGCAGGACAAGAATTCCACCAAACCTAGCAAGAGTGGTTCCTTTCTTTAAAAGGATAACCCCCTTCCAACCTATGACTAAGCTGAGGAATGGCACCCTTCTTTCCCAAGCCCACCTCTGGGTGTACCACATTGAAAGTTAGCTCTCAAAAAGGTGATCTGATCTTCAGTAGTTTCTGACAAATGGGTAGTCAACATTGTTGGCAGCGGTACAGGTGACAATGGAAGGAACATCCACCTCAGTTCAAGGGGGTGACCCCTCACCCACCAGACCACACTTTGTTATTGCCTCCTGTATTCCAGAAGATGCTGAACTCAGGGATCATATTACTTGTTCCTCCTTCATAAAGGATGAAAGATTTCTACTCCAGAATTTTCCTGGTTCCTAAAACAAGAGCTGTCAAGGAGACTGGTATATGAGCTATCCTTTCTGGTGACCTTTATCAAGGTCCCCAGATTCAACATGCTCACCCTGCAGACAGTGCTTCCTCTTTTGCCAGACTGCTGCATCATGGTGATCCTATACTTGAATGATGTATATCATAATATACCCATTGCTTGTCAGTTGAGGAGATATCTGAAATTTGTTGTGTCTGGTCTGTGCTATCAGTTATCTGCATTGCCCTTTGGGCTACCCACACCACCTCAAATGCTTAGCAAATGCCTTACTCTAGTAGTGGCTTGCTGCCAGACTCTTAGCGTTCATATCTTTCCTTAATTGGATGACTTTCTGATCGGTGCAGAGTCTGTATCCAACTGTTTGGAACAGTAGAGAAGGCCCCAAATTCACTCTTGCACTTAGGCTGAACATTCAATAATTTGTTCTTAACACCCTGTCAAAGACTTGTCTTCCTGAGATGCTTAATAGACTCACAGAAAAGAATGGCCTTTCTTCCTAAAGACAAGGTCCTGTCTTACCAGATGGTGTTTCAAGAATTCTCCAGGAGGAACTTTGCTTCAGCAAGGGAATTCCTAAAAATTCTTGGACTTACAGCATCCATAATTCTCATGATACCACTGGCCCATCTCCACATGTGGAAAATTCAGTGGCATGTCCAGAATTGTTGGACCCAGCACCTATACTCCCTGACATTCCAATTACCAGTGCTGTCCTTCATCATATGAGAGTTACAGTGGGGAAAGCCCAGGTGTATATCAGTCCAGATCTTCTCTTCTTCTTGTCTGTTCTGGTGCAATCTGTCTGGCGATATTTGTCTGAATTTGCTTGGGGATCTGTGTCAATGGGAGTGCAAATGCAGGCAACTTGTTGGCCCAAGGATACATAGTAGCACATAAATATCATGGAACTGTTGACGTTAATCCATGCCTTGAAACTCCTTCACCACCCATTAACTCCAGGTCATCTTCTGGTGATTGCAGACAACACCACAGTGATGTGGTACCACAACAAACTAGGGTGTACAAGGTCATAACCTCTATGCCAATTAACAGTGATTTCCTTGGAACTGGATTTACTGTATTCTCTGATTTTCAGGCATCATACATCCCATCTAAGCAAAATGTCATTGCAGACAAACTAAGTATATCCTGGGCAGACCTGCACTAGTGGCAACTCAAGGCAGTGGTGTTCCAGGATCTAGGTCAGATGTGGGAACACCTCAAAATGATCTGTTTACCTCATTAAAAACAGACAGCTGGAGAAATTTTGTTCCAGATATCCTTGCAGTCATGCTTGGAGGACAGACACATTCTTACTCCCTTGGATGGGAATGTTCATGTATGTATTTTCACCCTTTCCACTGATTCACAAGGTACTTTGGCAGGCTCTGAAAAAAATGCTGAAGATCATTGTAGTGACCCCCTTACTGGCCCAGGCAATCTTGGTTCTTCCTTATAATGGTATTGACCAAGGACAATTACCACAGCCTTCCTCCCACTCTGGATTTCCTCACACAGTCTCAGAGATAACTGGTGAACCCCCATTTTGGAGCAACAACAACTAATAGACTGGATGATTCAATCTTGACTCTGTTTAGACACTTGTTTCATAAGGATGTGCAGCAGTTGTTAAACAAGTCCAGAAAACCTGATACTAGAAAATCTGATGTTTAAAATGGATGAGGTTTTCTAAGTGGTGCCTAAATGGGAACACACGGTCCCCTGAGTTTAACATCTCTCTACTCTTGAAATATTTATGTGAGCTACCTCAGAATGGGTTATCATAGGCCTCCATTAAGGTGCATTTAGCAGCCATCTTTTGTTTGTCTGCCAATGGATTCTCCTCTTTCTTCCTCTCTTTTGGTAAAACAGTTCATGAAAGGAGTATTGCATTTGAGACTCCCTGCATGAAAATTCCTCCTTCTCCTCCACCCCCCACTTAGGAGGTGCCATTTATGGTCTGCAACTATTTTTGTTGCGCATGTATGTGTGTGTGTGTGTGTGTGTGTGTGTGTGTGTGTGTGTGTGTGTGTGTGTGTGTGTGTGTGTGTGTGTGTGTGTGTGTGTGTGTGTGTGGTTTTTGGTTTGGAACAGTAGGTGTTCACAAGCTTGCATTTTCATCTTCTATTTTTTCTGGACATTACAAACGGAAGCAGTTCTGTCTATGGTTTAAGACCAGTCCCTATGATTTCAGATGATTGGTCAATTACACCCACTGACAGGTAGGGTGAGGAGCTCTGAGCTATGACAGACTGCCAGATATGGGATAACAGGGCACTACTATCCATGTGCCAGGAAGGCAGCGTGTTCTATGAACATCTACTATTACAGATAAGTAGGACTTATGCAGTTGTTTTTTACAGTACAGTTTTTCTAAATCTCCTACATACTGCAGAAACTGTTTGTAAATTACAAGTCAAATAAGTCAACTCTTTAGATAACTCTACAGATTAATCATTTGATGTCTTTCAGAAAACACCTGTGGACTAAATTTCAACTGC
>NC_056725.1:1007882747-1007932747 GCF_019279795.1 Protopterus annectens | reverse complement strand
ATTGCACATTGAGTTATTTTCTCAAAGAGTTCTAGTGCAAGAAAAGCACTGAATGACTTTATTAGGAGCACAGCAAATCATCCATCTGCATCTTACACATAAATGCAATGACATCAAAATGCCCCCATTTCCCAATATTGATTATCTGAAGTTATATTTAAGAAATCGTGAAGGGATGATGTAAGAGGCTTCATCCCTCCTTCAGAAATGCTTGCGAAAGAGGGGGCTTTTAGTGCTTTCATCCCTTTTATTTCACTTTGTTGTCGGTATTATCTTGTTGAGCACTGTTTTTGACAAGATGTCATTTGCTGAATCCAACTTACTTTTTTTTTTTCCTTTTTTACTCAACATATCAGATCACCAAATTACAGTCAGTACTAATGCACATGCCTGAATTCAAATGCAATGGAATTTCTGTTTGCTGCATTCATCATTGGGAAAAAATTGACACAGTTCCCCTCTACCTAACCTAAACTAGCTTGGATATGAGCATCTAACAACCTTTGTACCGCTAAATTTTCCCCACAGACTAACGTAAATTCCTGATTTTCTATGGCTGCCTAACACAGTAACCTGGCATAAAACTTGACAGGTGCTCTGATCCTCTGTTGATTGTTTCAGGCATATCCTAAAATCCACAATAAATACATTATCTGAACTATTTAGATATGATTTGGAGCATTCTTCCCTTTAGATTAAAAGTAATTTTAGCTTACATTATAGGTTCATAGGTTTATAGGTGTATACTGAGCTAATGAACACTAGGGCCCTTATAAGCTTAGCAGTGCAACCCAAATTTGATGAACAAATGTGATTTATAAAGGGGGTGATTGACTGCCTCTGTCCATCAGGGGTGAATTTCCAATTACCTTTTCTTTGGTCCAAGTTGCACTTAAGTAGGGATAGGAATGAACTCAACTTCACATGGATGGAGAGCCTGTTCCAGAGAATGGGAATTCTCTGAGAGACATAGCTGTCTCTCCAACATGTCCTATTTATGCCATATGCAAAATTTGGCCTTTTAATCTAATAGTTCTGATGCTGTTTGTTTTGTGAATGTGCAAAAGTTTCATCAAAACGGGGTCCATGGATGCCTTGTATACAGGCAAATATCACATCTCAGAACTCTATAGATACTGAGTAAAGAGTCAAAACTTTAATGTGGTCAGCATAGGATATTGTGTTTAATCCCTGTAATCTTTTTGTGGACATTCCATTTATTGCATGTGTCTGGTCCAGTACATACCTAAGGGGGTACTATACTCTATGATGGGTTTGATGAGGGCCAGGTACAGTGGTATGATCACCTCTCTGGACCTAGATACCATGCCCTTGCTTATAAGTTGAACAACATAGAAGGATTTTCTTACTACCTTGGACACGTGTTGGTTGAAGGCTATGTTACTATCTACATGAGTTCCCAAATCCCTGACTAGTGAATCAACGTTTATGATATACAACAAAAGGAAAAAAAGTTATGGCAAAATCAGGAAGATAATTCCCATAAAGATAAAAACTCTCAAGGAACTAAACAGGCAACTAAGAGGGCTAATTAGGTTAAGCAAAGCCAACTTTGAGGTTAAGATAGCCTCCAGGTGAAAGATAACTATTTTTGCCATAGCTTTTTTCCTTTTGTTGTATATTATTTTTACCTTGGGATGCCACCAGGGTGGTTTATTTCTGGGGCTAGTCCTGGGATTACTTCTGGTTGGTACAACATCCTTTACACAGTCATTGATATAGTTGTATAGAGTCTTGGAGAGCAATTCAGCATAGGATTCTGTGTTCTCAAGGTTTGGAGGCGTATTGAATTTTGACTAGCTATGGCTTTATAAAAGGTAATTTGCTTTGAAATAGTTGCTAACTGTTACTTGTTTTAAAGGAATTATGGAACTGATGTTGATTTTGAAGGAGGCAACTTTATGATCAGACCTTACCAGGAGAGACAAGATATTGTGAGGGGTGCAGCATTCGCCCATATTTGTGAGCATGTGAGCATGAGGTCTAGTATTTTGTAGTCATTAGTGGACATTGTCATGATTTGTCTATGAAGCTACTGGTCTAAAAGTGCGGAAGGCATTAAAACCTCACACTGCCAGGGTACTCTCTGCTGTATTAAAACATGTCTTGGTAACTGCACAGATGTATATATTCCCAAGTGTGAGGAGGGCTTGGAGGGAGTGTATTTTTTTATTTAGGCACCTTGCATCAGCTGAGATGATTTTGCTATGTTAGTAGGATTGTCAGTTTGGCATTGCCTAAAAAAGGCACTCTGGAGTCAATTCAATGGAAATGTAACTATGGTGCAGTGTACTTACTACTTCTATGATGTTGTTTTTACATGCATTTTACCTAATTATATCTATGTATTTCATCTAACTGTTTTATTTTAATCCAAAGTCATGTTGTCAGCAATCAGATGCAAACTATGTCACTTTAGACATACTTAAGTTACAACAATCTGTATTCAATCAGTTTTTTTCTTATTTACTAGTAAGCAACTATAAGCTGTATAAAGTTAGCCAGATTTGTATTTCTTTTTTTTTTCAATAATTTTTATTTTTATTTTTACATTAATAAATATCACAAATAAAAAACATCTTACAACATGACTGTATATACACACACACACACCCACATATATATATATATATATATATATATATATATATATATATATATATATATATATATATATTATATGTTATACATTGATGTCAAATACCACAGGATATAGGTTGTACAACATATCTATTTACACTATGTGCATAGATGCTTTCACTGTTAATTCCTCAGTTATATAGACAGTATATACATTTTTAATATCCAAGTTATTATTTAATATCTGAACTTGTATGTGTTCTTTGGTTCCATTATAGTGTATTTCTAAGTTGCTGTGTGAAGAATTATGCTAATATGATATTAAAGGTTTGTTCCCAAATTTCTCTGGATTTCATGTTTTTGTTTCTTTTATCTATTACTATTTTATGAGCTAAAAGGTGTTGTATAGCTACTTGTTTAAAACCCTCCCAAGAGATATTTATCAGATCTAGCCATTTAAAAGCTTTATACAGTTTCATTAGTAGGAAAATTGTTAAAAGTGTATTTGCTTGTTTTCTTGGTATGTTGGGTGGGAGAATGTATAATAGAGTGAATTCCCACGTTTAATGTCGATGTTTGATAACCTGTTTTTTGTAATTGTACCTTGAGAGAGTTCCAGAGTTTATAGACACATTTACAGCTCCAAAATACATGGATTAAGTCAGCTATCTGGTCCTTACAGTGTGGGCAGAAAGGTGATTTTGATGTATTAAATTTGTATAGGATTGCAGGTGTAAAATAAGCATTATTATTGATCATGAGCTGAGTGTATGCTAACTTTTTGAGGGGTATAATCTTCAGTGTTAGATTGATTGCCTGGCTTATTTGCTGATCATCTATGGATGGTTTAATTTTTCTCCAGTAGTTAGAGAAAAGGAGGTTTTTCTGGTACTTGATTTCATTTATCATTTTATATGAATTAGTAATAGTTTTTTTTGTAGTGATAATAGTTTTCCAAAACCTGCTACAAGTTTCTATGTCACTATTGGTCATAGTAACATTTTGGAGGTAACTGGAACACAGTTCTTTAATTTGTCTTAGGATTATTATGTGTGATTTAGGGAGGTTTAAGTTGGTCCACATTTCTTGTATTGAACAGTTAAGGTAGGGATAAATATCTTGGATTGTTTTATATTTCAGTCTGGGAAAAGGGACTAAGTCCAGCATATTATTGTTTATTTTTAAATTTGGGTTTTTATGAAGGGGTTGCGGTATTGTCATGGCTTGTCTAAGGTTCAAGAATTGAAAGAGTTTTTGCGCTAAGTTGATAGAATGTTTTAAGGGCTCTGTAATGTTATAAGTTTGTATTTCTTTCTGCTTCAGGAATGGAAGTGCTTTGGGATTGAAACCTAGAGCTTTAATATATCTATAGTAGATTGTCACCCAAAGAGGAGACCAATTTTCCATTGACGGGTTATGTTCAGCTATTCTCAATATTCTGTTAGTGTTAATGATCGAGTAGTACATTTTAAAATCTGGTAGATTTAGTCCTCCTTTGCTTTTGGGGAGTGTTAATTTTGGATAGGAGATT
Organism: Protopterus annectens; assembly: GCF_019279795.1. Classification (NCBI taxonomy): domain Eukaryota; kingdom Metazoa; phylum Chordata; order Ceratodontiformes; family Protopteridae; genus Protopterus; species Protopterus annectens. Next base: position 1,007,928,615 of record NC_056725.1, on the reverse strand, counting down.
CTGTTTTTTTTTGGGTTCCCATATAAATTTTGCTAGGAAGGTATGAATTTGTTTGAAGAATTTATTATGTATTGTTGTCTGTGATGTCATGAATATATACATTAGTCAAGGTAAAGTGATCATTTTGATTATTGATACTTTGGCCAAGAATGGTAGTATTAGGTTGTTCCATCTTTTGCAGTCTTGCATTATATTTTGCCATTTAAGGTTTACTTTGTGTTGGTAGAAGTCTTTATTATTCTTCTATTTAGTTTCTTCTTTTATTTTTATTGTGTTTAACAATGGTATTAGTGAGATGAGTTTGGGTGTTTTTAGGGGGAAAATATTAGTTTTATTGAGGTTTAGTTTGTAGTTAGACATAGTCGAGAAATGTTCAATTGCAGCTATTATTTTGTTTATATCTGAATTTGGTGAAGTGCAGTATATGTTCAGATCATCCGCAAATGCAGTAAGGTATATTTTGAAGTTGTGTATTGATGGAGGATTGTGGTACGTATTTTGTTTAATGTATAGAAAGAGTGGTTCTAGGTATAGGTTAAACAGGAAGGGTGATAATAAGCATCCTTGTCTTGTTCCATTTTTTATTAGGATCCTATTTGACCAAATTTTATTTATATATAGAGATGTGTATGGGTTGCTATAGAGAGTGTGGATGATCTGAATTAAGTTATTGGGTATATTAAAGTAGGGTAGTGTTTGGAGTAAGAATTCTAGATTAACCCTATCAAATGCCTTGTGGGCATCCACTACCATTGTGTAGATGTTGATATTGTATTGGTTAGCGTAGGATATTAGTGCATCTAATGTTAATGTATTGTCACTAGTCTGTCTATGTGGTGTGAAACCGGATTGTTCTGGGAAGAGGATTTTCTCTATCAGATTTTTCATTCTGTTTGCAAGTATAGAGGTAAATATTTTAGTATCTATATTTAAGAGAGAGATGGGTCTGTAGCTGTCAGGGTTTTTGGGGTCTGTGTGTTCTTTTAATATAAAGATGGTTTTAGAGGCATTAAAGTGGATATCATTTATTTTATAGTTTATTATGTAATTCAGTGTATAGTATAGTAGTTTGGCTATCAAGGGGGAAAATGCTTTGTAAAATTCTGATGTGAGTCCATCCGGACCTGGAGCCTTATGCACTTTTAAGTGTTTGATTGTTGTAATAATTTCACTGATGGATATCGGTTCAGTTAGTTTTTTTTGTTGGTCTAAACTGAGTTTAGGGAATTTCAGTTTTTGAAGGAAAAGAGTTCTATCTTCCTTTGAGGTTTGTAGTATTTGTGCTCCATATATTTGAGAGTATATTTGTTCAAATGTTTTAATAATGTCTTCATTTTTTGTGTAGTTTTTGTCTTTGTAGTTTATTTCTGATATATTTGAGGCACTTTTGTGTTGGGAGATAATTCTGGCCAGAGCTCTAGATGGTATTTGAGCTTCTTCTGCGTAAGTGGCTAACATTCTGGCTTCATAAAAAGATAGGTTCCTGGTTTCTAACATATATAGATCCCTTTGCAGTTTCAAAAGTTCTGCTTCTGTTTGGTTCTTAGGGTTATTTATTAGTTCTTTTTCAAGATGCTCTATTTTTCCTTTCAGTGTATGCTCCTCTTTCAGTCGTATTTTTTTTTTTTATAGTATGCTGCTTTTTTGATAAACAGTCCTCTAATTTGTGCTTTGGTTGCAGCCCATTCTATGTCAGTTGATACTTGGGTGTTAGTGAGATTTGTAAGAGTTATTTTTAGTATTGCGTCTGTTTCTTTTATTGCATCCATTTTGGAAAATAAATTAGGGTTTAATGACCAATTATGACCCCTATTCTCTAAATATATCTTTTTGTCCCAGTTAATGTTCAGTGTGATTTTGGAGTGATCTGAAAAGAACCTGGTATGTATAGTTATTGTTGGGTCCATGTTAATGAATATGTTAGAGATTAAGAAGAAGTCTATCCTTGACAACATTTTGTGGCATTGCGAATAGAATGTGAAATTCCCTGTTTTATCTGCACTGTTCCCATATTTAAAAGGGTCAAATAGTTTGAAATCTTGTTTGAGTTCTTTAAGGGCTAATGTGGCTTGTTTATTATGTGATTTGGTCAGATTAGATTTATCCTTTTCTGGGTTTTGGTATGTTTTCCAGTCACCTCCAATCACTAGGTAGTGATCTTTAAATTGGTTTAAGGTTGGGTATAATGACATAAAAAAGTGTTGTTGGTTATTACAGGGTGCGTAAAAATTAAGTACCATTATAGGTTTTGGTATTGTAAGACTACTAAATGTTACGTAACACCATCTTCCCTCCTTGTCAGCTTTGGTTTTAAGTATTTTTTCCTTAAATTGTTTTTTAATTATTATGGCAGCCCCAGCACTGTTTGTTTCCCCTCTGAAGCTATGATTTGACTTATCCATTTCTTTCTGCTAATTTCTGCCCATTGCTCTGCAGTCAAGTGTGTTTCCTGTATTAGTATGAGGTTGGCTGTAGTTTTTAATGTAAGGTGTAAGAATATTTTTTTTTCTTCTTGTTTTGGAGCCCTTTAACATTCCATGATTCTGTTTCCCACATGTATTTATTAGGTGTATTCCTTAGATATGTCATGTATATTAGTTTTGTTTTGTCATCTTTCTATGTGTTACTGTGTGATGGTTTAGGAAAGCATCTATTTATCCCCGTCCATACTCTGTGATTAACCACTATATCCCTGGACCAGGAATAATCGGAGGGGGGGGGAGGGGAGGATGAAGGTTCGTTATATGGTTTACCTTTACGTCTAATCTTGGAATGTGTTTTCTTTTTAGATATAGATTTAACCCATAGTATCCTCCCTGTGTTACTATAAACAATGTGGACAAAGCTGAGCAAACTAGTTCCCTCAACAAACACTGCTACTTAATATCCCTAGCCTCTTCCAACATATTATTTATACAATTATGGTATTGCATTTAAGGTGCAGCATGTATTGTTTTTGTCTTGTGACTAATTCTTTCTAATAGTATTTTTAAAACAGCATATTAATATACATTCCTCAGTAAATTATAGCAATATATGTACCATAGTAATATTGTTAAACAATCAATCTTGTCATTTTTACATTTTTCTTTCATTTGACTTCTTTTTCCTCCCCTTTATTTATTCAGATTTCGGCCTTCTTTGGTGCCTGTAATGTTTTTCCACATCAATCTGTGTGGGTTATAAAATATATACTTGGAACCTATTTATCAGAGGTAGGAAGTATAGAGAGACAGAAAAAAAAACAAAACAAAAAAAAAAAACAGCTTAGCCAAACAGTCCTTCTGCTATCGTTAACATATTAAGGCTATATTTATATTACCCCAAGATTGTTAGGTTATTTTGCTATTTTCCTGAGATTACTTCTCTCCAGGATCTTTTAACACATTTCTAGTATTTACATAAAACATTTAACATTTTTTTTCTTCTTTTTCCCAATATTAATCTATGAGCTAGCCTGTTTCTGACAGTTTATTTCTTGCCTATTATTTAAGGCTGGATTTTCATTCACCTGCACAGTACTGGGTGTACTGCTTTAGTGAATGGTTCAGTGCAACAGTACCTTATTTCTTCAAGGTTTTGCTTGCAGGTTGGTTGACATCTATGGTGCAGCTTTCTTCTTTTAGCTGGTGCAGATCAATTTTCATTTTTCAGGCAGTAAAATCTTTTGGAGCTTGCTGAAATCCATTTTGTCTGACTGTTCTTAATGGTGCCCACAAAATCGTAGGGGGACTGATTTTGCAGACCAATGTCCCAGGAGGAGGTTCCTGCCTATATTCGCGCATCGAAAACGGCAGTTGATTTTTGGTTCCTACCCAGGCTGTACTTCCTTTTCCTGTGTTCCTCATGGCTCACATCATGGATTTAAGGGCCTAGACAGCAAGGGGAAGCTTTCAGAGTTGGATCCCAGCTAGAGTGCTCGTGAATGGGGTCTTTTTTCACCCAAGGGTCCTTTATCGTTTTTTGTGGATTTATTTCACTTCTGAAGGTGGAATTTGCTTGAAAATGGCCAGGAATGTCTCTTTTGCCTCTTTGGGGTTAGCGACCATGTATTTAACCTCTTTGATGTATAAGATTAACTGATTTGGATATTTCATCTGGAATTTGATTTTTTTTTCTATTAGGAACCTGCAGTATAGAGATAATAGTTGTCTTGCTTGTCTTATTTGTATTGGGAGGTCTTGAGCAAAGGAGATTTTATTATTATTCCAGGTGAGTGTGCCTTTTTTCTTTGCTGTCAGTATGATTTTATTTACATCTTGGTAGTTTAATATTTTAATACAGACAGGTCTTGGTTTCAGTGGTGTTTGCATTTCCCTTAGGGCTCTGTGGGCTCTCTCTATTGTTATTTGCTGCATTTCTTCAGGTTCCTCTAGCAGAGAATTTATTATTTGCTTGATTGTTGATATTAGATTGTTATGAAGTACAGTTTCAGGTATTCCTCTGATGATGATATTGTTCCTTCGAGATCTTGCTTCCAGGTCTGTTATTTTTGCTTGTAAGTTTTGTATTTCTTTGTTATGGGCATCAGTTCTTTGTGAGATAGAGTCTATTTTTATTTCATTTTCTATTATTTTGGAATCAGGTTCTTCCATTCTGGATATTATTTGGCTGAATGAGTCACCAAAGGTTTGAAAATGTAATGATAAGTCCTTTATTGCTTGCTGGATAGGTAATAAGGCAGATTTTATATCTTCCACAATAGCTGGCTGGTCTGTCTTGGATTTATTTGTAGTGTTAGAGTTGTCAGTTTGTTTAGTTGTCTTTTTGAAGTTGTGTCTTTCTCAGGTGAGGCTAGTACTGAGAATTTGGTCTTAGTTGTTGTTGTTTCCATATTTTCCTCTTTTGACCTCTTGCTGTATAGTGTTTTACCAATCTTGCAGTCAGAAGCAGGGCATTAGTAGCACATGGCTTAAGCTGTTATTCAGAAATCTTAGTTAATCCTGCTGTTTCTGAGCTGAATCTGTCACTTTTTCTTCCTTTTTTGTTTGCTGGATGACATTAGCAGTAAATATGTACAGTTATTTCTGTATTATAAATTCTGCGTTGCCTTCTGGGTTTGTTTTAATCCAGGGTATATCAGAGACCTAGGTGATAGCAGTGCTCACAGAACAGCGGCCATTTTGAACCGAGCCAGATTTGTATTTCTCAGTTTATCTACATACAAAATTAATAATGCATATTGCATGTCTACATCGGTAGGTCCATGAAGATGAGCTTTATAAATCTGGTCATTTGCAGCCAACATACTTGATGAATGGATGACTGAATGAATGAATGGATACATAAATGCATGCATATATAAATCATGCAAAATAGACTAATATACTAATAAATAAAGAATAAATCCTGAAATAATTCTGCCTTATTATGAGATAAGCCCTGTACAAAAATTGCATTGAAATACTCAAATTAAAATCTGTTAAGCTTGATATTTAAATTGGCAAGTACAGTCCTGTCTTGATGTTTAAAAACTACAAAGTTTCTACTATTTGAAATATAAATTGCAATGACATAGTTCACTCATTTCTTAATTTTACTAATAATTTCAGGCTTATAGTCACTTGCTCAGATCATCTGACCCTGTACGATTGCTGTTCCAGAATAATAGTTTGAGGTGGCTGTTGTTTGTTTTACTGGTCACTTTACACAGAAGTGAAATTATACTGCTCACATCTTAGAGAACTGCAGGTGAGCCAATGTTGGTGCATTTATGTAAAAGAATAAGAAAAGTGTTACATTGCTAGTCAGTGGCTACTCTTTCTTAGAAGTGCAGTGACCTCAAACTCAAAATAACAGAGTCCTTCACATGGGGGGGGGGGGGTGCAAAGCTCTTTCCTCCACAAAAAAATGTTTTTATTTGTGATACATTTGCTCACAACATCATAAGCTCACATACGTGAATTATGATAATGCACACACCTGAGATTCCATTTTAACTCCTTGTACCTAATGTGATGCCACCCAAATTAAACTGGATTTAAGAATGGGGTGTTTTTTTTTCTTTTTTCAGAATGTTGACATATTTGTAAAGCTATATATAAACTTAATGAACTCTGCAAAATGTGTGTTCCTTTGCCATGAAAAATGTGTGTGAACTTGTAGCTGTCCCCTGTTTCTCCTGTGAATGAAAAAAGAGAGAGATGAGAATAAAAGCAAAACAACAACAACAACAAAAATAAAAAACAGAAATATATAAATCCTTTAATTGAAATATAAAGTGTAACCTTCTGCAATTTCTTGGGAAGGAAATAATTGATTGTAATTAAGTCATAAAGGCATCTGGAGTCATGAAGCTGAATTAATTTAAAATTTTCTTCAAACAACAGCTGGGCAGAACTGAGGAAAGCAGCCATTATTATGCATATTCATAATCCTAAAACTGGAAGAACTTGCTTTCTTTTTAAAAAAAGTTTATTTATAAAATGCTTCTACTTGATTTTCTATGCAAAATGAAACCATGAGTTAAGATATATACATTTACCCCAGGATTTAGTAAACTCCATGTAGGGTTTATGTAGAGCCTACATGGAGTGTTATCCTGTTCAGGAAGTAGGGCCTATGGTGGTGGGGTGCAATCAATATTAATGAAGCTCTGTACACTTAAACAAGGTTTTGTGGCACACACCAGTGTATGTGGCTTGAAACCGCTTCATGAATGCAGATAGCACTTGACCTCCTTGCAAGTTTGCCACCTGTGAAAGGTCATGACAATTTCTTCTCCTTTGCTTAATATATATTAGGATTATTCATAATTAATATTGTATGTGTAATTGTTTAATCTCCTATCTTTTTTCATTTTTTTTTCTTTGCAAGTTTCTGCGATGCACCACTTGCTGCAGATGCCTTTGGCTATGCTTACCTCATTTGCGCAACTGAACCACCCATGTATCAGACATGACCCAGACATCCAAAAATAGAAAATGGAAACATTTAATTAATACTGTTGGGCATTGCCTGGCATCACACAAACTCTGTAAGTGAGGCTGCACTACGGTAATACCATCAAGTTAACAATGAGTACTAATATAGAGGACCTCATGTAACTAAACCTGTGCCAACATGTGCTAAGTCTAGGACTGGAATTCAGATAGTCCTGGGTTCTAATACAGGGTATGTAAACTTTTCTTATACTGTTGTGACATTGCAGATTACACAAATAAAGTGCTACATAGAGAAGTGCTGTCTCAACCTTCTAGTGGCAAGAGCTGTAAGTTTAGGACTATTGTACACATGGTTCTGGATTTTAATACTGTGTGTTTCATACACATTTTACTTTATTTTATTGATTTTATTTTGTTCCATGTCGCATTATATTAATTTTTACTTATATTACCTGACATAGTTTTGCTGACATGACAGTGTTCATGGAAGTATAGTCCTGCTCTCCCAGTTGAATAACAGAATTTCACAAGTGGCTGTACATGGAATACCCTTGGGAATTGTATTGCTTGAGGATGTGCACTGCCTAGTTTATGATACATTTGAAAAATCTGCTCTCTGCTTACAATTGTGCAAACAAACTCACTTGGCTTACCATGGTTGTGAGATGGTAAGTGGAGCGCAGCTGTTTCAAATCTATTAAAATGCAGACAGCATGCACTCTCAGTAAGGACTATGTGCAATGGTCAGGAAAACATGATATTTAAAGTGGGATAGGCAGGAACTGCACATGTGACATTGAGCTTGATCTTTCGTAGACATGTTTGGTGTTGTTGGAGAGGGTGTTCACTTCTGAGAGCAGCTCTGGGGTGTTCAGGAGTCCAAGGTCTTTGCTGGGATCCTAGTTTAGGAGCATGGCCCTCACCTCTTGCAGAGTAACTGTACAGACTCTCAGTATATGTCTGAAACATGGACTAATGTGGCTAGGGCTTTGTCCAGTGGGACAGGTATCCCATGCACTGGAGAACAATGCCATCATCACTATGATAATGTCCAAAAGAAGAAATGGGATACCCTTGATCATTGGATCAGGGAATGTCAAGCAGGGAACACCCCACAGATTTATATGCATACATTGCATTAACTAATTGTAAATATTAAAGCTGAATATAGTCAAGACTGGTATTCATAATGGCATTTTTTTTCTTTATCCACAGCTGCAGAAGAGAGGGCCTCAAATGTGAGGTCCCATGAATTGCGATTGACAAGGATGAGAGAGGCATGTGGTATGTAAGCATAATTATATAAAGTACTGTTATTGTAGCATTAACAGTTAAAGATGGATTAGTTGTTATATCATACAGTTGTATAAACTTGAGCATGCATATCTCAACTGTAAAAGAAAGTATGCATGCATTAGTCTGTAGCATAGCTCTCAACTGCTCATATTTTCACTGAATATCCAGAGCTTTGACTCACTGTTTTGGTCTGTTCCTCATAACATTTATGGTTTTCTGGAAAATAATTGATATTGCAGTCACTAAATAATGAGTGTCAAAATGTATGTTAACACAAATCCTATGCAATATTTAAAATCTGTCCCTATTTTGGGTCATTGTACCTTCATTATTTTATGATCTGTCCAGATATCTTGCTCTAAGAGGTTGACAGGTATGGTCTGTATCACAAAGCAACAGTTGTACATTCTCAGATAACAGTGAGCATGAATCTATAAAGTGTAAAAAAAAGTGTGCATGCATTATGCTGTAGTCCAAAAGAAAAGTGCAGTATTACAGTAGTCACTGGTTGTGGGTTCAAATACCACATCTCCCAAATCTAAACCTTACTGTTTTAGGTTTTCATCATTAAATATACAATACTGTTACATTTTCATCATTATAGCATTTTAAGTTCAGACCTCTATACCTGTGACTTGAATGGCCTGCTGTCAAGTGAAATCAGTGTACATGGAGCATGCATATGCGCAATATATGTACCCATGAACGATTGCTGGATGTAATCTGCTCTGTACTATAGTATGTATATGTTAGGAACAGTATTCAAAGTAATAAAGACATTTCTTAGCAGTTGGTACTGTTAAAAGTAAAATGTAACAGAATACAGCAAATTAATTGCAGAAAGCTTTATATATTAACTGTGAAGTTAGTAATGTTCTCGTTTTTTTTTCTCCCCACACCAACTCTTCATTTGTTTTTCTTTTTATGATTAATTTTCTTATTTTTTTATTATGTATATTTTTTTATTGGTTTGTTGTTACATATGTTTTCATTTATTATTTATCATTGTGTGTATAATTATATTATGTATTTTTATAATAATTTAGACTTATTTATTTATTTAACATTTGTTGACCGGGAAAGTCTGACTAGGACAGAGCCTATTTTCAGTGGAGGCATGGGGAGAAACTCTCCAAGCACATGTCTTTGGAAGGTGGGAGGAAACCAGAGTACCTGGAGGAAACCCACACGACTGCAGGGAGGACATGTAGACACCACACAGAAGGCACCCCATACAAGAATTTAACTGGTGAACCTCTTGCTGTGACGTGACAATGATTACCATTGTACCAATGCACCACCCTAAGCATATTATTTGCTTTTTCTTTTTTTTTCTTTTATTATTTCCATTTGTTTTGGGTTATGTTTTATTTCATTATTGCATTTTATTTATTATTTTTTTTAATTTTATTACTACAACACATCAGGGTAGGCTGGTTCCCCATTATCTGCCTACATTCACTCCACTGGCTCAAGCACCAAGGCCCATCACTTCTGGGCTGTAGCCTGGTGGCACCCCCTGCTGATCATGCTCTACTTGGACCCTGGAAGCAAAGGTAGATGGTGTGCATTTATCACCTGAGCTGTTTGTGCACCAAACAGTGGGCATATGCCTACACCAGATGGAGAGCCTGCTTTCCGTCCTGATACAGAATACTTACCGCAGGTGAAGATATTGGCCACTGCAGCCAGCAGCGTAGTGATGGAACAGTGAGGACAGTCCACTGGGTGAGGACCGGATTCACACTGTTGCCATGTCTGATGTCTGTGGGACCTGGATCTATCCACCTTCTCCCCAACCATGGTGTTCACCCCCCTCTTGTGTTCTTTACCAGCCCTGTGTCTTGTCTTGTTTGTCTTGTCTGTCAGCAGATTCTTCCTTACCTTTCCAACTTGCTTGCCCCAGACATGCCTATGTCCATTCCCCAACATTCATCAAAAAATTGCACCTGCCCCCCCCCAAAAAAAGAGATTGTCCCATATACAGGTCTACATGTCACACATATGTCTACTTGACACACTTAATTTGGTCCAATTGGCTTCACAAAACAATTTTTTGTTGTTACCCCTCTCTCTGGAGGTGACAGTCCAAACTCAGCTAAGATTCTGTACATGTGATCACTTGTTATTGTTGAAGAAATGGATACCTATGGTTCTTTCCTACACCCTTCTTGCACATTCCTGCCTTCCTTTCACTTTGTTTTTCCCCCTGCTTGCTCCCCATTTATCACTTTCCTGTCTCCCCCATTTATTTTCTTTAAAGAATCTGCGTGTGATGCTGCACAATGCACAGCATCACTAAGAAATGGTAAACAGCAGTAGTATCAATGAATGTATGTAAAAGTATCATACACACTTGTAAAAATTATGCCTACACCCCATTTTGAACTCAGCATATCTGCCTTCATCAACAACACATTAACCCATCCAGGCACAGAGCCAGTTAATTAACAGATGTAATTTATACACTCAGTATTAATAGTGACAGTTTCTTTGTGAAGAAAGTTTGCATAATGCTGCACATCATAAAGCATCGCTAAGCAAGGCTGATAAAATATTAATTAAATATCAGGAATGAGAATATTCCTGGAATGTATTACCTACACCTGCATTCCAAACCAGTTGTATCTGGTCCAAAAGGGTACTTATCCTTGAAGTCAATTACTACCTGCAGCCAAACATTTACTTAAGTAGCAGGTGTATACAACAGCAGTTTATTGTGCAATTATTTATTCAATGTGTAAAATACACTGCTTGTGCAACTGACTCAGTAGCACCATCTGTTAAATGCACTGATTGTACTTGTTATGGTTCAGATGGTACTGGGTTCAAATACAGGTGTATCTATCAAATACTTTTATGTGTAAATCAAGAGTATAAATTATGATACTTATGAATCTGTGTTATCACCTGTTTATGCACTCAATGGAGTAATACTGAAATGTTTGGTCTGACATAGAAATGTTATCAAATAAAAGTTTCTATAAGTAATAGTGGTTCACCATGGTTGGGGTGAGGGTGGTGAAATGGCAAACTTATGGATGTCAAGTTTGGTGACAGTGAGAATCAAGTCCTCACCCACTGGACTGTCATCACTGTCACCTCACTGTGCCTATGGATGCAGTGTCTGACATCTGCATGTCCTTGTGTTATTCAGGACAACCATGGAGAGAAGTGTCTCCATTCAGCATAGGTGTACACCAGTTATGGAGCACACAGTCCTACATACCATACCTGCCAGTTCAGCTTGAGTGACAAAATCACCCCCTCTGCCTCTGCTCCCAGAGGGATCCACAGGTCTATCCTCTGGGGGCAGAAATACCTAAGGGTCCAGGTAGGGGAGAGGCAGCAGGGGTGTGTGGCCAGACTGCAGTCCAGAAATCATGGACCTTGGTGCTGTAGTGGATGGAGTGAGGGTAGGCAGATCATGGGGAACTGGCCTACCCTGCTGTGCTGTAGTAATAAAATAAAACATTAAAATACAATAATAAAATAAAACAAAACCAGAAAAATTATAATAATAAAAAAATGCTAACAAAGGAAACAAATATTATAAATAATTATAAAAAAACAAACACTATAAAATAATAAATAAAAAATAGGTAACAAAGAAATACAAAATTACAAATAACAACACAAAATTAAGTAAAAACAACCAAAAATAAAAAAGCAAAAAAAAAAAGAAAAGGGGTGGGGTGAGAAAAAAAGGAGGAAATTACTAATGTCATATGTGACATACAATGCGCATGTATACAATTCAATGACTCTGTTTTACTCATACCTCTCTACCTCTTAGTGCAAGAAATCTGGGCAAACCCTGACAAGACAGGGGGATAAAGGCCCAAAGATAGGGACATATTTTAAATATTACTCCTAGTATCTTAGAAAGCTACTAGAGTAACAGGGTTTGTTGGTACATACATTTTGGGAGTGATTTGACATATGAAACTCAAATGTATGTTATTATTTAGTGACTTCAGTCCTCAGAAAATCCCAATGGTTTGTCAGAAAACCACATATTTTATGAGGAACATACCAAAAATGTGAAATACAAATCTGGACATTCTGCAAAAATCCAAACAGTTGAGAGGTATGATTCTGCTACCTTTACTTTTAACACTACCAACTCTTAATAAATAACTTTTACATTGTTAAGACAACCAAACTCATAACAGATGTACAGTATATTATTGATTGCATCAAGCAATCATGGATATGTGCATATATTGTACATATGTGTGTTTCAGTTATACTGATGACAATCTTCAGCAGGCTATTATCCCTGGTTTATAGGTCTTATGTCACATTGCAATATTGATATAAACTTAAACAGTATTATATAGTTGGGAAGTGTGGTTTTGAACCAGCAACCTCTGACTACTCTGTAATACTGGACTGTTGTTTTCTCCTACAGACTAATGCATGCATAATTTTCCTTTACAATTGACAAATGCACACTCAATGTGTTACAGATGATTAGCACAATGAGCTGTATTTACATGTAATGCTACAATAAGAGTATTGTTTGGATGCATACATACCACTTGCATCTCACATCCATGCCAGTCTTCCTTCATAAATTTGCAGATTCAGCAATCTATCTGCATGAGCTGTGGAAAAAGCAGAACCCAACAGAATACCATTAAGAATACCAATCATCAACAAATGCAGCTGCTAATTATTACAAGTAGTGCCTGTAAGCGATATGCATCTGAGTGCCGCCAGTCTGATATTCCTTGATCCAATGGTTGAAGTCATCCCTCTTCCTCATACTGAGGTCTATGTGGTGATTTCTGCATGCTTCACCAGGGTGGGGAATACGGGTGGCACTGGACAAATTCTGGGCCAAACTATTCCATGCATCTGATTTGTAATCAGATCCATGATAGCAATCTTGCAACAGCTGGTGACCATACTTATTCACTAGGAGGCCAGCAAACACTTTGGACTCCTGCACACCCCACCTTTGAAACTGAAATCACTGAACCTCTCCGTGAACATCAGCCAAGTCTAATGCAGATGAATACCAGTCTATAATGATGTTTTCCACCATTTCCAGTTATCACAGATACTGAGAGTATGCACTTTTAGATTTTTGCAATATTTGACAATGGTGCAAGTCACTTACCATCATGCAGACACAGGTAATGTGGTTACCTGATGGTAATCAATAAAGACATTAATACATAAGTACATTTCTGACAAAGTATTAGTATGTCAGCAATCAGCAAAATAATTATGATATAAGAAATGGTCAACTGCTATAATTGAGGGTGACTATAATGTGAAGTAGGACACCATTAAAAAAGACAGATGCCTGCTGTATTTGAACTCTGCATCTTATCTATGGTAGTCTTAATCTCATAACTGTTTCCATTACTAGAATGAAAGAATACTTGTCTATGTTTAATTTCATTGCTATCCAGTGCAAGGTCACAACAGTGACATAAAGGCTGCAATCCTTGTTTTCAGGCCCAGGACCATGTGGACTTCAGCCCAACACTTAACATGTGCAGCCACAGGAGAATTTACATGACCACCTTCTAGATTAGTATTCATTTTGAAGTTCATGCTGTTAAATGCAGTGCAATAGCACTTAGTGGGCTTGTGCCAGGCACAATTACTTTAATAGAATGCATCTGATGTCTATTTTTAGATGTCTGGGTCCTGCCTGTTACCTGGGATCCAATCATCCAGTATGTGCACTGCCACTATGTTCACAAACCAGGTGAGCATAGCCAAAGTCGTTTGTGCTAAGTGCAGTACCATGCAAACAGTGGCCCAAAAATTAAGAGAAAAAAAAAAGTAATAACAGGCAGAAACAGAAATAAATGTATGACATACACAGTACAATATGTTAGTACACATGAAATATGCCTACGTAGGTCTGTAATCCAAATCTCCATCCAATGCACATTCAGAACACAGGATGAGTACCTTAACCTTGGTTTTCACTCAAACACCTTTGTAGCAAGCAACACCACTCATTCAGCACACAAACAAATTAAACAGAATGCACAATTATATTTATTTATTTATTTATTTATTTATTTATTTATTTATTTATTTATTTGCATTTGTTTACCGGGAAATTCCGACTGGACGCAGGTCCTTTTTCAGTGGATGCCCAGGGAGAAAAGCTCCACATCATGTACATAATAAATAGAGATACAAAATTGCAGCAATAGTAAACAACATTACAGGTTGTTGGCTTTAATACAATAACAAGATATTGATTATCAACAGTATATACAGTAAATGTTGCAAGTTAAGATAGTTTCTTGTCATTTATATTATTCGTAACAAAGTTGTCAGACAAGATGTTAAAGTATTTAAAGACAACTAGCTATTTCTGACTGTGGTTAGTAATGGTGGTAGTATAGTTGGGTTAAGAGTCTAGGTGGGGGGGTAAGGGTGGGGGTGTTAGTCTGGATTAGAACAATGACAAAGCTAGTGCAAATTTAAGTGGAATTTGAGTGCAGTCTTGAAAAGACTGCTGGAAGGCAGAGTAGCTATAGAGGATGGAAGATTGTTCCAAAGTTTAGATATGGTACATGAAAATATGGCTTCTCCTGCCTGGTTTTTGGGTTTGATAACAGTGAGTTGATTTTTGTTGCTTGATCGTAGGGGCCTAGTGGGGTGATAGGGTTAGAGAAAGGTTTGAAGGGAAGGGATATTAAGGGGGTGGTTAATAAGTTTATGAGCGGGGGTGAGTTGATTAAAGTGAAAGAGTTGTGGGAGTTCTAGCCAGTTTAGTTCTTTAAGGGAGATACAATGATGGCTACGGTAGGAGGTTCCAATGGCACATTTAGCAATTTTGTTGTAACAAGCATCCAGCTTGTGTAGATCTGTCTGTCTAAGGTTGGTAAGTATGGTGGATGCATAGAGTAGGGTGGAGATTAGCTGGGAATTGGCTATGGAGATTCTAGCCACCTTGGTTAGGAATTGGTGGCTTCGATATAATGCACCAAGTTTCTTGTGAACTTTTTTATTGTGAGAGATATGTGGGTGTCAAATCTAAGTTTGTTGTCTATTTCCACACTGAGTAATTTTGTGTGTTCTGATGGAGAGATGATGGTATTGTCTTTGGTAAGAATGTTGAAGTGGGGGGTGTTTTGGGTGGCTTTGGAAGGTTGGAACAGGAGAAATTATATTAAAACATTACATGTTAGTTGTACATTTAGTGAAATATTTATCTTTGAAAATACTGCACTTTTGCACACCCTGTTATGATTCTTACTTGCAAATATACAGCTCTGTCTTACCTTTCTCTGTTTCTTAGTCATTCAGCAGTTATCTGACCAGTATTCTGTGACATACAGTGTGTAAACCATTCTACATCATTGCACTTACAATGTAAAAGGATATTACCTGGGAATAATATGATATGCAGTTGCCAACTAAGGAAAGCCAGATTGGATGTCACAAACAAGCACTGTTTGTTCTTTTTGGAGGCAGGGGAGCAAAGGTGTGCGCCTGGTATGGCACTAACAAGACTGTGTTGGTCTGGTCACTCTGCTTGTTTGGTATCCTGCCTTTTGTCTGATTTAGAGAGGCTTGAGAAGTTAGAAACTTCAATGTGTATCCTTACTGTCAAACTTTTCTCTGTAGTACTTTCCCAGTAAAAATGTATGGTGAAGTAGGAGGATGGTTTTAGACTCTTAGGTGGTGAGTTAGTGTGCGATGGCTTGTCTCCTAGCCACTGCAAGGACATACTGAGCATGCCTATGTCTGCCTACAACTATAGCAACTGCTGCTGCCTCCTCTGACTCATCATCGGCCTCTGGCTGTGATGACCTTGGCATTGTCAGGAAGATGTGCTCCCATTCTGCTTGCTGATCCTGTTCCAGCTTTTTCCACAAGATTAACTTGGGTAGCATAACACTTACTATGAGAATTGAGGGACATGTCAGTGGATTGTAATGGTGCCTTGGCCAGATGTATGTAGGCACTGGCACTGTGAGTGCAGTAGCTCAAAAACATGCCTGTGACATTACAGGTTAGACTGGTTGTCTCATTAAGGTGGTTCTTCAGTGTGTGTGTGTGTGTGTGTGTGTGTGTGTGTGTGTGTGTGTGTGTGTGTGTGTGTGTGTCTGTGTGTGTATATGCATTTCTGATGGGTTTCATCAGCCATGACTCCAGTGCATAACATGCATCCACCCCTAAATGAGTCTGTGAGATATCCCCCATAGCACACATCTGGTGCAGTTGGGAGATCTGGCATATATGGGAGTTGTGTTAACTGCCAGAGTTGCCAGCACTCATGTTCCAGATGTTTCCGATGCCATTACACATGACTTGACAGTTGCTCGAGTGGTAGACCTTATGGTTAATGTAGACCCTATCCTGTTCCCCAGGTGCTGTTTTCATGTGTACATGACCGTGATGTATGGCACACATTACTTCAGGGTGGTGCGATACATGCTACAACTGTAGTATTCTTGTGACCCTTTCCTTAGAACTAATGGTAAAATATATTTGCTGTCTACATGTTGTAGTATAGCAAGCAGGAATATTTAGAGGACCCTGGATCCTGATGACTATGAGACACCAAGCATATCCCCTGGTAGTCTGTGAAAGGTACCTGTGGCTAAGATTCTAATTTCAACAGATTATTTTCCAATGGGATGGGTTCCCTCTGTTTGGATCTGGCTCTGGGTCAAGGCTGCTAGATGTTGTACAGTTCCTGTACTGTGTCCTCGGCCTGTAAAGCTTTCACCTTTTCTGTCTTTAGCTATTGGCAACAGCAGCAGCATTGGCTTCAGCCTGTAGCACAGACAAATGTATTAAAAAAGCAGCAGCTGCTAACAATCTGTCTGTGATTACATTGGGTCTGTACTCCACTATTTGGAAACAAAATATACACTTAAATTACAATTGATTTAAAATGGTATTTAAAACCAACTGGTAGAATAAAATAAAATAAAATAAAATTAGTCATGTAAACAATGTGGCAATTTTCTAAGTTCCAGTACACTTTTAATTGAACAGTAGTAGTTTAGTCCAGGTTTCCTAAAAGAGTTCAGCTTTAATTGCCACATAAGTTCATGTTTCAAGACTGTAAATAAACTCAAGTATAGGATTTCATGGCATCTGTCAGAAATCTGCTCTGGATGTAAAAATAATGCACTAGCCAAACACCTTTCTCTTCATAAAAGACACACAGGTTTTAAGTTCCAGATCCTGGATCACATAGACATGGGTGATCTTGAAAGATACATCCCGAATATTCGCAGAAGCATGAACTCATGTGAGGTGCCACATAGGCGGCTCAATAGGGGTGATCAGAGGAGGCAATACATCTCTCCTTCACCTGGTGCAGGTGTCTCTTCACGTGTAAAGCAACATATGTTTAGGGCTGTCATGGAGGCACAGGCATGTTCAGAAAGGTGGTCCAGACAAATGCACAGGGTTGTAGATGTGGCACAGTCTGACATCTGTGACTGCCTCCACCATGTTGTTGATTCCATGGACTGGATGAATAGCACATTGGAGCATGGTGTGTCTGTGATGGAGCGTGGAGTATCTGTCATGGAACACACATTATCTGTAATGAAACATCTGCTAGGATTAAAACATCAGCCTTGTGGGCATAGGTAAGCACCTTCTTTGGTTGAGAGCCAATGTGGCCATGTCCAATCTTGTTCCTATGGTGGCAGTACTTCCACTGCTCCATCTGACTGTGTGCTGTCCACAACCAGATGTGACAGGCCATGGGTTCATGGGCTGGGCATTCCGGTGAAAGGAGCACATCCAGCAGACATCACTCACCAGCAGGTAGAAGCCCTGCATCTGATCTTGGGCATGAAGGTGCCAGTGCAACTCCTGGCAGAACCAGTTCTTATGGTTGGGGGTGACAATGATGAACTGTTAACTCTACCATGAACGGTTCACATCTGTTAGACGTATAGACACGTGTTACATTGAGGGCACCAATAGATACATACACACACATTTTTCATGGTCCATCTTGCCTGCCTCACTTCCTTACTCACACACACTCACACACCTTTTTTTTCCTTTTGTTTCAGTCTATGCCTCCTGCATCCCCACACAGCACTGTGTGCAAGTGATGATAACTGTGCCATATCCCTGTTTTCTATTTTTTAGATTCAGGGATAGTAAAGCTATGTGTCTGATGCACAGGGTGACTATTTACATAAAATGATGATTACATCTGCATATGTGGTGTTGAACTGATGATTGCACCTGTCAGTTATATTGTACTTGGCCAGTTATATAGATGCTACCATCACCATTTCATTAATTTATAGTGGATGCTCCTGTAAGGGTTGTGAAGTTAGCAACTGAGATTTGTATCATACAATTTGAATTTTTCCCTATAATTATTTTTATTACAGAGTTATGGTGCACATCATTTGGATATCAGGATTTTAAGTATACACTGTAGTCAATGCTCACCAAAACAGTAATTCACTATAACAGTATTTCTGGCATGTACATTACCATAGCATCTTAAGTACATAGGATGCTACTAGGCAATTGACCTGGTGGTGTTTAGAAACCTAGCTATTAAATCACAATATAAAGTTCAATGTCAGATATCATGTATGAGCGAGATTTGTCTAGCAAGGAGTACCCATGTCCAGGTGAGAAGCAGAGACAATACAGGGCAAAGATAACAGTTTCAGATGAAGTCATCCAGGCTGTGATAAAACAGTATCATGGAGGTGCTTGGCTTGACATGGTTTTGAAGCCTATTGCAGAGGAGTGGCAACCTATGGTGGATGTGTCTGTCTCTCCAGCATGTCCTATATATGTCAGTCTACACTGATGGCCTTTGAACAGCTGACTGTAGTCCCATATTACGTATGTAGAGGCATCATTTTCATCTCAATTGGGTCAGAGATAGCACTGTAAAGCATATATAAGTCACCTCGAAGCAGTCTATATCATAAGTACAGTGACAGCTACATCAGTCTGTCAATATTAGACATGTTTGATACCCTGATTTATATTACTTGTAAATCTCTGAGGTCTGTCAAGTTGCTGCAGGTGTCTGTTACACTAGATTTTAAAGAGAGCATTATATTTAAGAGTAGGCCTGAGGAGGGATGAGTATAGGGGATTTAAAACTGAATGTGATACTACTGCAATGGCTTTGCTAATCTGATGTGAGATGTAGAAAAACCTTCCTCACCACAGTAGACACGTGTTGTAGTCTACTTGTGTTCCCAGCTCTAGCAATACAGAAACGGTGATGATGGTATTCCGTATTATGTCATAATAAACTGCAACATTGTTAATACCAAAGGAAATGATGATGCATTTACATGACGGCAGTTTAACAGCACAGAGTTGTCATCAGTCATTAGTCTGTAGAAGCCCCTTTTGACCAGCACTTGCATTGTTAGGGGATACAATGATAGCAGCTATGTATCTTTCAACCACAAACTTAGCAAGCCACAAACACTCTGTTTTGGTGTGGACTTCTGAGAAGTACATAGCAAACATGAATGGACACAGCAGTGACACTTGTGGTAAACCTTGGGTGATGGTTCTGCTGCTGGAGGTGAACTCTCCCACTTTGAATGAGTGTTGTTTGTCTGTGAGCCAGTTTGCAACCCACCAGACAACACAGAGGTTGATATTCACTTGGCTTCACTTCTCACTGATACATGAATGTGGGATTGTGTGGAAGGCCTTGGCCAAGTTAAGCTAGACAAAGTCAATGTTGTACATACATGCTATGTCTCTGGTCACATTACTGAATGCCAACAGTTTTAGCATGCACAACCTTCCCTTGAGAAAACTATGCTGGAACATATGTAGTGTTTGGATGTCAGCTCTGTTCTTGTATCTGATATACATGAAAATCCATTCCATTGTCTTACAGTTGAGGCTTGTGAAACTTAAGAGGATATAAGTACATGTGAATGTTGTTGATCCACCCTTGTGTAGGGGGAACTAGGTTGCTGATTTCAAATCTGTGAGGATAAAGGCAGTACTTGGACTGTGATTGAACATGATGCCTAGTGCAGTAGCTTGCTGGTTAAGAACATTAAGAACGTATGCCAGAATGCCATCTGGTCCCATGGAGGCTGTGTTCCTAGTCTTTGAGAGAGCAGTGATTACTTGCTCTTTGTAGAGGGAGGTTGGAGGTGATGATGAAGACGTGTTGTAGTAAGCTTCTGGGTGGGTGGGGGGATAAGTTTTATCCCAGCATGCCTGCTAGCAGGTTGTCAATTTACACTGGGTCAGTGTGTGCAATACCATCCACAATTAATTCAGCACACATCTGAGTTATAGATTTGATGTTGCAGATGTAGAAGAGGAAAGTCTTATGGTTATCCTTGATTATGGTTTTGACATATTGCCCATAGCTGCTCTGTGAGAATTTTACAAGGTGCCTTATTGTCTTGTTTAGGGTGGAAATGTTCATCTTCCAATTCTAATAAAACTACATTATGGTTGGATTAAAACAGTGCAGGCCTTACACGTGAGGGGTTGCACTAGCCAATTCTATTTGTGAGGACTAGATCTAGAATATTACAGACAATTGTGGTGTGGTGCAGTCTTAGTTCCATGGCATATGAGTTATCAAAGTCCAAGAATTATTGTGCAAGTGAGTTTGGCCTCATATACATTTCACAATCAATATAGTTATAGTTGAAATCATCCCCAAGTAGGTTGTTTTGTTTAACTTTAATTGTTACAAGTACTTATAAATAGGCTATAAATAGGCTGTGTGGCCTCTCCTGTTCATGGAAGGGGAAATATAACTGTCAATTACATTAAGGGGTTTCTTAGCCACAGTAAATTGGAATTACATTAACTACATAGATTTGTGTTGTCTAAACCCTGTATAGGAGGAATCATCTTCAATAAAGAGAGATAATTCACCTCCTGTAGTTCCCACAACTTCAAATTGCAGTCTGAATATGTGGAAGGCATTGTAGCCTTGCAAGGCTGGGTTGCATACTGCAGCTTTGAATCAGATTTCTGTGACTGCACAAACATCCACCACTTCCATTGGGACAAATGCTGACAGAATGTATAGTTTTTTATGTTAACTCCTACAGTTTTGCAGTATGACCGTTAGTTTTTTTGAGTTATATATTTTCACATTGTAACTTCTGTTTTTGTGCCCTTGCCTGATAAAGACATTAAGGTGGGGGCAAGTGCCTTAGCCAAAAAACAAAAGCCTAGAGGTGCCAGGTGAAGTCCATGTCTTGCAAAGAGGTGTGGTCTATCCACAATGTCATCCCACACTGACAGGACTGGAACCCCTTAGAATGACACCAGATACATAACCAATTTCAGAAGATCATTTGTTCTTTATATTGTTGTCTCATCCTAGGTGAACTTATAATGCTGTTCAAATATAGGAACATACATTCCTGGTACACATATTTAGAGAGCTCAATCATGTCTGTCTCCATATATTCCTTAGAGATTCTTCTCAAGTTGTGCATAGCATCACCAACTATCATGGATTAATAGTGGGACTTGTTGTGGAGAGACTTGACTGCATGTGTGATGTGAAAACTACTTGTGCCACACAGCTGACACCAAATTTCTCCTTGTTTAAGCTAAAGAATAGGGCAAGTGTATGGCTCACTGTACAATCAACTATATGGACAACCTTTGCAATAGTAAACTATTGCCTTAAAGCACTTCCTGGCTGAGACACTGGTACTCCTTTTAGTATTGTGTGCTTTGGGTTTAGTGTTTTTAATGTCTCTGCTGTTTATGTAGGTTGCTGGAGAGTACCGCTGCCCATGATGATACTTCATTGTTGTTGTAATACAGGCCTGAGGCATTATCTGTACTGAGTCAATAAAAAAACATGTCAACTCTGCTAGCAGAAGAAAAAGAGAGACACTGACAGCTTCTAATGTGAAGTGTGATCCTGGTATCTGTATAGAGAATGAGAAAAGGATGGGCATATGTGATATGATGCTATTTTTAGGGAGACTAAGATATGAGGTGTACAGAAAAAGGTCTATCCAAACTGTGATCTATAGTTCTGTTGTGGAGAGATAAGATGTGATATTACTGCTTGTTTAACTGAAATTTGTTTGGCAATGTTGAGCTGTTGAAGATCTGCTGTACTGGATAGTGTTGGCCAATTGTAATGAAAAATAACTGTATTGTTTTTCTGCATCTGTAACTGCAAAGAGTTAAGCTCTCTGCACACAAACAAGAGCAGAGCAGCTAAGACAATGAAACAGTATTAAAGCTCAAAATGAGACCAGGAACAGTTACTTCAAATATATAGTCCTAGTGTACACTCCAGACATAAGGGTACAAGTTTGTTCTCTCACAAATCATGTGTCACAATGTTTACTTCAGCAGTTGAAAATAACTTGATTCATCCATTGTGAATCCAATGTATAGTGCAGGCAACACAACTGCAACAGAATAAAAGCAGTAATTGACACTTTGTTTGTTCATAACATTACATAGACAACAGAGTCCAAAGCAGCGCAATATTTTCCAAAATTAATCATAGCAACACAAAAAAACTTAACTATACTTTTTTTTTACATAAGTAAAAGCAGCAGCTGCATGTACTGCAGGGCTTTCACTTCATAACAGTGGCTAAAAACAATGGCATGATGAATGTGCTTAGAACAGTGTTCCATAGGCTGCTGTAAAACACTGTGTAATGTCCAGTAACAAATCAGACACATGCACATCACCCCCCAGTTGACTGCACTGAAAATAGAACCCCTACCGAAGTACACAGACTACAGAGCACAGTACTTAACACACGTGTCATGACACAAGTCTGATTTTTGACAAGACTGCAGGTGATCTTATAGTAGATGACATCAGCAGGTCATGTGGTGGATAAGAGGTTGGAGGCCTGCTTGAAATGGATGTTTGTGCAAGCAGAAAAACACTGCAAAGCCATGTCATTGGAGAAGTCAATTAGGGATACACACTTCCACTCTTCTTTATGGACACACACACACACACACACACACACACACACACACACACACACACACACACACACACACACACACACACACACAGTCTACTGCAGTGAGAGCCAACCACCTACCTCTCTAAGTGCACAGACTAAAGAACAGAATACTTAATGCAAATGCCACAGCACAAGTCTGACTTATGTAAGACTGCAGGTGATCTTATAGTAGATGACATCAGCAACCCATGTGGGTAACATCAGCTTTGGAGGCCTGCATAGACACATCACTTCTTAGTGTCATCTGAGGATAGTACCCTAACAGCGTTATACTGTTTAGAAGCCTAGCTATGTAACAACACAAGTACCCTTATTGAGGATATTTGGCTGTTTGAGTTTGGCAGAGTAAGCCTTTGAGCACTACCAAATGGCCCCTTCCATTTGGAAGCACACAACATTATATATTAATCTTTGTACTGCAGTTGATATATGTGTTGAAAAATTAAGGAGACTCCAGGAATGTACAGATAGTTGGTGTGGTTGGTGGCGGAGAAACAAATGGATGGATTGTAAATATATGAATATATACTTATATTGTGCCCTCAGTTTGCAGTGTTTCCACATGTAGTTTTAGGTCAGACAAAGGAACTGAGAAATACAGAGCAATAAGAACATATTATTTCTATGTATGTGTATATATATATATATATATATATATATATATATATATATATATATATATATACATAGAGAGAGAGAGAACAGACAACTAATGCATTCACCATGGTTATCCACATAAAACATATTTTAATAAAAAGCATTCTTATATACCAAATACAATAAAGTAAAAATGAGCACATTTGGGTAACATCTACCCTTCTTCAGGTTCAGTAGAGAACATTAGTAAAAAAACAGAGGATATTAACTGTGGCATAAACACACATATACTGTGTTTTTTTAAGGATAGCATAGCTCAGTTACTGTTATGGCAAGTACAAGGGTACACTCCTCTTGGGGGTGGGGGAACAAAGCACAGTTACTGTTATGACACAAACAAGTCTGAATTCAGAAACTCTAATGTGTAGCCTCACTTTCTAACTTGTCTCTTGAATGATTTACCAGTATTCTGCAGAGGTATGACTGTGTGAATGTATCATGCCTGAGGCCTACTAATTACAACAGGACACATATTTTGTAAAATAAGTGTCTGTAGTCAAATGTTAATGTAATTTCTGTACAAAGCCACCACTATTTACTTGCTCACTGTACCAAGTTAAGAGATACAAGGATATGTCATAATAATATTCAAGAATACAGTCTATGTTCAGGAATTACCTTGCAAATGCAGCAATTGATGCACCTTTAGTTCAGGGCTGACTCTGTCTGATGCAAGCAGTACACAGCTAATATGTGGATAGGTAAATGTGTGAGTTGCTTGGTATCAATTTTAAAATATGTATGTGAGTAAGAGAAATGCATTAGCTTGCTAGGTGGCCAGACAATGTGCTATGTTTTGTCTCTTAGCCAAAGCAAGGGCATACTAAGCATGCCTACATCTGCCTACAGTGACAGCAGCTGGTGGTTCCTACTCAGAGTCCTCTTCTGACTGTGGCTGTGGTGACCTAGGCATTGGTGAGAGGATGTGTGGCCCTTCTACTTGCTGATTCTGCTGCAGCTGTTTCCACAGGATCAGACTGTGGAACACAGCACATACTGTGAACATCTGTGTATGTGTACATGTGAGTGGATTATACTGCAGGGATCCACCAGATATATCTAGGCACTGGAACAATGACTTCAGCAGCCCAAACACATGTTCTATAATGTTTCTAGTTTGAGCATGTGCCTCATTATGGCATTCTTCCATGGGTTTGTATGAACTTCTGATGGGTGTCATCATCCATGGTTCCAGTGCATAGCCAGCAATCCCCACTAAATGGTCCTGTGGGATGTCCCTCCCTAGCAAATATTGGGTATAGCTGTGATGTGTGCCAGATAGGAGAGTCATGATAACTGCCAGGGTTGCCAGCACACACTCAAGATAATTCCCTGGGCATTGCACATGACTTGGCAGTTGTTGGAGTGGTATCCCTTGCAGTTAATGTAGATCCTACCCTGCTCACCAGGTGGTGCCTTGATTTGTACATGAGTGCAATCTATGGCACCCAGCACTTCAGGGTAGTGAGCTACATGGTACAACTGTTGCATATTGCTAGCCCTCTCCTCAGATGTAGGGGGAAAATATATGTGCTTACTGGCATGTATGAGCATAGCATGCAGGAAGTGGTGGAGGATCCTGGATTCTGATGCCTGTGACACACCCATCATACCCTCAGTTGGTCTTTGAAAAGTACCTGTAGCTAATATTCTAAGGGCTACAAATACCTTAGTTTCCACTGGGATGGATTCCCTTCTGTTGGCTCTGGCTCTACGTTGAGGGTGGCAGAGCTCACAGTATTCTTATAATGTATCCCTCAACACCCTGTAGTGCTCTGCAATCTCCAGCTCATGTAGCATCTAGAAAGTTACCCTGGGCCTGAACACTCTTCTCCTTCTTGGCCTAGGCCTATTTTCACTAGCACCAGCAGCAGTGGCTTCAGATGTAGAATAGCTGCAGCAGTCCCTAGCATTATCTCAGTTAAAATTTCCAAGTCTCTACTCCAATGGTATAGAAGTATTGAAGGAAAATGAGACTGTAGGCTACATGGATACTTTATACAAATAGGTCCACCATGTGGGATTGACAAATTAAGATGCAATTAATCCACTTAGGCTGCAATAGGCATGATTTAACACACCTGCTTCAGTGCTCAGGAGTACTCTATGCACACGTTCGCTCAGCTCTGTGCACTGTCACATAAATAAGGTAAGAAAAATCATAATCCATATTTTTATTTCTGTTTTCCTGATATCACACAAACATGGAACATAAAACATGCAGAAAACCTCGTACATCCCATACTCAAACCGAGGTCCATAAAGACTGTAGCCCTACACATACACATGCTGCAACAGGAACAGTTACATCACAAGCATACTAAAACTAATCTTTTATTGCTCCATTTCCTGTGCATGCACTTAGCACACCAACATGCAAACCTGTTAAGAAAAGGAAAAGGGAAGCTGACACACCTCGCTAATGTCATCGACACTGTTGACATCCATTGGAAACAAAAACACCGTGTAGGTGCGTATACAAAGTGAACAACCCTACATGTTTACTCTTTTTTTGTGATTCAGCAAATCTACTGAGTTTTGGCTTCATTTGCATAATGATCATGTTGACAGCCTGGAATCTACACTGTTAGTAGCCATGTAAGCAGGGTAACTGCATGAGAGCACAATGGTGTAAACACAAGGCAGGGTATTGCTTTGCCTAAATATGTGATACATATTGCATAATATCTACAGTACACTAGAATACTCTATTTTATGCTTTTTAAACATTTTGATAGCTTGCATTATGGACAAGTGTAGTCTTCATTTGGGGGTGAGGGACCAAAGGTACATTTATGTCATGGCAGTTAAACTAATATTCTTTTTTAGGAGACTGATTTTCTAGCATCCACGGTGTGTACTTAGGCCATAATATGTGTGCTGTTACCTGTTATGGTTAGTTCTGTCAATAAGTCAGGACTTTTACTTGTCCTTGTTTCCATGTAGACTCCAGCACTTGGAAATTTTCTGAGTACATTGCCAACATGTACACAGAGTCTACACGGTTTCATTATAGGTTGTTGGATCACCCAATCATGTTGATTTGCTTCATTAGCATACATTTCAGCTACTTATGCTGAAATTTGCATTCCATGAAAGTTTAAATATTTGCGCTTGAGTGCACATGATTGTGCGCCGCTACATGGAGTTTACTGAATCTAAAAGGTGCCGCACCCATGTACACATTGGGTCGTGAAATGCATATGGTAAAAATAATTGTGTAAGCTTTAGTGAATTCCCACCTTAGTGTTGAAAGTAAAATCAGTCAGCCTTGCGTAGGAGATCTTGGTGAGCAAATCTATGACTGTTTGCTGTTTGAATTCTGCCTTGTATAATTTTAGCAAACTATAATAAATGGGATTAGTATTTTCTTCAGTAAGAGAAAGCTAGGGTATATATTTAGCTCATGATCAGCTTCATCTTTAGATATTCTGCCTTGTAAGCTTAGTATTTTTCTTTCCTTGTGCATTGCCTTGATCTCTGCTTATTTAGTGTGTATCTGCACTGTCTTGAAGACTGCTATTAATTGAATAAAGCTTTAACTACTAATTTTTAATCCTGTGGTTGGTATTTACCATATAATTATGCATTAGTATTTATGATATGAGAAGAGAATATTATAGAGCACTGCAGGTTGTTAAGCTCTAGTATCTGCTTCTGAAGATGCCAGACACATTAACAGAGTGATATATCCTTTTATATAATTTATAGTTGGCCACATCAACAGTGGTGGGTAACTGGATTGTTTGGGTTACAAGTCATATTTAAAGGTGTGGCAGTACTTTCATGCCAGGAGGGATACTGTGGTGAACTGCAAAATTCTACCAGCTTTTAATGAAAATTGTGTATGTAAAAATAATTTGTTTGAAAAGCAGCTAACCTGGATAAGGGACACTGGAAGGTACTGTGGCTTGCAGAGCTGGCGGTCATAGGGCCTGATACATGAAGCCTAAGACTTAGCTGTTGTAAATGATCAGTGTTACTCTGGGTGTGAATGTTGGTAGTCTGTACAGCTGTTAATATTACCTTTATGCTCTTTTGGCAAGGCTAGTTTTGTTGAACTGATTATTGAGTCAGATTTGAGTGCACTTTTTTCATCTTACCTTAACTTCTTAGTTACTGTTGGTGTGACCCATGCTTCTGGTGGCCAGCTGACTCATTTGGGCAGTGGGGTGGAATCAGTGACCATAACTCCTTTTTCTACATATCTGCTTCTTCCACTACTTGGCAGTGGTGAGATTCAAAATCTCTTGTGCCAGTCTCTATCATCCTAGTTTTTACACACAGATGGCAAATGCTGCCATCCATTACTTTTTAGTAGTAATGTTGGAATTCATAACCGGCTGCTGCCAGCTCAGTCTTCACATTTGATTGCCTCTGGTGCCAGCCTGCTCATTATATCAATATGGGAACTGATGTCATCCAAGACATCTTAATTAATGTTTTGCAAGCTTAAATATGCTGAAGAGACATAGGCTTGGGATTCACAGACATGTTGCATACTACACACTGTACGTTTATGTGGGAAATGACCACATTAAGGATTATACTGATTCAAAGTGCTACATTTTGGTATTGTGCAGCAAGCAGAAATGTGCTGCAGGGAATATATGCAAATGACAGCATAATGACTTACACATAAAAGCAGGCAGAGAAATGAGGCCATAAAGTCACACAAATGTTTACAGGATGAAGATAGTCATTCATAGCTGTAATGGGATACACTGCACAGCACAGTGCATTAAACAAGAGAGAGAGTCAAAGAACATTAAAAACATTAAGCAAAAAGTCACACTTCTACCTACAGCTTAAGAGCTCAACGGCATAAGTATTGGCCACAGGTGTCCCCATGGCCACTCCCATACACTGATGATAATAAGTTCCATTATGCATAAAGACATTGTTATTCAATACTACATCCATCATGGAGCATATAAGTTCTATTTTACTACTAATAAAGGACATGTGCTTGTGTAAAAATTCTCTACGTGCATCTAAACCAAAGTCATTGGGTATAACGGTGCATAGGGACTTAATCTCCATAGTCGCCATAAGTATCCCATTATTGTTATGAACATCTGACCATAATTTCAGATTCTTAAGAAATGCATTTGTATACTTAATATAGCTTTTACTCATAGACAATAAAGGTACCAATTGTTCCAAATATTTAGACAGGGCAGCAGTTATCCATTTACTACCCAACACTATGGGCCTCATAGTAGGGTTGCATAAGTCCTTGTGGATCTTAGGTAACCCATAAGTAATGGGTAACACTGGATCCGACATATACAGATAGTTATAAACTTCTGGTAAAATTGAGCCATCCATCAACAGATCATACAAAAATGACTTAACCTTAGAAATCACATTCATAGTGAAAACCTTATTAACTTTCTTAAAGGTTTCATCTTGTAATAATAATTTGTACATCAGCTCATCACATTTACTAACATCAATTAATACAATTTCCTGCCCTTATCAGCCTATTTTAAAATAAAGGATTGATTTTTCATAAAGTTCCATAAAGCTTCCCTTTCATTAGAGGAGATGTTAAAGTATCTACAGTTTTCATTATTTTTAAAATATAAGTCATAAATCTCCTGTTCACACATAGAATAGAAAGCCTTAACTGTAGGTGTACTAACAGGAATGAAGGTACGTGAACACTTCAAAATGTTTGCTTCATTCTCACAAGCATTTTTATACAATAATTTTAAGTCAATATTTCTAGTAAACAGATGTAATTCTGTGAGTAGGTCAGTTATATTAATATGACAAGACGGTATAAAAGACATACCTTTACTTAAAACTGCAATTTCAGCATTACTCAATACATAACTCGACAATTTTACTATATTACCGTCCATATACATTAAGTCCTTAGCTGCTTCTTGCTCCATGTAATCGGTCCTACCTTGTTGAGGGACACTGACTTTGAGGTTCCCCTATATATCTGAGATGGACAGGCTGCTGTAATTGGAAACGTGGAGCTACTAAAAAAGTAGCATTTTGATGCTCATTAGCATTTACTATTTCTGTAGCATTGTTACCAATGTTTAGCTCAGTTGTTTGTAGCGTAACCTGAGCTTCAACAGATGAACCTGGTTGTTACCTTGTAAAGCTGTCTAATTCCGAGACAGCATTGCCACATATAGGTAAAGCTTGTGAGGCATTAACTGCATTTGTATCATTTAATTCAATATTAGGTTCGGAGTTAGTATTAGCAACAGCAGGCTGAGATACACAGTCAGCTGTTACATTACCAGCTGAACCACCAGCTGATATAGATGACGTCACCTGGATATTCGTTCTCGGCCAGTGAAAGATATTATTCATCTTAAAGTCATTGCAATCCCTTATTATCTTTTGCTTTTTTGTAAAATGAGTTCCTCTTCCATGCTCTTCATCTTTTCAAGCAGAGCATTGTATTCAGTGCTTACTAAAGGGAAGTCTGAGGAGTTTGTCAAATTATCTTCAAGCTGCTCAATTGCAGAGGCAAGAAGTGCTTCATGTTTGGAAAAGAAGTCATTCATTAACCGCATGTAATCAGCACTCAAGATTTAGTTGTTGCCATTTAAGGAGCAGCTCAGGATATTTATTGCCGTATGTTGGCATTTTGGTGATGCGTAAACCTCTTCTAGAAACTATTCCCATATCTAAGTAAGCACAAAAACTAAATTTTTGCCATTGCAATTTCTTGTACTGCTCAGTTTTGATTTCTAGTGTTTTAATAGTTTTAAATAGTTCAGTTAATTCAGCAGCACATACCTCGTTCGAGCCCATTGTTGCCTTAGTAGACATATTCATGTTTAAATTCAGCAAAAGATTTTGATTCACCATCAAAAATTGTTGTAACATGTTGTTAACTTGCATCTTATAAATCATCTTATACAATTAAAAACATCTTACTTGTATATAGCAAATATGTAATTGGTCCGTCTCCTGTGCCACATCTTCATTAATGCGGTCAGACCACAAAGCTTTATCTTTTGAAATAAAAATCAACCCAGCAAACTGAACTAAACCTGTAACAGGAACTATTCTAAAGTAAACTCCATCCTATTAAGCAACATTTAGTCAAAATTCATGATTCCACCAATTCCAGAACACAGCTACCTATATAGAATTATTCACAGAAATCCTGTACAAACATGTAAATGGCTGCACTGTGGCTGTCATGCCTACCAGAAGTAAGCCCAGATCTAACACCAAAAACAAACCCACTGACAGAATCCTTCTCTTAAAAGGGTGTATAACAAAAGAAAAATGTCATGGTTAAAATAAGAAAAAGAAACTCTCATATGGACAAGAGCTCTCTGATTCAATCAAACAAGAAACTAAGAGTTGTAATAAAATCCAATAAGGTCAATTGTCAGGGTCAGTATAGCCTCCCAGGTTAAGGATAATCACAAGTCCTTCTTCAGCTATACCTGGGCCCTTAACTCATTACATCCGAGTGATGCCTCCAGGTGCATCTGCAGTTAAGTCCTAGTGACTCCTCTAGGCGTCAAATATTGCTTGTTCATATTTGCATCAATAATTCCAAAACCGTGCTATGTACAAGGTTTTAAAAGATTTCATCTTAAATCTTACAGAATGGCAAACTCAGCAGCATTAATATTTGACTTCTGTGTAGTGCAGGTAAGTAGATATCAACTGTTGTTTTTTATGATATCAGTTTATATAGATATAATTCTCACATTTTTCTAAATATCTCAACACCCGACTAACACAGGTAGAACTCCTTAGTTGCATATGAACGCTCTCAGCTAGATGAATAAAATGCTACTGACAGTATTTGTGTAACTTGAGTGGTTACTGAGATGTAAGTTGTTTACAAAATATTACAAATAGAATAGTTGACGTGTTTACTGTGACTTATAAAATTTGGTTTAAGACCTTGAACCTAAAGAATACTACCACTATAAAAATAGTTTATCCTTAAGAGTTTGTCATGTATACTTCTTACATAACCCCTAAGGCTCCAGAAATATGAACATCTGTTTGAAATATGAGGACATAATTTGATTCTGTCAAAAAGGCTTAGACTTAGCCCATTGGAAGTTACAGTGCAAACTGCCTGAGCTCTATTGGAATGAAGGAGTTAAAAGTGGCACTCAGCAGTGTGCAGAACTGCTTGCAAATGGCAAAACCTTCACTGACCAGTGTGACATGGTGAAGCTACTGGCTGATAAATGTAGCTCTAACTTCACCCCCACTACCTCACTATCCCACTTGCTAAGACCAAAAAACTGCTTCAGTGGGCCGGAACAGCATCTCTGGTCGCCTCCTACATAACCTAAAATATGACCTAGCAGAACCACTTGAGGCACTCTTTAACTACAGCCTCAAAACAGGTTATGTGCCAGGTGAATGGAGGGCCACAACGGTCATCCCTCTTCATAAGGATGGACAATCAACTGTCCCCAGGAACTACAGATGTATCAGTCTAACATGTCTAATATTGAATTAATTATTATGTAAATGATCAGCTAGGACATTGCCAACCCAGAGATTCTGGACCTATATCAGTTTGTCTATGTTACGGGAAGGTCTTGCCTACTCAACCTGGTAGACTTCTTCAAAATGGTCACCAAAGCTATTGATGAGGGGAAACTAGTGCATTCTGCCTACCTTGACCTGGCCAAGGTTTCAATGCAATACCTCTCTCAGATATTAATAACAAACTGTCAGAACTAGGCATAAATCCCTGCATAACACACTGGCTGTTGGCTGGCTCACAGATAAGATCCAAGAAGTCAGTATCAGTGAGACCACCTCCACCAGGAGAACAGTCACCAGTGAAGTTCCCCAGGGTGCCATGTTGGGCCCACTCCTGTTTGGCATCTACTTCTTGGAAGCCAAGGCTCAGCAAATTCACAGATGACTGTAAATTGGGAATTATTCCAGATTACCCCCCAGAACACTGACATCCTTCAAGAGAGTCTAACAGAAACACTTGAATGGTGCCAAAGCCACAGATTAAAACTCAACATGAAGAAATGCATTATAGTGCCCTTTGGGAAATTATCCACCCAAGTTAATTACTCCATTAATAAAATACCCCTAAGAGGTGACCCAGTAATTAGGGATCTAGGAACATATACATATATATATATATATATATATATATATATATATATATATATATATATATATTTCAGTTTGGACTTTGACCAACCAGTAGCCAAGATAGTGAGAAAAAATCATTCTATGCTGCCCAACTCCTAACCAAAGGTATGGCATCCAGGTCCATAGAAGTCATAATGCCACTGTATTTAGCCCTTATCAGATCCATCATTAAGTGCAATGCCCCACAGTTAGAACACTCTCAAAGGTTCCTCACCAGGAGAATCCATGGTATGAATACCCTGTCCTTCACAGATTACCTTAAGGACCTATCTTTATACTCAGTCCCCAACAAGTTACTGATAGACAATCTATGCTTTGCATATAAGGAATCCTTACATCCAACTCTGATGGATTTCTTGCACATCTGCAAAACAAACAGCACAAGGAAATATTAGTTTGAAGGACCTGAACTTTGCCTGCGGGATAAATAGAACATGCTGGAGAGACCAATAGATGTTTCAAAGTATCCCCACACTGTAGAATAAGATCCCCATCCATGTGAAGTAGAGGTCATCCTTAACCTTATTCAAATGAAACCTTGATCAATGGATGGGAAATTACAAATTTACCCCTGGTCTGGCCCCCATGTATCTGATGGACAGAGGCCAACAGTAAATAAATTAATCCCCAACTACTATGTCACCCCACATGACCTTTAGATAGTTCCTTACTAATCTACTCAACTATATAGGTTTTCAAGATTCTTGGTGACAAAGCCAAGTTGGGTTGCATGGATAGGCTTATAAAGACCCTGGTGGTCATTAGCCTTGTATATCCTATAAACCTATAAGCCTAAGTGCCAGGAATGAATGTATACACTATTATATAGCACACTGCTGTGCATTTATTGCATGAATCACAGCTTGGTGCTTAAGCTCACCTCTGACATCCCATGGCCACATGTTCATGCAGAAGACCTGCACTACCTTTGCATCAGTCTTTTCTGCTACTGCAAATGGTATTACCTACTTTTCCAAAATCATATCGTATGCATGATTCACACTTATCATTTTAGTCTTCAGGAAATTGTCAATGTTTTCTGAGGATACTCTTCTGGCAACAGCAACATCTACAAATACCCAGCAGAGAGCACTTATATGGTGCAAGAGAGAGAACTAGATAATATTTTGTCTCCTTCATAGCCTTTTCAGGTGGAAGCTGCTGGCACCATATGCTATTCTGCTCCATAAAGTTAATACGTGACATAAGGTGGCTGAGGTACTGACTTAGCCAGAGGCATTATCAGAACAGGGGAACAGTACAGACATTGATAAGTTACTGACTTGAACCAGGGACATTACCAGAACATAGGTTATAGTCAGACATTGGTAAGATGATACCATTATGATCTCCAGGTGTGGAGGATAGGAAACAGTGCCCCCAAAATACATTGTATGTGGACTGCATTGCAGTCTTTTTATTTCTATTTATGTGCATTAAATTGTTATTCCTACTGGCAGGTCTTTGTCTCATTCAAAATGTCACAAGTGTGCATGCTATTTTGTAGTACGTCTGTGTTAAATGAAGGTATTAATGGCATTGTGTGTTCTACAGAGACCTGATATGTAGTGGGGTTATGCTGCTTCATGTCAGGGTAATACTACCTTGTGTGCTTCTTTACGTACCAGGCCATTTCTTTCTATATATTAATATATGCACAGAGGATAGGCACTGTCCTGATGCCCAAGACTTACCCCTGTGATATATGTAAGGGACTGTTAATTGAGAATATTCTTCTAACACCTTAATTTACAACTGTCAAAATAGTGTGATTTGAACCTTTCTACTTCAGCATGAGCTGAATGATACATGAACTGTGTTAACTACCACAGGAGAAAAGAGAGACTAACAGCCAGACAGGTTAGTTCTACTGGCAAACGCTGATTGGTATTTAATTATATGCAGTCCACTGACATGTTAGGCACACTTCTCATTGTCTGCCCCATGCAGGTCTAAATGACTAATATTCTTGCAATGTAGCTCAACCATGCCCTGTCCCTGTTAAGGCTGTAGCCAGGGATGGTGAGGAAGATGAGGATGGGAACACCTCACTAACAGTTACGCAACCAGCTGTGCTAAAACAGGTGATCAAGGCTGCTGTAAGGATAGAAGATGACAGATACATGGCCTGAGTTGAAAGCTTCCTGTTGCAGACTGTAGACTCCTACATAGCCCTTCCCAGCCATTGGGGCATCACAGGGAGGTGTGTCTCATACCATTGGACACCCTACTCTATCATCTTGTGATATCCCACTGGGTACCGGACAGGAGACATCATGCAGCTGCTTATACCCCACCCTATTTCCAGCCTAGTATGACCATTCCACTTGTGTCACACCCTACACCTGCTGCATTTCCCAGCCTTTCCCATCACCATTTGTATGCCCCCTGTTTGTCTCTGTCCTTCTCATGTCTCCCCATCATAGTGTGCAAAGATCCTTCCTTTATGTTTGTCTCTGCTGCAGTGTGTATGTCTATATGTCCTGCTCCCTGATTTCTTCCTTTACTTCCCATCTTGTCTTTTCACCATTCACACAAAAAAAGTAAACCTGTCCTCCTCAAAAAGTATTACCCCACTTTCTCCCTGGACTGCACCCTCCTTTATGGTGTTTGTGCATTCTTTTGCGTTCTTATTTTCTATTTTCCTACTTTCCTACACATCCTTTCTATGGATTTGACATGTCCATGTGTGTGAACGCAACAGACCTGCAGCTGCAAATATGGAATGGCTCTGTAGCTTTATGCACAACTTTGTGCCAGCCTACCAAAGGATGGACTAACAAGTGTAGCATTGTCTCTTTATTTGTTGCTTTATTCAAAAAGGAAGTGATCTGTGAAATCACATTTCTCAATTATTGCTAGGTGGCACACAGATGCTCTACAGATTCTGTCTTGTGCTTCTGTCTGCATTTTTCACTTTACGGATGTGAATTCTTGCATATTTGCTGTCCTGCTCATTTATGTTCACTGCAGCAGAACTGCCTCCACAGAAGCATTACCTGTAATGAATGTCTCTGTTAGCAATGGACTGTGTTGACACTAAGCTGCACAAACATTGCACAGGAGTGAGTGAACCTCTAGTGGATCCATTTCCTGTATTAGCCAAATGTTCAATATGTACAGACATTTGCATTTGGTATACACTGTGCATTCTGCAAAACCATGTTTTATTCCATCATCAGACTAATTTTACTTATAAAAACTGAATCCTGCTCACATGATGCAAAAGAGCATCACATTGTAGAGGTAAGAGGATATACGATGGCATATCAAAATCCAGGACTGCTGCCAGAATTTTGATTCCTAAGCTCTTGAACTTGTGAAAATCATGAGCAAACAGAACCGTGAAACATTACTCTTGCAGAGCTAGTTCTTATGATGCTATTTCCACTGAATTATTTTTTTTTATTTTCATAAAAAGACGTTGAAAAAGGAGAACAGAATGAAAAAATGTTGCATGTGTGAGCATTAACATCCCTGCATGTATTACAGCAGTAGTCTAACTACTACATAAAATGCTAACATTCACACCATTTTTATAACCATTACCTTCTAGTTAAGTGATATTACTTGAAAGTTTAGACCCCAACCTGCCCTGACCAGTTAAAATTGTAGCCTTATCCCCAAGTAACAGCAAATCAATGTATTTCAGAGTTCATCCTTATTGGTTAATATTGCACCTCTTATGGACAACTCTATAAACATGCTTCAGGAAAGTTCTACCACCCTCTGTATCAGACATCTTTGCAAACCAGCAAAATCTGAGCTACGCATATTACGACACTATCCCTACCTGGTAATACTCTTCCTTGTCCTTTCAATTATGTGTATCCCCTGATACTGATGGCCAACGAATAACTTTGTTTTATCTTTCACAGCTACATTTGACTCCTTCCTATAAGCTCAAAATACTTCAGTTAAATCTCTTGTACTCTTTATAGCCTTTCTGCTGGCAGCTGCCCCTGCACTGCTCATACCATGCACCTATGCTATTTCAGGCATCCAGCCTTCAGTGACTCCACTTCCCACACGTCTTCCTCCTACCAAATCCAGACTGCATGACCCTCAACCCAGCCGTCTACATAGCTAAAGCCCAGTCTTTAATCCTTTGACCCTTTAATCCTTTGACCATTTTTTCCTTGAGCCTGACTCCACCCCTAAGAGCCACATATTCCAGTCCCTGACTAAATTACTCATTGTTGCTTCGTCCTACCATTTAATCACTGTGTGACAAGCTGAATTAGATTCCCACCACTCCCACCACATGTGGAGACTAACTAATACAGCCCAAGATACTTCCAACATGCTGAAATAAAAGGTCTTTATGTCTAATTGGTGTCTTGTAACACAGGTGTACTACAGTTCTCTGCTGACATCTCAATAGACAAGGTGTTTCAAACCCTCAAAAAAACCTATTGTATTTGTTGATCACAGTACTCACAACACTATTATTGATACTTCCTAACAATCCCAGTCGGGTCTATATTATATGAACAAAAGTTCATATAATCGATCGCTCTAATGAGCGAAAATCCCAGAAATCGAAATGTGTGCTGTGGGATCGCAGTACAGTGAAGATTGGAGTATTTGCCCTTTCCTCACTGTAGTGTGATCTTGGAGTTGGAATATATATTTAGCAGGGGGTGTGGGGGCACAGTCCCCCACAATATCATTTTCGATTTCCAGGATTTTTGCTCATTAGAGCGATGGATTATGTGAACTTTCGTTCATATAATGTAGACTCTCCCAGTCTCTCCCCTGCCCACACATTCCCATCACAACTTCTGAGATCCCAGTAAATTCTAACAACTCTCCCTTCCTTCTTCCACCAAGTATTCTGCCAATTTCATATCTTCATTACACGATTCATCATTCCTGGTCTTTTCCCAAAACATTTAGCAACATACTGCAAAATAAGATTCCTCAACCTACCACCTATTTTCTGCACAATATCTCTTCTTATCTCCTCCCACATTACACCTTTCACCTATCATTTGGGCATCCTTGACCTTACAATGTTGTCTTTTTTCCCATCCATTTCCTCCCAAATGTTAACATTGATGTGTAATTCCATGTTACACCCATGACTCTTTCTCCCACCCACATCCATTTATAGTCTCAAACTTCTCCCTTTTATATGCTCCTTCTCTGATTCTGAATGTATCTCTCATGGAGTACTTTCCTATGCAGAATCTCCCCCTTTGTTCAGATATTATCTTTTTTGTATGTCTAATACAGTATTTCCTTACATTGCTTGCCCTCTCTCTTTTTTTCTCATATACCTTCAGTTTTTGTACTTTACCATTTACTTCTTTTTACCTATACACCTTATGAATAAAATTTCCTGCAACCTACTCAGTACATCTTCCTTTGGGCTAAATAAATGTGATTCACTGAATAAAGATATTCAAAGGAGCACCATAATTGCTGTAAGCTGAGAGAGTTTGTTAAACTGGATAAGGGGAAGCTGTGTGGAATGTTCTTTGGCTTGCTTGCTTTGAGTGTGTGTATGTGTGTGTGTGTGTGTGTGTGTGTGTGTGTGTGTGTGTGTGTGTGTGTGTGTGTGTGTGTGTGTGCATGTGTGTGTGTTCCTGCACACGTTTGTGTGTGTGGAAATGTCCATAATCACAGTATCTGCTAGTTGGAGGTAATTGTGATAGAAGTAGTTCCCCTTTTCTGAGGTACAAGAACTGCAAATTATATTAAGAAGCAGATCTGCAGAGGGCACACATCTCCTTCATGGAGGTCTGTGGTGGCTTTCTTATCTGGAATAAAATCAGTCTTACTTTCTGGAAGGCTGCTTTTGTTTTCATCCCATTCATTTTATAGGTTCAAAGGTATATATATCAGGCTAATTGACCACTAGGCCTTTTTAAGCCTAGCCATGCATCCCAAATCTCTGACAATTTCTGGCACCATTGATAAGTGTAAGCAGGGGCTTGAGAGAGAAATTATTTACAAGCTGTCTGTGTCCAGCAGAGACATAGGTGCGAAACTAGGGAGGAATTTATGTTCCTCATCCAAGTTACACTTGAATTGGGTTAGGGAGGAACTCTTCTTCACATGCATTGGGAGCCTGTTCCAGAGACGGACTAGTCTCTGTGATACATACCTGTCTATCCAGCAGGTACTATTTATATCATAGGCAAGGTTTAAGTCTTTAGAACAGGTAATTCTGATGCTGTTTATTTTCTAGATATGCAGGAGGTCCATAGATATGCAGGAGGTTGGGTCTGATAATGCCTTGTATGCCAGGCAAAGATCTCCCCTCAGTAGCCTGTAGGAGACTTAATATAGGGATATGACTTTATGGCAGTCTGCAAAGGACATGTTACTTATACACTGTAATCTTTCACTGAAGGACCTCTGTGGGTGTTCAAATTGTTAGATATGCCTGGTTAGGTGCATGCTAAAAGAGGCATTGCACTCAATGATAAGTCTGATAAATGCAGACCACAGTAGAACAATGACCTCCATAGACCTTTATTTATAAGTTGGGCAGCATAGAATGATTTCTTCACTACTGTAGACACATGATGGTCAAAGGATAGATTACTGTCTACATGTGTCTTCAAGCCCATGACTACTAGGTTGACTCTAAGGGGTGTGTTGTCAATATGATAGTTGCCAGGGGTGGGTGACATCCCAAAGGATACTATTATGCATTTCTTGTCATTTAGATTTAGTTCATGGATCTAGCACCGGTTATTTTTTTTTCTGTGTCAGCCCTTAAAGGAGAACATTAGTGTCAGTGTGGGATTCTTTGACTGTTCCTAATTTGCCATCATATGCAAACATAGCTAGCCAGAGACTCTTGACATTGGCCTTGACTTCAGAGAAGTAGTTGTAAAAAGTAGCAGTCCCAGGACTGAACCTTTAGGGATTCTGGTGGTGGCTGGCCTCTTTGTAGAGATGAACTCCCCAAGTCTAACTTCCTGGGTCCTGTCTGAAAGCCATTTGGCCAACTATTTTGTCTCATAAGGGTTTTTACCTAACCTCT
This sequence comes from Protopterus annectens, assembly GCF_019279795.1. Lineage (NCBI taxonomy): Eukaryota > Metazoa > Chordata > Ceratodontiformes > Protopteridae > Protopterus > Protopterus annectens. The sequence goes on along the minus strand of NC_056725.1, from coordinate 1,007,888,687 downwards.
TCAGCTTGTTAACAATGCACAGGTGTGGTATTGTGCCAAATGCCTTGGCCAGGTGAAAGGTAGGCAGTGTGAACCTTTCATCAGTGCCCCTTTATAAGTTTATAAGCTGTTGGCATGCAGTCCAGCAGACCATTGAGAAACTTAGTCCAATTTCCCCCAAGCACTGCCAGTAAACTGACTTGTTCAAGGTAATGCAGCAGGTAAAGGTAGACTGTGTGCATCAAGCCCTGGACCACAAGAAGCAACTCTTTAACAACTCATATTCTTAATATTCTGTGCTAACTGACAGACATTAATATAATTTTCATGGTTTTCAAATTTAGGCTCTACAGCTTCCAACTTCCACACCTCCTTTGTTGTTCTTCTAATTCTTGAATGGTATTTGCTTCACAGCAGTGATAAAATGATTTTCAAACTTAACTGACTGGCACTTGTAATCCATAGGTTTCTCACTTTATTGAATACTGAAAATTGTGACTTATGCAGTAACACCTCTATACCTTCTAGGAGATGGGCAAACAAATATTGTTTGGCCACCCAGACTTTGATAAATGAATAATTCTCAAGCATTGGTGGGAACTTAAGCATGATTTACATTTGTTATATTAGCTTACCCTTTGGCATGACATAATAATGCAGTTAAGTTTACTGTGATGATAAAAATAAAATGGCTCAGGGAAATGAGAATTTGAAATTCTGATTTCTTTGGTATTACTATCTAGCCTTCAACCAATTATTTGTTAAAAAAGTTTGCTTTTATTTCTTGTGTTCATAGAAACGACTGTTTATTGTTAGACATGGATCAGATTGCTTTCCAACTGAGTTATAATGGGCACTGTTATGAGTTTTGACAAATGGCAGCAGACTTAGTCAATACATAGAAAATCAGCAGTTATACATACTTGACAGAAACCAAAAAACAAGATACTTTAGTAATTCTGTCAAACCTGTATGGTCGTGAAATCTGAAATAAATAATATAGTGCTATAGTGTCAGATAGTCTCTGTAGGAAAATGACCATAAGTCACCAGCTTTCACAATACCAAATGCAAGTGAGATCTAAGTAATGCAGACTGTTTAAAAAAGGGATTTTAAATATTTGCATCCCATGCTCTTTTTAAGAGGCAAGGAAGACTATGATTGTATTTTTGCAGTTGGATGTAATATTTTTATTTGAGTTTGGTAGATCAGAACAGAGTGATATTTATTCAAATGAAAGCCAATCTTCACAGTTGTGTTTGTTCCATAAACAAATCACATTTATTGCTGCATAAAGTGCATTTATTACTTGCTAAACACAGTAAATTCATTTGCACAGTGAATCAGATCCAAATGATTTAGTATTCTTTGCCAACAAGCAAATTCATCTACCCAGAAAATGTTTTCAGTAAAATCTGAAGATGCCATAATACAGTTCTGTTCTTCAGAAAGAATAGTATATGGGTTTACAATAATGTTCACATAAACATAGATGTTAGTTAACATTTTTACCTAGTTATTTGAAAGTCACTCCACTTCTCTGTTAGTTCAAAGTCTTCAAATATAGCAGAAGTTGTCAACTTCTGTTGCTTGTTTTCTTTCACTTAGAAATTCAAAAGTGTTTACCAGCATCACCATTTTAATTTAATTGCAGAATGACATTTTCTCTATGACCAGCTTCATCATATTATGCCAATGAAATATCTCTGCTCTTAAAAAAAGAAATCTTTAAGTTTTATCACATTTACCTCTGCCATCTGTGCTGGAAGGTAAATAGCATTTCTTTTAAAAGGTTTACGCCAAGTACTTTGGTACATAGCAATGTAATTTCCAGGATCTGCATAACATTCTTGATTTAATGCTTGGAACCATGAGGATATGTCCAGATGGGACTATGTTACTTTCTGCACTGTCATAGCTGCCAGCTGAGCATGTCCCAAATATTTCCTGAAAATCTTGCAGTGTGTAACAGCTGGGTCATAAAGCTTTATCTCTACATTCATACGTATGATTATCTGTGAAAATTCCAGGTTTTTAGGTCTTTAGATGGCTGGACAAGTATCACATGATGTTTCTTACAGTAAGGGCAAGAGAACTGTAATGTAAGTGTGAGCCACATACCGTTAATATACATATGATGTGCTGCAACAAAACCTTTTGCCAGAGTCATGACGTTGTCGATACAAATTCAGCAGATCATAATCATATTTGTTACAGTAACATACACAGTTACAAGAATGACTTCTGTTGTCCAGACTGTTTATCACTTGATAACATACATACTTATAGGTTCATAGGTAAGTACTTGGCTAGCTGCCCTTCTGGACCATCTTAAGCCTAGCCAATTTCCCTCTTGTTGCTTAGATTAACTAATCCCATTTAGTTATAGACTGTCTTCATCCATGCCATGCACAGTAATTATATAATACCCCTAATGAGAATGACTGAGATCAAACTAGCTAACATTTCCTTACAGTTCAGTACCAATGATGCCTGTCATATCAGGATATAAATCAGAATGCATGACAACTGCACATCAGTGAAGCTATATAGCATTAGCAAAGTACTTAGTTTGGACAACCAGAAAAAGACCTTTAGTCTCCAATCATCTTCGCAATGCCGTATCACTTTTCTTCATATGTCATGCTGAAGGCATGTTAATGTCTGTGGTCTGTGGTTAGTAACATGACAAGGAAATCTGTTAGGTGTTGGTAATGTATGAAATCTAAGCTATCAGGCATGCTTGAAATTCTAGCACGAGGGTCTCATGTTCTGTTGTTGCCCTTGGACAGACACAGTACAAATCATACTACTATGGGCTTGTTCAAAGAAGAATCTGATACTAATTGCTCCATAAACCATTTCCAGATGTATAGATTAAAGCCATCTAGTTATTCTAATGGGAGTAATGGGGGCTTTCTGCTCACGAGCGTATATGGTTAAAGTAATTGCTATAGTGCTAGCTGCACTTAGTCCACATATGTGGCACTGCTCTTTCTCATGCTGAAAAGGTCTTGTTACTTTAGATAATTTTCAGACAACTGCAGCTTAGAAATTAGCAATAGCATTACCAACAGATTATCGTCCTTCAATATGACTCAAATGGAGGTACTGCATATGCTGAAAGAGTCTTGTCTCTTACTCAATAATCCAGTTGTGCTAAGAAACATTCCAGATCCAGGCATTATGCTCAAACTCCTTCAATTCTGTTTGTAATGCAGATTATGTTTATTGTGAATGTGCTCTGTACTCAACCCCCTGTTGCCTGAGTGTCACTCATCTTTACAATGAAGGCATTGACTGACCATGATACAGTGGCCATCACCTCTGAGACCATAGTGACTCTTACACACACCATTTTCACACAGCACCAGTGGATGGGTCTACTTGCCATGCCTAGTGGACACAATGCCACTCATACAACATCTCTGCAGTTACATACACCTCTTAAAAAACTGGGTAGTATTCTGTTACAGTGTAAATATACATGCTTATATTCAATAAGCTTCCTGGTACTGTTATGATTTTTTTCCTGGACTTCAGTGTATTGATGAAATGCATGTGACGGATGGAGACATACATACTGATCATCGTGTTCATGCACATATGACAGAACTGCATGTTTGTATAGGCACATGTATATGCTATGTACCTTTGGCCCCTACCATGCTTCTACTGTAAAAAGCAAGCATTTTGCATAAATTATGTATGTTGTTAAGTCTGCACTAACTTCAGAGTCTCATCATCATGAACAGAAACCATGGCTGAAATGTTCTTAGGCTTGAAAAACAAAATTAGCTTCAGAGTGAAGAAAAAGCAGTTTAACCTCCTGACAATAAGTGTGGATGGGATTGTAAAGTGAACGATCCATTGCATGAGACAAGACTGGAACATGTTATAGTGATCCGTATGTGACAGGTAGGCATAACCAGTGCACTCTTGGCTGTTACACAATTTGAGGATGACATGTATTTTAAAGGATTTTAAGAAGATCCCTGTTATAATAACCCATCAGACTAGCACCATTGGGTGAACTCTGCATTTTACAAATACCTGCCAGCATTTGAGGAATGTCTGCATGAAATTCCCACGTACATTGTCATCAGTGCCATTCTTGCAGGTATAGATCAAACTGTCCTTGATAATAATGTGAGATAAGAATCGACAATTTCACGCAAATACTTCAAAAGTGATTTATTCTTTGTAAAACTCTCATGTCATACACAGAGTACTGCAGTCATGTGTAGTCATTGTGTTTGTATCTGAAGCTGTAGAATTATATTGGATTGCCTGTTATTCATGACATTGTTAATGTTTGCTTTTTACCATATTTTATATATATATATATATATATATATATATATATATATATATATACGGTTTCACTTTATAATCTCAAAATATTACAATATTGAATTTTAGTATTTCGCGTCTATAAAGCCGAAAACTCAAAAAACCGACAACCCACAACCGCGAAATTCAAAATCACGATCATACACATACACACACCACTACACAAACAAGCACACATACACTTATTTAATGACACTACAACAAACAAGACAACACACACAAACACAACATAACAAACAAACACACGTACCCTACCTATAAGCAGGGGGCTGCGCCCCCCACACCCACGCTACTTAGATATACTAACTCCAAGGTCGCACTAAACACACAAACACATAAAATCCACCACTACGCACACTCACACACACTAAAATCCCTACCTAATACCCTTACAAAAACACCACTTACCTGAATCCCCAGCTAAATCCACAAACCGCACCGCATGTCACAAATGCACCAACACAACCGCAGATTTGACATTTCCGCATTCAATATTATGCAGTATCATGTAACTGCACTTCAGCTTTATAGTCTCGAAATAATAAAATTTGGTATTTTAGTATTTTGAGATTATAAAGTGAAACCATATATATATATATATATATATATATATATATATATATATATATATATATATATATATATATATATATATATTTATATATATATATATATATATATATATATATATATATATATATATATATATATATATATATATATATATATATATATATATATATATATATATATATATATATATATATATATATATATGTTTAAACAGCCAAATACTCCAACGACAGTAAAGCACCCAAGATAGGCACAGAAGGCTGTATGTGAAACACTCCACTCCACGGCTTTGGACAAAAAGATTTATTACAAACCCGATGGGTATACGTAAAAACTCCTCAGTAGTATAAAAACAGTACACAGTAGTACACAGTTGTTAAGCGCTTTCATCTGACAGTACGCAGACTTCATCAGAACAACTATCATTGTAACCTAGTCATTTAAATAAGCACATTTGGTGCCAAAACATCATACCAATAAATACTTAGAATTGATTGATTGAACCTGTAATAAATTGATTGTATATGTAATAAATCTTTTTGTCCAAAGCTGTGGAGTGGAATGTTTCACATACAGCCTTCTGTGCCTATCTTGGGTGCTTTACTATTATATACTGTAGGTATATAAATGAAACGGCTAGATTTAAATTGGACAATTTTAATAGAACTTCAATAAGGAGTATGGCAGGCAATTGTCATACGAATTATGTGGTTTATATTACTACTTGTAGTTTTTGTCAGGCGTTTTACATAGGAAAAACGGAGAGACAACTGAGACAATGGATATATGACCACATTTATTCTATTAAATCCAAAAACAAGAAAAATGCTATATATAAGCATATTATGAACAGTGGTGACAAGCATCGATTTAAATTTGCAATAGTGGACCATGTTGATGTTACAGTACAAGGGGGTAACTTCAAAACATTACTGGCTATGAAGAAGAGCAAATGGCAGATTCTTACGGATGCCACAAGACTCCCAGGTATAAATGATTATATAAGCATTAAACCCTTTTTAAGTTTGAGCTAGT
>NC_056725.1:1007715247-1007880247 GCF_019279795.1 Protopterus annectens | reverse complement strand
CTATGATTCAATAATCAAAGTGTGTCAGTGTGACAAAAGGAGGTACTGCCAGCACAGGTAGCTGGAATTTTGTATATAATTATATGTCATATGTGAATATCAAACTGATGTATACAAGATGCTTGTGTTACAAATGTATTAGAACTGTATGTCATGTGTATATCAAACTTATTTGTACAGATGAATCAGCACCCTCCGCCATGCTTCTGGGCAGAAGAATCAGCATCCTCGGCCATGGTTCTGTTCGACTGGAACTGAAATGGTTCAACCAGAAGGTAACCCACTGTTATTTTTTAAACTTAAATACCATAATGAAGGAGATAGTCTTGATAATTTTGATATACATAAATATCTTAAATTACACAGAGAATTAGAGGAGGCCTTTGTTAAACATAAAAAGTGGCAATGGCAGAGGAAATATCTTGAGGCATGTTTGCATTTTAAGATTGTACTACATGGGTTACTTATACTTAAAATGCCCACATATGGCCAGAGTTTTCCTGACCTGTTATCCAAGTGGCAGAAGTTGAATCTGGATACAAGTTTTGGTTATATATAAGTTTTTATTCAACATTCAATACATATTGTAGAAAGCATGGTGATAGAACTTAATGACATTAGAAAGAAAGTATTTGAACAACTATCTAAGACTATGGCCAAAAAAATCTATCAATTAAGTTATTTCCTTTGTTACTTTGTTTGAGTATGAATTGCAGCAGCAAAAAGGTCTACGTTAGAGAGAGACCTGAAAGATTTTAAAGTTGGAATTTTTTTTTTCTCTGCCCAGAGATAAGGAACGTAAGCAGGTGAAGTCTTTGGGCCAAGTGTGAGGTTTACCTGATGAACAAGTGATAGAATGTGATACAAGGGTGATGGTTCCTTGCACATCCTTGAGTTCTTCTGTGAATATTTCCACTATGCCTAGTACCTTTTCTGCATGTTTGGATAGTGCTGCTTCTTTATCTTTATCACAGCCAGTAGTGAGACCTAAAACCAGCTCCCACACATCATATAGTGAGAAGCAGCTGTCTTTAAACTCGCCTCTCCCCATAAGAGACAGGAGAGAGAGGCAGAGGTCTCCCAGTTGGGGAATGAAGCAACAAAAACATTTTAACTGACAGCCAGTCACTCCATCAGTCAAGAGTTTTTGGAAACAAATGAAGGAGAATTGATTTATAATTTCTCCAATGTTAGGTTGAGAGATGAACAGCTACAAGTCTTACACAAAGGATTGAATTCTATATCTACAGCTTCTAGTAATTTTAGTGATGTTATAATAGATTTAAAGTTATTTTGTCATAGTGTTATGTTGAGTGATTTATTCTCTGTTTCAAATATGCAGCACCCTTCTTTGAGAAAACCGAGTATGCTTTGCTCTGAATTTCATCCTCATTTAGAAGCCTTTTTATGTACTTGTAAAAATTATTTGTTTGAACTTTATAATGATGCATCTAGGAAGAAAAGTTTTTATAATCTCACATCTAGTGAGTTTTGAGCTTTACAGGAGCTACAAGAAGATGAGCATATTACAATTTGCCCATCTGATAAGGGTGGTGCCACTGTTATATTAAATCATCAAGATTATGTGAATAGGGTGCTTGAAATGTTGTCTGATGCTACCTCTTATAAGCCCATTAGTCTATCAGACATACAAAAGTTGATAAGTAATGTTCATTGTGAATTATTTGACAGTGTCTCTTGTAGGTATATTAGTAAAGAGGTGCATGACTTTTGTATGGTGGAAAAACCCTTAATATCCTTAATTAAAGGTCTCCTTAAGATCCACCAATCTCTAATTATCCTGCCTTATAGGCCTATTGTAGATGGATATGGTTGGATCCCAGAGCCTATATCTATTTATTTAATAAAGATTTTGCACCCCCTACTTTTGAAGTCACCTACTATCTTAAGGGACACACAGCATTGTTTAGTAAGTCTTTCTGAGACTTTGGAGATAGTTTCTTTATGTGAGTCAGATTTACTAGTTACAATGGGTGTATGTTCATTATTTACCTGTATCCTGAATGATGGTGTTCATTATATGAAGGGGTTTTTGAGAAGCAACAGTGCTTGATAAAGCATTTATTCAGACATTATGTATGTTCATGGGGTTAGTTTTAATGAATAATGTCTTTGTTTTTTATGTTAAATATTATGTTCAATTGTTTGAGATTGCCATGGGCACCCCATGTGCCAACTTATATGCCAACATTATCATGGCAAATCGGAAAAATACAGTGTTAATTGCTAACAGTATATATAAGGGACATCTATTATACTATAGAAGGTTTGTGGATGACATCTTCTGTATATGGCAAGGATCCATGAAAGAACTGATGTTTTTTTATTAAATATTTGAATGGTAACACTTCGTTTTTGAAATTTACTTCTCATGTATAAAGAGATGTTATTGATTTTCTGGATGTGAAATTAACAAGAGATGGCACTACTTTAAATACTCAGATTTTTAGAAAAAGTTGTAAAAAGAATAGTTTTCTAGTGAGGTCCAGTATGCATCCGAATTATGTTTTTAAAAATGTTTTGGAGGGACAGGCTATATGTCTATCGAGACTTACTAGTAATGATATTGTTTTAACTGAACAGGTGAAGTTATTTAAGGAAGAATTTATGAGTAGAAGATGCACTAAGTTTGAGTGTGATAGACAATTTCAGGTTAAACATTTGGAGAAGAAAGGGAGAGGTTGACCATACTTCTCCAAAGGGAACAGAATAGTTTTTGGTAGGCAGAGTATATCTTATAATAGAGATTGTAGATTATGTCTTCCTTTTACTTCTGACAATAAAAATATAATGGAGGTTATACATAGAAACTGGCACATATTGGTAGTGGGTGATACCATTAGAAAAGTGGCAGGCTCCCATCCAAAGATTACATATACCAATTTTAGTCTTTGAAAAGATGTTTATGTCATGGAACAGGTCCCTTATATAGTCAGAGAATATCTGATAGAGAATGGAATTTTAGTTGTAGACATTGCAATTTTTGCAAGTATGTTGCCAACAAGAACATATTTATACATCCAATGATGGACAAGAGGTATAGGTTTCGACATTATGCGGACTGTCTGACTACTAATGTTGTCTACCCGGCACAATGCAAACAATGCCATAAATTTTATATAGGCATGACTACTAGGGCATTTAGGGAATTATTATAGCAGTATTGGAGACACTAGAAGTGCGATAACATGCCATATTATAGATGAAAGTTATGCACATAGTTTTTCATTGCTTACTCTTCAAGTTATTTCCCCTACAGTGAGATTAGGTGATACTAGAAACTTTCTGGAAAAGATTGAGCAAAAATGGATTGTGCTACTACAGGCTAATAATATGCAAGGTTTGAATGAAGCTCTTTCCCTTAAGTCTTTCCTGGGAGATAGGAAGCTGAAGTCTTACTGTTGAGGATCTTTATTCTTTCCATACAGATTTTGTATTATATATTTTTATGGATATGTTTTATTTGGTTTTTGATTTTTATGTCATAGGACACATAATATATGCTTGACATTTTAGTATTGTTTTATTGTATAAGACCATCTTAAGTTTTTTTGCTTTTGTGTCTTGTACATGTATTTGTTTGTAGATATATTTTTTATATATTCTTAATGTTCTACCTAGTTGATTAGATGTTAATTCAGTATTTTTTAGTTGATGTCTTGTTTATTATAGCAGTGTTTTGTGTATGTATATTTTCTTCAAGGACTGAGTTTCATTCATTTTAATATTTGGCTTGAATTAATTTGGGTTTATGTAGTATAATATTGATCTTTAATTATGTATTAGAATGTTTGAGTTAAATCATGTATATATATTTTTGCAGGCTGAGTCCCGCTTATTTATTGTTCGGTATATTTAATTCTGCTATCATTAGTTATTTTTGTATGGTAGTAGATATTGTTAGAGCCTTGCTTATGGTAATTTAGCTTTGCAGCATGATGGTTGAGTATTTACTGCATGCAACTCAGGGCTGACTAGTTTATTGCTTGAGATAAACTTTTTGGCACTGCACCTTCTTCTGTATGTTTAGTTTATAATAGTATAGATTCAATCAATGTAATTTGTATACTGCTTGATTTCTTTCTTTCACACTGTATGCATATTGTCACAGAAAAGTAGAATACTATGAGCCTCAAATGTAATCTCATGAGATTTCAGTGTTTGAGCTAAATACTAGGGAAATGGTGCCATGGTGTTCGAGATGCTATATTTTATAGGTAAATAAGTTTAAATATGAGTAATACATTATATTCTGTCAATCTGAACAGTGCAGTTTATATTGCAGAGTCACTAGATTTCTTATTAAAGCTGCATAGGGTTTTATTCACCATATGGTGATATTGAGTAGTGAGCTAACTTAACGGATGGAGATTCGTAAAGTTTTTTATGAGCATCAAAGTTTTAGAAAACATATGAACCGTGTATTTTATGATGTATTGCTATGTCAGTATAAACTTTGGGATTTTACATCAATATGGGGATATGTGCAATGAGTTTGTTTAATGAATGGAGATATGCAATGTTTTAAATTATATTGCAGCTTAAGAAAGTATCGTACCCCCTCGACTGCATATTGTTTTGATATGTCTGCATATCTATATGTACTTTTTTATATTATTTGTCATTGATAAGTAGAACATCTAGTACTGTAGTATGATGGCTTTAACACACTCGGTTTCACTAGAAGAGACCTATTAGTTGTTAATTGGTCTCGGAATGTGATTGGATGCTGACTATTTTAAAAGAAAGTTGGTATTTTGTGATGGTTATATCTGATGAAGTGTAGTAGCACTACACAAAAGCATTCACAATTTTTGTGTTTGGTTTCCAATAAATGTATTTGTTTTTATGCCGTGCTCTGCCTGTTTGAATTCATTGTTCTTATTTGTACAGATGTTTGTGTTTTAAAGGCATTTGTAAAGTGCTTTTATTTGAAATGTATGAGTCCAGCAAACTTTAAAATATATCTGAAATTAAGGCACTTTATAGGCTAAGTCATAAAGATGTTATCTCATAGGTTTCAATGCAGCCAGAGACACAAAGTCTGTACTAGGAAGCTTTCTGTATTGTCTTGGGGCCAACTAATTACTACTCTGGAAGCGTGGAGGTAAGCAATTGTTTTATGACTTCCTGAACCTGCCACAGATCTGAGCAAAAGCACTTGTGTCTGTGTTTTTACAGGTAGGTGCTAAGTCATGCCAGCTTCCAGCAATGGGGGTTTGCATTGGAACAAGATGTCAGATGACCAGAAGTGATGTCATTCTGCAAGCTATCTTAGAAGTAATATTTTCAATATTATTTTGGGAAGTCTGTTAGTGAGACTGAGTTTTCTGTATTCTGTCTTGGGCCTGACAACAAGAAGGACCATTCACCACATCATCTGCCTTGCTCTATTAAGTAAGTTATTAGGGAACAGTATAATTCTCTTAGATTCAGTCAGGAATATAGTGAAGCTTAGTTTTGATATTGTTTTTCCTTAGTTGTCTGAGCCTGTCCTTCAATGTTATTTTAAATATTGCCTGTGATTTTGAACTCTGATGTCACTGTGAATATATATATATATATATATATATATATATATATATATATATATATATGTATATATTTAGCATTGTCTTGTTCTTTTATTATTTATTATTAAATACATTTAAATATTTCATTGTGGCTGATCTTTGTAGAGATATTTAAGTTTTGAGAGTATTTGCATATTTATTTGGTGATACTGTGTGGGCCACTCCTGATATCCTTGCTCTTGGTCAATCTATTATTTATATTAATATTAATTTCACTTAGTAAAGTTGGACACCCTTTGTTAAGGGCCTTAAAGTAGCTGATGATGAGTTTTGGTGGCAGTGATAACTACCTTATAGTCTGGGCAAGAGGGGGCATAACTAGTAAACCTGCGTCAGCCTTTCCCAGATGTGAATGTGTGTGTGGGTGTGTGTGTGTGTGTGTGTGTGTGTGTGTGTGTGTGTGTGTGTGTGTGTGTGTGTGTGTGTGTGTGTGTGTGTGTGTATGTGCAAACCAAATCTCAAAGAGTGTGTGTGTGTGTGTGTGTGTGTGTGTGTGTGCGCGCAAACCAAATCTCAAAGAGTGTGTGTGTGTGTCAGCTACTGATTGGACAGAGAGAGTGTTGAAGGACTTGGCTTGGAACCCTGGCTAAGGACTCAACTCTATAGCTGCGCCAGTAGGAAGTCTTACTGGGGATCTGGAGAAAGAGGAAGAAACCAGCCCCAGACTGACTGTGTTTCCATTGTGCTCTTAAGGGAAATTGTGCTTAATTAGGCTTGATGCAAAGAGCTGCATCTGGAGATACTGTGTGTGTACCTGTTATCCTCCCAGTAAATGTCCCCCACTGGTGCTAGTGGAGAGGACTGAGGCTCCTTGATTACTGGTTCAGAGTTGGAGGGTTATCACATATTGGTTGGCAATGGTGGGATATCCACATCACATACTGGTTGGCAGTGGTGGGATATCCACATTACAATCAGGTATAATGGAAGTGCAGTTTTCGTGAAAACATTTGCTGTCACATCATTATAACAGAAAACATTTTTTAGAGATGTTGTGATAGCTGAGGTCATAACATAAATGATAATGATATAAAAGTATAGAGGCATCTGTACAGCCCAAAAACACATGCTTAGCTTTTCACCAATATTCTGTGCTGTTTCAGAAAGCAGCATTTTCAGGAGAATCTATTTGCCATCATTTGGGTCAATGAATTGTACACTGGTAAGCTGGCCTATTATCATTTGGACCCTCTTGGAATAAATCACTGATCATTCAACAAAACCTGTCTTCAAAGTACTGACAGTTATATCAAGACATGTTCTTAACCTTACAATACCCATAGAGAACCTGATCACTGAACTATGTATATGTTATTTCAGGTCTAGAATAACTAAACCCAAAAGAAACCTGTACTCCAAAATTTGAACAGCAGGTTCATCAGAACTGATTTTCATGTTCTGTTACAAAGGATGGCGCTATGCCAAGTGATAAGTCAGACTAAAATTGGTACCAAAGGATATGAAAAAAAGGTGATGCTAATTGCTAGACCCACATATCCAGGGTTTAAGAAAAAACATGGCAAGCAGCATGTTTGTTTTTACTGACAATTCCTTTGATAATGTTGATTGCAGTCACATAGAGTAATGTGATTCTGTCAATACATGATAATGGCTTTTATGTCACTGTAATCATGCACAAATTCCTACCTCTGCATTACTAGGAAGACCTAAGGAAATCATGCAAAGAGATAGGGAAAGAAGCAAATGTCAAGAAACAAGTAGTTGTGGCAGAGAAGGTAATCTTAGGAGATGCTTGAATGAATGACATAAGTAAGAGAAAATAGACTGGATAAATGAACATTGTGTGCATTGTATAAAGGAACTTACTTGCAGGTGTGTAAAATGTCAGTTTGTGGTTGTGACATAGCAGTTCACTGAATCATACCAGTAAACTTATTTCACCATCAGAAAGTATACAATGTTCCTCTCTGCTCATGCTATATATATGATTCTTAGAGTGGTCTGTGGAAAAAGAAGGTGAGGGGATGTATCCATAATGGAGATGTCTAAGGAAGGGATAAGAAGGACAGTAGTTATGTGCAAAGCATGGTATAACATCACTCTTGTCTTTGCATCTTGTCTAACAGGCAAAAAGCACCGCACTTCTTGAGATGTGATGTTCTCTTGTTAGTTTTACATGATATAAAGGCGCTTCATAGCTCCTGAAATATTACAGTGAAATGCCAATACTTCTTTCTTCTGAATTATTTCTTTTTAGCATTCTTATGTATTCCATAAATGACTGACTTAGAATAGTACCTCATGCACTAGTCCAAAAGCTAAATGTCAAGGATGAAACCTTTTACCTATTTATTTACCTTTGTTAACTATTTACGTACTTGTATTAACTAGGTATATGGTCTATTTTCATTCAAGAAACAAAGAGATGCTTACTTTTTCCCACTGTAAGTTCATTGATGTTATCCTTGATCATCTGAGCTGTGGAAGGTTACATCCAATTACAAAATATATATATATATATATATATATATATATATATATATATATATATATATATATATATATATATATATATATATATGTATATATATATATATATATATATATATATATATATATATATATATATATATATATATATATATATATATATATATATATATATATATATATATATATACTAAACCTACACTTGCTGTATTTCAGGGAATTCCCATTTCTGTTAAATACAGCAATCTGTGAGTTAGTATACATAAGTAGTGGGGGTTTCGGGGTACAGACACTCATATAAGGGCTGCAGGAGGTACTTGCCTCCTAAAACGTGCTGTTATATGCAGCAGTGGCTTTTACAGTTTTTTTTTTTTTTTTTTTTGGTAAGTTGCGTTTATTTATTTATTTATTTTTGCAGTTTTGGAACTTGCATTATCAGTTCTTAAACATGTAGTAGGGTGCCTGTATTTATAGATGGTGAAAGTTGGCCAGTACTTCACGAAATATCCCATGCTCTTCCAATCTAAAAGTACATGGGATCTTCCACATATACTTTTACCACTAACTAAAGCAGATGAGAATTCTGTCTAATATGTTAACAAAAAAGTGTCTTAGGAGCATAACATCCCCATAATGCAGTGCAGCCTTGCCAGCACTGGAATATGATTCCAACCACCTGATGTAGGATATGAACCCACAGTTTTCTGATTTTTAGGCTTCAGAGGTCACTTCTATGGTACTGGGTAGAAGGTGGATTTCTCTCCTAAGATCACTGGCAGTATTTTATTGTACCATGTGGATTACATAACCATGTAGCTTTTGTGCTGCATGTTATGTCAGTACTGTATTAGGTCATGCACATAGGAAAGCAAGTTCACTGAACCTATGCTGAACTTAAAAATTTAAGATCACTGATAAATGCAGCCGAAGTCCTGTACTCTCAGTGTATACACAATGTTTTCCACTTATAAGAGATGCTGATTTTCTTTGATAGAAGAAATAATGGGACTACAGATGACTTCAACCTTTAAAATGTTGGTACAAGGTAAACCACTCTCACTTTCCTCTGTTACTTCAGATGGAAAACTATAAATATATACCATCATGATGTTATGATGCATAGGTTATGTCCTGATTTAGTGTTACTTGTTCCTAAGCTCAGAGACTAAAAGGAAAAAGTCAGCCTTCTGATTATTTGCCTGATCTAAATCACCAAAAAGGAAATGGTACAATAAAAATTCACCTAATAGCACACTTACTGTGATTAACTGCACAGTTGGCTTGTGGGTATTATGGCCTGGTACTGATCTTCATACTAAGATGAGAATTTGACACATGGAAAAATACTAAAAATTATTAACTTGATTAATATTTGCATAGTGATGCTCAACTATTTGGAGATAGGTGGCATTAACCAACTTACTAGGCAATCCAAGGATTATAGATACAGTTTTGTTGCTGCTAACTATTATCTTGCTTTACAAAATCCAATTCTGCAGCCTTTTTGAACTCAATTAGTTGCCTTTCTTGGATTATTTTAAAGTAAAGGGGTCAGATTTTAAGAGCACAAATTCATTAGTATAAAATGTAAGAAGACAGTGAGATATATCATTGGTCGACTCATATGATTTGCAAGAAGAAGTTCCTGGTATATTATTTGGAATGAAAACACTTACCATTTTAATATTTTTACAATACACGGGTTTACTGCTGGATATCTTTTCATTCATTAATTTAAATGCAAAACAGTGCAGCATGCTAGCAAAACAACTGTTTGTACATCATATGTAATAACTAGTACTTTACTTCAGATAGACATGGTCTTAGGAGACAGGGACGATTATCTAAACAGTTCTCTGCCATTCAATCATCATGTGCCTCCCATAGTCAGGAAAGCTTTCTATTTGACCCTGTTAATCTTCAAGGTAATATCTTCAAGATCCAAAGAATTCAGAAATCAACATGCCACTGTACTCTTCCTTTATCAGACCCATTATTTAATATAATAACCCCTTGATAAATATATATATATATATATATATATATATATATATATATATATATATATATACTTTTTTTAATAGAAGCATATTGCTCATCTAGAAAGAAAAGACCCCAAAGATAACTTAACAATAAATTAAAGACCTTAAATCCTTCATCTATCCCAAAAGGATAACATAACTCCACTTACATTCAGTAGCCTACAGCCTGCACCAAGGTAACCTGAATCTCACTTTTTGAGCTAGGAAACAAACTTATTTGACCCCTTGTTGCCTTGCAAAACCAGTGGTATTACAAATACACACACTGGAGACCTAAAGTTACACCAACAAATAAACGACTTGCTGGACAGAGAGGTTCCCTAGTCAATAAATTTCTAACCTATGGAATATGTTGCCATTACAGGTCAAACAATGTGCTATTGTGACTGCCTTTAAGGCTAGTCTTGATGACTGGATGTACAGCTCTTGTCAGTTTGGGAAGTAAGTACTGTTAAGCACTTGAAAAGGGAGGCATGGGTTTTTAAGTGGGTGTGACTGTTTAAAGGTGGATATGGCAGGGCTTATGTTCCTATAATATAAAACAGAGGAGACAGCAACATACTAAAAAAACTTTTTGAATGAATATCATTGTATATCTTTAACAGGTTTTCATTCTGCTAATTAGAAAAATCTGTCTTAATGTACAGTTCATGTTATATTCAATAAAAGTTGCTGATGCCAACATGACAAATTAATGCCTGCACTCATTTGTAGTAACATGATTTTTGCTAATCTCAACAATAACAATGTGCAGTTTGCAATTTAAATGGCATAATGGATGCAAAATCAATACATGCATTAAATGTATCACTGTGCAGTATGCTAACTCATTTGTCCAAAATTCACATATTTTAATGTCAAGCTTCTCAGCAGTTCATAGGCTAAAGGTCAAGGAACACCTTACTTGTTAAATCAGGTTTGTAATGTCTTAGTCTTTAATATTTAGACTTATTATTATTTTTAGTGTGGCAGAAGGTTTAAGCACAATATGCTCAGCTGTAGAAAGTAAACTGTGTTCAGAACCAGAAACTGGTAGGTGTTACTTTGTTTTGCTTTGCATTGTTAATAATAATACCTGCACTGTCTTGCAGAAAAGATAAGAACTTAATTAATATGCTAATTCAGAAACACTATTTAGTCTAATCATTTGTCTTTCTACCTTGAGTTACTACTGCTGTGGAATGCTGTACATCTTAAATTAGCTTTTTTAAATTAATTCATAAATAGGTCACATTACAATTCTAGAGTCATATTAATTAACTAGTCAAACACATAAATAATTCCACTTTTAAAATATTAGCATTATCTTACAGCGCAGAGCACTAGATGAAATTACTTGGCAACTTTGCTACTTCAAATCACAGTAGGAAGCTAAGACACATAAGAATAAATTCTTTCACATTCAGGGAACTAAATAAAGAACTGTTTTGTGGGAAAAAATCTAGTCCTTTTTATCAGCATGAAATGTAACATTTTGCTTCCCATTGTCATATCTCACCATTAGAATTCTACAGGGAACCAAGACACTTAATAACGTACTGTCCCTTATGTGTTAAAAAAAAATAAAAGAAAAAAAAATAAAAATAATTTCTAAACTATCCTAAATGAACATGTACATACAGAAAATACATTATATATATCTATATATATATATATATATATATATATATATATATATATATATATATATACACACACACACACACACACACACACACACACACATATATATATATATATATATATATATATATATATATATATATAAACACATACACAGAGCTAAAAGTGTACTACATACACACTTGTATGTGCACACACTACATACGGATGCATGCACACCCAAACATACCTTAAT
Source organism: Protopterus annectens (assembly GCF_019279795.1). NCBI lineage: Eukaryota > Metazoa > Chordata > Ceratodontiformes > Protopteridae > Protopterus > Protopterus annectens. Next base: position 1,007,868,302 of record NC_056725.1, on the reverse strand, counting down.
GTGAGTCACCACCATATTATTACGTAATGTGGATAATCATAATATAATAATGTAGCTAGGTGCTGTCATGTAGTATACATTAATCAAATTAAAGGCTTTCTTAAATAATACACCAAGAGATTAATACAATTACAATTTGAATAAAAAAAACACGAATTGCAAATCATTTCAAAATTGTACAGTTAAGAACAGGATAACTATTGCTACTTTCATTAAAGGATAAAGCTATAGAATGTCTAACTGGCTCTGTGTGTGGGAATGTTATGCTGCATTCCCTAAATGTATGGCAATTGCTCAATAAGACATAACTAATAGCACACATGCAATTTTATTTTACCTTCTGAGCTGATATGTAAACAGCATTTTTTTATGCATTTATATTTATACTTTCATGGAAATGAAAGCTGATTGCGAAAACAATTTTATATTATAAATAAAAAATATACAGATATGAACATTTAATGACTTGCTAATTGAACTATACATGAAGTTGTGATTTCCAGTACCATCACAGAAGGTGCATAAAGATTTCATCCGCGTAATAGTTTCCATTTCAGTAAGAAGTAGAAGGTGCTTTTGGACATTCAAACACTTAATGCACAAAAAAGGGGAGTACAGATTTGCTGCATCTTGTATTAACAGCTTATGTAGGCTCAGTAGCTACAAAAGGTAAAAATACCCCTGCACCACACATCTACCCTACCACTAATTACAGTTATCTAAATTATATTCTTTTTTTGTGACTCAAATGATGCAGCAACCCAGGACACATCTTAAGACCCTTTTTTAATTTCTCCAAATCTTTTGGGTTTCTAATCTCATGATGGGAATGGACCCCATTCTTAAGTCACAGTATGATTAATGTTCATGAAATTAGTATTGTTTCAGTCTTTGATGTCAACCGGAAGTGCTCTTTGCAGCATCCATAATGTGCCCAGTAATGACTCCTTCTGCAATTCGTACAGAGTTACATGTATCAGTAACATATCTAAATATGATTGTACATTCTTTTTTATAAGATCAATTGCTCCTACTACTATTGGAACTGTCTGGCTATCTTTCTTCCACATTGCTCTCATTTCTGCTTGTAAATCCTGATATTTTATGACTTTATATCCCTCTGTGCACAAGACACTGTAGTCATTGGGTGTAGCGATTTCAATGATCAGTGCTACTTTTGTCTTCTTTTCATGGACCACTATATCTGGTTTTCTGACATCTATCTTTTGAGCTGTTAGTAATGGTTGATCCCATGTGATGTTGACTTCATCACTTTCTATGATGCTTTGTGGCTCATGTTTTCAGTGTTTTTCAGCTATTTCAGTATTATATTGTTTGCATAATCCCCAGTGCAACAGTCTTGCCACATTATTATGTCTTTCAGTATACAATCCTTCTGCCATTAGTATGCCACAACCAGCAACAAGGTGTGCAACTGTTTCCAATTCTGTATTACAAAACCTACATTTGTTTGTTTCTCCCACATGTTCAATGGACTTTGTAAACCAACGTGTATGCAGTCCACTGTCTTGGGCCACCAATGTTACCCTTTCATTTTTTGGTTTGACTTTACCTCTCCTTAACCATTCCAGCATTCAATCCTGATCAACTTGAGGTTGTTCCAGGAGATTTCTATACTTGAAACTATATTTATGAATTTTCCACATTTTTTGCCTTCTCATCTGATCCTTCACCTTATTTTATTTATTTAGTTTTTTTGGCACATTCAGTCGTTGCCTGATTTTTATCTACTTCTGGTTTAATTTCCATTCCTGCTTGATGTCAATATGCTTTTGCTAGACTTAGCAGGGAAGTCATCTTAGATTTATTCTCCTCTGTTTTAAAACTTTCACTATGTTTGGGTCTTGTGAGGTCAGCAGATACAGTATGTATGCAGTCCCACAGTTGCAGATCTAGACATGTAATCAATTTCATGGAGGCCCATACCTCCTTTGGAACAGGGAATATATAATCTTGGTATTCACTGATGTTTATAAATCATTTGATGTGCATGAAGCATCCTTCTTGTTTTCCTATCTAATCTATTCAACACCATTTGAGGCCAGTCAGTTACTCCAAAACTGTAAGTTAGGACAGGAACACCAAACTGGTTTATAGCTTGAACTGTGTTCCCAGATGTCAATGCTGTTTTCATTATTAATTTAAGTCTTATAAAATATTCCTTACTGAGTTTTATTCACATTTGTTCATGATTTATTGTTGATCCTTCATCAATTCCCAAATATTTATACACTCCCTCTTGCTCAAGTTCTTTTATATTGCATTCTTGTCCCAAACTGATGTTTTCTTGGTGCTGCAGCTTTCTTCCTTTAAAGGTTGATTTTGCACATTTATCAAGACCGAATGGCATTCTTATATCATCTGAAAAAGTTTTGACTGCTTGCAGCTGTGCTTTCAGTTCCTCATCAGATCCGCTATACAGTTTTAAATCATCGACAAAGAGAAGGTGAGAAGTCTTTATGCTTTGTTGCTTTCTGGGAGCCAAATTATAACCATGGCCTAAGCTGTTAAGCAGACAGCTTAATGGGTTAAGGGCAAGGCAAAAGAGCAGCGGTGTCAGGAAGTCACCCTGGAATATCCCCCTTTGGTTTTTATCCCAGAATAATAATTTATCCTTTATCATGGCTTAACTGCAAAGTAGATTGCCACTGTTTCATGGTTGCTGTGATGTAGTTTATCAGTGTACAGTGTATCTTATACATTGATAAGCAGTCTTTTATCCATGAACGTGGGTTACTGTCAAACGCTTTTCTGTAGTCTATCCATGCCATACTTAGATTCTTCCCCTTTTTTCAGTTCTCTACTGTGACTTTATTTTAACAACAAATAATTCTTTGTTGCATATGACTTTCTTTTATTACCATTTTGTTATATTGCCATAATTGAGTTTTATTCTAAATTACTATAAACTCTGTCAGCATCAATTCCAGTGAATAGTTTATATGTTGTTGGAAGGCAAGTTACTGGTATATAGTTTTTAAGGTAGGTTGCAGGTTCATTCTTACATAGGAACATTATTTTTTCCTGTTGTTAGCCAGGCTGGTGTCTGTTTGGGGTGCACATATAAATAGCTCTTACTCATGGCTAAATCTTCATGCAAAGACGTTAAGACTTTTAGTCAGAAGTTAGGTACTGCACCCGGGCCTGGGATTTTCCAGTCAGAGGCTTTTCTTTACTTTGTTTCAACCTCTCTGGCCTTTATTTCATCCCATTTCATATCTTGTACATTTGAACTTATTATTATTTATTTTAGTTCTTCTATCCATTTATCATCTTTGTTATGTTCCACTAGATCTTCATAAATATTTATCCAAAATTTATCTATTCCTTCTTTTTTGGTAGTTTTTCAATTCCTTTTTCCCTGTTTCCTAATTCTCTATAAAACTTTTTGGGTCATCAATAAATTGCTTATGTTGTACTTTTCCTTTATATTTATCTGTGCATCTTCTAAGTTTTTCTGCCTCTGCTGATATTTTTAGTCTATTACTTGCAATAGTGCATAATTAATCCTTATCCATTATAATACTGCACATTGCTTTTATCACGTCTATCTTTCTGAGTATTTTTGTTGATCTCTTCCCTCTTCTATTCTCTTCTAACAGTGACACTTCTTGTCTTCATTGCTTTATAGTTTTCTCTATTCAATACTTCCATGATGGTATTAGATTTCTGTCTGTCCTTCTTTACTGCCCTGTGTTCTTGTGGTATCTGTTATTAATTTGGTTGCACAGCAATGTATCCTGTTTACTTCTGTTATGTTGAATGAATCTTTATGGACTATCCTAATTACTGTGTTCATTTGTTCACAGGATCATAAGATCATAAGATCATAGGAGATTACTAGGTTAAGTGCTCTGGGGCCCTTACAAGCCTAGCCAAGAGTTTATTCCCAAAAAAGAAACCAAAATCAGCACCTGTCACCCCTGTCAGTGAGGGACACAGGTGGAACTCCTGGGACAAATTTGTGATTGCCCATCCAGTCATCAAGGTTGCACTTGAAGAGGGTCAGCGACATACATTGTTTGATGTGTATGGGGAGTCTATTCCAGAGACAGGGCAGCCTCTGAGAGACAAACCTGTCTCTCCAGCAGGTTTTGTTAATGTCACATATTAGATTTAACCCTTTTGATCGGGTACTATGTGAAGAATTAGACTTGCGTATACAGAGCATCTCTAGTAGAGCAGGGTCAGAGACTGCCTTGTAGGCGAGACACAGATCATCTCTGAGCAATCTGTACGATACAGAGTAGCGTGATAGTGATTTGAACCGTGTTGGAGGCCATAGATTCTTTTTGTGAGGTATTTCTGTGGCCTTTCTAGTTGGTGCAGGTGTTTGGATAGGTATATATCAAACGGGGTGTTGTACTCAATTACTGGCTTAATGAGGGGGGAGGAGTACAGGGATGTAATAACCTCCTTTTTCCTGGATGCAATCCCTTTACTTATGAGATGAACCAAGTAAAAGGGTTTTCTGACCACTGCTGCTACATGATGGTCAAATGTGAGTGTGTTGTCAACTTGTGTACCCAGGTCTCTCACCACAGGTTGTGTGCTTAGGGGGTTGCTGATAATGTGGTAATCAGTAGGGGCCATGTTTTTGCTGAATGGTATGATAATGCATTTTATTGCATTTAACGTAAGGCCATGACTTTGGCACCAGTCATTTGTTGCTGTGAGACCCTCTTGAAGTATGTTAACATCATCTGGGGAGTCAATGGCAGCACCCCAAAACTTGGTCAGCCATAGGCCTTTTGTCTTTAGCTGGACCTCTGTGAAGTAGATGCCAAACAATAGGGGTGCCAAAACAGATCCCTGCGGGACACCACTAGTGACAGTTCTGCTAACGGAAGTAGTGGCACCTATTTTGACCATGTGGGTACTATCAGTTAGCCATTTGGCCACCCACTTGATGAGGTAGGGATTTACACCAGGTTCTGTTAGCTTTTCCAAGATGCCCCAGTGGAGGATCGAGTCAAAGACTTTTGCCAAGTCAAGGTAAGCTTTGTATACTGATGAAACCAGTAGACAAAAATTGCCAGCACCAAATACAGTGAAAAGCATCAAATGAGACTAATAAATTAAATACATAAGCATTTTATTAAGGTATAATAAACATCCCAGACCGGTTTCAGCCAACAGGCTTTCCTCAGTGGGAATGAAAGTAGTTACAACTGTGAAGTGACACACATATATATAACATAAACCATCCAATAGGATTCTTCCCAAAGTGATCTTCCCAACATTCAAATTGTTTCCTGTGTAGAGAATGAAAAGAGAACGAAAAGTTATGCAATAAAACCACATTATTAATATATAATGTAATAAATAAAAAATAAAAAATAAAAATAAAACATAATATTATAAATGGTCATTCAAACTGGATGAAAACAAAACACCCAGTTTAATGACCCAATACTTCTCTTTTTTAGTAAGGATTAAGTGCCATCCTTGCTTGTTGGATCTGTCACCAAGAATTCTGTCAGTAATAGTGAACTGGAATCTGGCTGAGTTGTGGTGTAAACAATGTCTGTATAGAGCATTGGTCTCTTTCTTGGTTTGTATGTCACTACGATGCTCAGACATACGTAAAAGAAGTGGTCGTGATTTTTGTCCAACATAAAATGAACCACATGTACATGTTGCAAGGTACACCACCCAATCACTATTACAATTGCCAACAAAATTTCATGTCAAAAATCCTGTCAGTGTTTTTGCTGGTGAACTGTTTGGATGTGAAAATGAATGGACACGATGAACAATGACCACTGTTGTAAGTACCCCATAGTTTGCCACCTGTCATGGTTAATTGGTGGTGTATAGCTCCAGCCGAGCTTACCCTTTCAAAATGTGAAAAAAATGACCCAAGTGTCCTGCCTCTTCTATATCCATACTTACATACATCACCACAAAATGCAGATCCAAAAGAATTTATTGCACTTAGCACCCTGGCCAAACACAGCCTTCAAAGAGTGACATACATTGAATAAAACTTCCCCTATATATATATATATATATATATATATATATATATATATATATATATATATATATACAGAGAGAAAGAAAGAGAGAGAGAGACATCAATAAAGCAATCAATAAAACAATTACCATTAAATAATTAATTAACTAAATAAGATATTTCCAATTAAGCTCATGGTTCAATCCCCCAGGTAAAAGACGGTTATATTTTAAAATGAAGACAGCTTTTTTATATAGCAGCACATTCTTTAATAACACAATATCACCCGTTTTAATAAAAAACTTACTCCAAAATAGTAGCTTGTAACAAAGAGAAGTCACCATCATGAATATCAAACAAATGTATGGCAACTGAACTTTCTGCCTTATGATTTTTGATGTCCCTAATGTGTTCCTGCAGTCTAATCTTAAACTTACGTTTACTTTGTCCAATATAGTACGTTACATGGGCATCTCAGACAATATATAATACCTTCAGTGTTGCAAGAAAAGCTATTCCTGACTTCAAATTTCTTCTTATTAATTGTATTTAAACAGGGTACTATATGTGTACTTACACTACAATTATTACATGGCATAGTACCCAAAATATTAAGAGGTGGCATAACTGTTACATCAGGTGGTACAAAATAAGCTTCACCAATATGTCCCTTAAAAATTGTCCTTTTATATTAAATAGATGGCTGATTTCTAATAATATTTTTTATAATGGCATCATTTACCCAGCCACTGGGGATGCACAAGCCATTGCATTTCTTTGTGCAGGTCCCAAGTCTGGATAAATGGGGAGGGTTGTGTCAGGAAGGGCATGCAGCTTAAATCATCTGCCAAATGAGATATGTGGAAACCAATACCGATTTCCATACCGGATCAGTCAAGGCCCGGGTTAACAATGACCACCACCAGTACTGCTAGCCAACAGGGTGCTGGTGGAAATTGGGCTACTGTTGGCCAAAGGAGAAGGAGAAGAAGAGGGGGAAGGCATGCCCAGAGGCAGGAAGAGAGGAGAAAGGCTAGGACTGTGGTAGTGAGTGTAGGAACTTTGAATGTTGGCAGCATGACTGGTATAGGAAGAGAGCTAGCTGATATGATGGACAGAAGGAAGGTTGATATATTGTGTGTACAAGAGACCAGGTGGAAGGGAAGTAAGGCCAGGTGTATTGGAGGTGGGTTCAACTTGTTCTATCAAGGTGTGGATGGGAGGAGAAATGGGGTAGGGTTTATCCTGAAGGAACGGTATACCAAGAGTGTTTTGGAGGTGAAAAGAGTGTCTAATAGAGTGATGTTTATGAAGCTGGAAATTGATGGTGTTATGATGAATGTTGTTAGTGCATATGCTCCGCAAGTTGGGTGTGCGATGGATGAGAAAGAAAAATTTTGGAGTGAGTTGGATGAAGTGGTGATAACTGTACCCAAGGGTGAGAGAGTGAGGATAAGAGCAGATTTCAATGGGCATGGTAGTGAAGGGAGCAGAGGGGATGAGGAAGTGATGGTTAGGTATGGTGTTAAGGAAAGGAATGCAGAAGGTCAGATGGTAGTGGATTTTGCAAAAAGGATGGACATGGCTGTGGTGAATACGTATTTTAACAAGAGGGAGGAGCGTAGGGTGACATACAAGAGTGGAGGGAGATGCACACAGGTGGATTATATCCTATGCAGGAGGGCCAGGAGATTGGAGACTGAAAAGTGGTGACAGGGGAACGTGTAGTTAGGCAGCATAGAATGGTGGTCTGTAGAATGACATTGGTGATCAAGAAGAGAAAGAGGAGTGTGAGGGCAGCACCAAGGATCAAATGGTGGAAATTGAAAAAGGGTGATTGTGAGGTGGAGTTCAGGGAAGAGTTAAGACAGGCACTGGGTGGCAGTGAAGTGTTACCAAATAGCTGGGTACTTACAACAGAGCTAGTTAGGGAGACTGCTAGAAAGGTGCTTGGTGTGACATCTGGACAGAGGAAGGAGGACAAGGAGACCTGGTGGTGGAATTAGGAAGTACAGGAGATTATACAGAGAAAGAGGTTGGCGAAGAAGAAGTGGGATTGTCAGAGAGATAAAGAAAGTAGACAGGAGTATAAAGAGATGAGGTGCATTGTAAAGAGAGAGGTGGCAAAGGCTAAGGATAAGGTGTATAGAGAGTTGTATGAAAGGTTGGACACTAAGGTGGGAGAAAAGGACCTGTACCGATTGGCTAGATGGAGGGTCAGAACTAGAAAAGATGTGCAGCAGGTAAAAGGCTGGATGATGTGGGGATAGTGAATCAGGAAGTGCAATGGATTAGCAAGGTGGAAGTAAGGATAGCTATGAAGAGGATGAAGAATGGAAAGGCTGTTTGGTCCAGATGACATACCTGTGGAAACTTGGAGGTGTTTAGGAGAAATGGCAGTGGAATTCTTAACCAGATTGTTTAATGAAATCTTGGAAAGTGAGGGGATGCCTGAGGAGTGGAGAAAAAGTGTTTTGTTACCAATTTTTAAGAATAAGGGTGATGTGTATAGCTGTAGTAACTACAGAGGGATAAAACTGATCAGTCACAGCATGAAATTATGGGAAAGAGTAGTGGAAGCTAGGTTAAGAAGGGAGGTGATGATTAGTGATCAGCAGTATGGTTTAATGCCAGAAAATAGCACTACAGATGCAATGTTTGTTCTGAGAGTGTTGATGGTGAAGTACAGAGAAGGTCAGAAGGAGTTGCATTGTGTCTTTGTGGACTTAGAGAAACCATATGACAGGGTGCCTAGAGAGGAGTTGTGGTATTGTATGAGGAAGTCGGGAGTGGCAGAGAAGTATGTAAGAGTGGTACAGGATATGTACAAGGGTAGTGTGACAGTGGTGAGATCTGCAGTGGGAGTGACAGATGAATTTAAGGTGGAGGTGGGATTACATCAAGGATCAGCTCTGAATCCTTTCTTATTTGCACTGGTGATGGACAGGTTAACAGACGAGATCAGACAGGAGGCCCCGTGGACTATGATGTTTGTAGAAGACATTGTGATATGTAGTGAGAGTAGGGAACATGTTGAGGAGACCCCGGAGAGGTGGGGATATGCTCTAGAGAGGAGAGGAATGAAGGTCAGCTGGACTAAGATGGAATATATGTGTGTGAATGAAAGGGAGGGTAGAGGAATGGTGAGGATGTAGGGAGTAGAGTTGGCAAAGGTGGATGAGTTTAAATACTTGGGATCAACAGTTCAGAGTAATGGTGAGTGTGGAAGAGAGGTGAAGAAGAGAGTACAGGCAGGGTGGAATAGGTGGAGAAGAGTGTCAGGAGTGATTTGTGACAGACGAGTACCAGTAAGAGTGAAAGGGAAGGTCTACAAGAGGGTAGTGAGACCAGCTATGTTATATGGGTTGGAGACAGTGGCATTGACAAAAAGGCAGGAGTCAGAGCTGGATGTGACAGAGTTAAATATGTTAAGATTTGCACTGGGTGTGACGAGGGTGGACAGGATTAGGAATAAGTATATTAGAGGGTCAGCCCAGGTTGGACAGTTTGGAAACAAATCTAGAGAGGCTAGATTGCATTGGTTTGGACATGTGCTGAGGAGGGATGCTGGGTATATTGGGACAAGGATGCTAAAGATGAAGCTACCAGGTAAGAGGAAAAGAGGAAGGCCTAAGATAAGGTTTATGGATGTGGTGAGAGAGGACATGCAGGTGGTTGGTGTGACGGATCAAGATGCAGAGGACAGGAAGAAATGGAACAGGTGATCCACTGTGGCAACCCCTAACCGGCAAAAGCCGAAAGAAGAAGAAGAAGATAATCTCATTGTTTTTCAAAAATTCCCAATACTAGTTAACCAGTTTCCAGATTTTTTGACTCAAAACATTGTATGTAGTAACAAAAAAAATCTTATCTATATTTTCCTTAACTTGTAAATTTTCATTATAAAAATATTTAGAAACACATACATTTTGTTGACCAAAATAAATGTCATCACTTTTGTTCACAGCTTCCATTAAAATACCTCTATCATAACCCCTATGGAGAAACACAGACAGTGTTTGACAAACTTCCCTATATAAATCAACTTCACTGTTGCAAATTCTAAACATTCTAGTCAATTCACCATATGGGAGCGATTTAATAGCATGAGGTAGATGGCAACTAGTGCCATATAGATACTGACTACCATCTGTGAATTTACAATGTATAGAAACTTGAATAAGTACATCATTATGGCCAGTCAAATGCAAATCTAAAAAATTTATTTCTTTGCCATATTGCAGACCATCAAAATTTCAATTATATACATTATTATTAATAGCATCAACAAAATCATAAACACCATTAATTCCATTTTCACAAATAAAAACAAATCATCAATGTATCTATAATAACATAATACATGTTCACAAAAAATGAATTCTTGTAAATATAGTCCAACTCAAATTTAGCCATGAAAATATTGGCATACATGAGGGAGAAGGCTGTCCCTATGGCAGTGCCTTGTAACTGATGGTAAATTTCACTATTAAAACTAAAAACGTTATTCAGCAAACAGAACTGAAGTAATTATATTACAAAACTGGAGACTGGGCTATCCATCAGGAAGTAATGTAAAGCTGCTAAGCCATCTCTGTGTCTAATATTAGTATATAAACTTCAAACATCAATACAGATAAAGTAAATATTAGCATTTCATTTGATTCTGGAAATTTTGGACAAAAAAATCAAGAGAAGCTCTGATGTCAGAGGGAAGATTTTCAACATAAGGCAATAAGAAATAATGCAAAAATATCCCAATATTACCTGAAAAATAATTGCTAGCTGACACAATAGGTCTACCTGGAGGATTAATATTGTCTTTATGATTTTTGAAAGACAATAAAAGGTAGCCATATTGCAACTCTCTATGTTAAACTTAGTATCCAATAATTCTTTCTGAGTAAAATAACCCAAGCAGCAACCTTTATCCATTAAACGTAAAACATTTTGTGTCACTTGTGTATATTCATTTTCATTACTCATCTCATAAACTGTTCTGTCATTAAGATGTTGCATGCATGTTTTTAAATACTGAAAAAAATGAAGAATAAAAATGTTGTTGACCTTATCTGCTGGTTTAGTAATAAGATCTTTTCTACCAGATAATTCTTTTAAGGCATCTATCTCTTTTTTTTGTTAAACTGTACTGTATGTCCTGTCAGTTATTAACAAATTCCATGTACAACTGTTCAATAGAAAAATTTAACATTTGTGAAAATTGTTGAATACATGGTTTAACATATGTGGAAATAAAACAACTTTTACCATTCACTGCTGAAGTATTCAATAGAAAATATGCATTTGGACTATTATTATCATCATCAAAACTATCAGCTGTACATGAATAGAAACTGTCTTCTTCACTATCAACATCTAAATCATTGTTAATACTAAATTTATCAAATTTGTTAATAAAAAATATCTTAAATGTAACTTCCTAACAGATTGAAACACTTCTTGTTTCAACATATTTAGTCTGAGTAACACAGTCGGTATAAATTTCAGCCCAAGATTTAACACATTCAGTTGTTCCATTGACAAAACACATCCTGATAAATTAACAATCAAAGTGTTGCTATCTACATGAAAATCATTGCCATCTACCTCATTTAAAATTAGGTTTAGAATGTCCTTTGTTTGTGTACTGACTTTCCCTCATCCAATGCCTTGATGACAGTCTCAAAAAAGTCAACAAGGTTCAACAGGCAAAAGTTGCCCTTGACGAATCTGAACTGGGTGAGGTCAAGTGCTTGGAGATTGTCAATGTCCTTGCTTATGAGGTCCATAATAATACACTCCATGGCTTTACAGATCAGACCTGTCAAGCTAATGGGGCAATAGTTTCAGGGTCAGTAGTGGCGCCACCTTTGTGGATAGGGATGACAATGGCAGTTCTCCACTCTGCTGGAATGAAGCCTGTACATAGGCTATTGTTGAACAGGGTGCTCAATGGCGAGGCTAGTTTTTGCTGGAGATGTTGAAGAATACAACCTGGGAAACTATCAGGTCCCATGGAAGCTGTTTTCTTTGCCTTGGATAGGGCCTTTAACACTTGATCTATAGAGATGTGGGGTGCAGGGCAAGTTTCGGGGATGTCAAATGGGCCTTTGGGGGGGACAGGGGGTGATGTTTACTCTGAACCGATCTGTTAGCAATTTGGCTGAGTTGACAGGATCAGTGTAAGTGGCAAGGTTAAGAACTAATTTAGAACAAACCTGGGCTTTGCCATGGAGGCTTTTGATGTAACTGAAAAAGGCTTTGTGGTTAGACTGTGTTTCGGAGGTCAGTTTTGATTCATAATTGACTTTGGAGGTTTTCACTAGTGATCTAATTTGCTTGTTGAGGCTGAGGAGAAAGTTTTTCCAGTTGGGAATATGTGCCTGTTTACCCTTGGACAACAGTTTCTTCCTTTTGTTGTAAAGCCTGTTGATAGAGGATGTCCACAACATAGGCTTGTGTTTCCTTGAGGAGCAGGTTTTAGTTCCATTGGGTATGGCTGAGTCCATGAAGTTGTACAGGCGCTTGTATACTGCACTGTCATACTGTTTAGCATATTTGTCTGCATCCTCTGATGGGAGAGGTGGTGTGAAGCTACTAATACCTTCACTTAGGAGGTTGTAGTCAGTTTTTGAGAAGCTTTTTTAGCCTGGTTATGGCTGCGTGGGGGGGGGGGTTGGACGGGATAGACACTTCGGATGAGACAGACCAATGGTCTGATCTCACTAAGGAAGAACTTACTATGGGGGTGGTGCAGCAGTTACCCATGTTGGTGAGAACCAAGTCTAGAATGCTATATCCCCTTGTGGGGGATGAGACAAGCTGGTCTAGTACGTCAGGATTGATGAAATCAAGGAATCATTGGGTGAGTGCATTAGAGCAGGAGTAGTTCACCCAGTTTATGGTGGGGTAGTTGAAATCACCAAGGATCAGGGTATTAGGGGGGAACCTTGGACTGAAGTAGGTCCAAGTAGGAGGAGTGGGTATTCTGAGTCATGGAGGGGGCCTATAGCTGGCTATAACATGGATGGGTGTCTTGTCAATTGTCAGTTTCACCTGGAGAAGTTCTAGTGCATCATGCTGGCAAACCAGTCTGGAGGTGTGCTTGTCTTTAATGAAAATAGAAACTCCACCACCCTTAGTCTTCCTGACTATCAAACTATCTATCAAACTTCTAACCTTTTGGATTTTATTGACCTTCTGCACTCTATTTCTTTCATTGATCTTATTATGTCTATCTATCTCTATCAAATCAAGCAACTCTTCTCTTAGATCATTTTATTCTTAAATGAGGGAGGGCACATTCTTTGTTGGTTAATTCATGTGAGTATTCTATAGAATGTTCCAGAGCTTCTTTCTGTGCCATGTTCTGTTCAGTTTTGCCCTGTGTCATCCACTGCTTTTTCATATGGGAAGTCACTGACCTATTACTCCCTGACATTGACTGTGTCAGAGTTGCTACAGTTTCCTGTTCTTTCCCTTGCTGTATAGCTCCAGCTGAACTTTTGTACTTGTTTCCTGTAGGAGGCTCCAAATTATCTTCATATGCCAGCTGATTATATAGTCCCTACTTCACTGGCTTCTCCTTAATTTGGGTGTCCATTGCTCTATGCCATTGTGTTGTTATCCGAGTTAAATTTTCTGCACTAAATCCTTCACTTTGCAGGTAATCCATGACTTCAGTTTCTATTTCTTTAACTTCTCCATTACTAATCACCTTTCTACTTTTCCTCTTAGCTTTCTCATTTTTTGTATTATGAAATTTTCCATATCAGGAAGTCTTTGCCTGTATTTGTCTTCAAATATATTTGCTGCTGCTCTTTTTGCATTTATTAGTTTTGCTTTCTCCTTTACATAACAATTGCACCATATTAAATCTCTTTTTCTTTCCCACGTCCATATTTCTTCTTTGGAAGCCATCTGCTCCTCTTGTTTCTCCTTACTTTGGGAATTAGTTATTCCATCATGCTGTGATATGACCTGTGTTAGACTTTCTACACTGAATCCTTCACTTTGCAAATATTCCATAACTTCATCTTCTATTTTTTAACTTCTGTTTGGCTAATCTTCATTTCTACAGTCCCTCTTTGTGATCTTATTTATTTATTTTGAAATATTCCATATCTATATGCCTTTGTCTATATTTCTCTTTGAATATCTTTGTTTGTTGATTAATTTGGCTTTCTCCTTTGCATAAATATTGCACCATATCAGATCTCTCTTTCCTTCCCATGTCCATATTTCTTTTTTATACCATTCAAATGTCTTTAAATGTTGTTCAGTACTTCTCTACTTTTGCTGATTTTATCATCTCTACATTCAGACCCACAGTACCTGTCCCTCTTCACCCCCCCCCCCCCTTGATACTACATGCATAGAATATTGGGACCTTTTATAGTCCTGCAAACATAGAAATCCACTTGGTGCCCTCTCTAAACTGAAATAATCCACAAGAACTGTCACAGTCCCCATACTGTGGGTTTGACCATCCAAGGTAATTTGCTGCGTGGATAGCATTCTTTATCATACCTGCAGCATACCGCAGAATGTATCTCAGAACAGAATAAAAATGACAAATACAATTGCAAAACAAAAAAGGTGCTTTGATGTTTTGGTTTCTCCAGCTCCTATTGTGCATATTGTGCTTTGCATACATTCACTTTATATGTATGCAACATGCTTCTAATACTGGCTTTCCTTGAGGTTGTGCAGCAAGTTTGCAGTTATGCATTCTAAAAAGAAAATATCCACACTAGTAAATCAAGTCCCAAGGTTTGAGAAATAATCACTTTAGCTAGTTAACAATAAAAATAAAAAAAAATCTGGTTAAGTGCTTTCATCTTGCAACAACTTTTATAAAGATTTCAAAAGATCCTCTTGTTACAATCTACCACTTTCTGTTTCAAAGAATGTCACATGACCAAAAAATCAGCTGATACTGAATGAATGTCTTTCAAAACTTTTTTAAAGGTACAAACCTTAAATGTAGAAACAAAGTTAATTTCAATGTATTAAAAAAAAAATTACTTGCACATCAAATGAAAACGAAGCATCCTAAAAGTCTGTTTGTTACTAAAATGTCTAAAAATGGAGAGTTCACAGGACTACATATGTTAAAAACATATCCATTTAAAAGTGTATAAAAAGTGTACTTAATAACTAGGTAAATAACTTTGTAGCTCTTAATCTGCTCGTGCTAGTATATGAACATTTTGTCATTGGAGTGTAAGGGAGAAAAAGGCTCCCCAAACAGTATAAATAGGATGTAAAGAAAATGCAAGAAATGTGTTACAATGATATGGGATAAAAGTTGTATTAAAATCTCACAGAAAATGCTTCAAAAACAATACAAGTAGAATAAAAAGTAAATACAAGTTGCAAGTGATGTTGGTACATCACATCATTTTTTTTGAGTGGGAAGATTTTAAAGTTAGAGTCTGTTCTGAGTTTTAAAGGGTATGTTTTCCAAGGTTTTAGATGTTCTGCCTATAAGAAGTCAACGTGATGATTAGTAGATTTAGTGATGACTATACAATTTTGATGTTGTAATCTGAAATGTCTTGTATTAAATGTTTTACAGTTAACTTGTTTATTGCTGGATATGCTTCAGTTGCAAATACAATATTTTGTGCTATTTTTAATTGATTGCAATATATTTGGTGATGGTGCTCTAGGCATTCTGCTTAGGGCTGTATAAGTTTTGCTATGTTATTGTAAGCCCTTTCAGGCATTTCAGTTTTGATAATATTTGTTAAATTAAGGTTTGCAGTACACAACTGGGCTTCTGGTGTGAAGAATGGTTTGATTCTATAAAGCTTGCCTCTTTTCATAGGTTCATAGGTGTGTTCTAGGCTAATGGGCCTGGATCCTTTACAAGCCTAGCCCATAGGATTATCAAGGCCTGGCATTGTGCCACCCAACCTTAGTTCCCAGTGCCTCTGTTGAACAGAGCCACTGGAGTGATCCCCAGGGTGAATTTTCTATTTCCCATCCACTCATCAAGATTACTCTTGAAGAGGGCCAGTGAGGTGCTTTGTTTGACATGTATGGGAAGTCTATTCCATAGCATGGGCAGTCTCTGTGTTATGAACCTGTCTCTCCTGCATGTTCTGTTGATTGTGGTAATGAGGTTGAGATATCTGGAGTGTTTAGTGTGGAGGGATTGAGATTTCTTTAGATGTAGAATTTCTAACAGAGCTGGGTCAGGCATGGCTTTGTAAGTCAAGCAGAGATCACCTCTAAGTAGGCGATATGAGACAGAGAATGGTTTGAGTTTTTTGAGTCTGTCAGTATAGGACAAGTGTTTAAGGCCTAGGATCCTCTTTGTGTGGTACTTTTGTGGCCTCTCCAGTTGTTGCAGGTGTCTATTGAGGTACATGCCGAATGGGGCATTGTACTCAACGATTGGCCTAATGAAGGAAGAGGAGAGGGAAACAATGACCTCTTTCTTCCTGGTTGCAAAACCCTTAGTAATGAGATGTGCCACATAGAAGGACTTTCTGACCACAGTGGCAATGTGGTGGTCAAAAGAGAGGATGCTGTCAACCTGTGTTCCCAGATCTCTCATAACACCTTCTGTGTTCAGTGGACTACCATCGATGTGGTAATTCTTGGGAACTGGGTTTTTTCCAAAGGGGATGACAAAAATATTTTTTGGCATTGAGCTTAAGGCCATGGTTCTGACACCAGTCGTTGGTCTTAGTGAGACCTTTCTGTAGGATCCCACATCACCTGAAGAGTTAATAATAGCTCGTGACTTGCAATCGTCTGGGAACTTTGTCAGCCAGACTCCATTTGTGTTGGCCTGGACTTCAGAAAAGTAGATACCAAAAAGGAGAGGACCCAGGACTGAACCCTGTGGGACTCCACTCATGACTCATCAGCAATCTGACTTGGAGTCAGCTACTTTCACACTGTGTGTTCTATCTGTTAGCCAGTTTGCAATCCACTTGGTGATATAGGGGTTGATGCCTAGCTTAGTGAGTTTTTTAGGATTCCTGAGTGGGGAATGGTATCAAAGGCCTTGGCCAGATCAAGGTAGGCTGTATGAACCATCTTGCCTTCATCCACAGGTCTGGTGATTGACTCAAAGAAGTCAACCAAGTTGAGCAGGCATGATCTACCCTTCACAAAACCAAACTGTGTGGGATCCAGAGTTTGGAGATTCCCTAGATCCTTGTTTATTAGGTCCATGATGATGCACTCCATAGCTTTGTATATCAGGCTCATCAGGCTAATGGGGCGATAGCTCCCAAGGTCTGTAGTCACTCTTCCTTTGTGGACAGGGATGACTGTAGCAGTGTGCCATTCAGTAAGTACAAAGCCTGAGGTGAGGCTGTGATTGAGCAGGGCACACAGGTGAGGTGCCAGTTCACTCTGTAGTTCATGTAGAACACAGCCAGGGATATTGTCAGTTCCAATAGAAGCTGTATTCTTGGCCTTGGACAGTGCTGTTTTAACCTGTGCAGCAGTAATACTGTGTGCCTGGCAATCTACTGGTATTGTGATTGGTCCTTTAGGGGGGGTAAAGTTGTCACTGAATCTGTCGGCCAGTATATTGGCAATATCTGTTGGCTCGGTATAGGTGGTACCATTGTGCAGTAGCTCAGAGCAAAGAATTTTCTGATTAGTTTTAACAACTGTATAATTAAAGTGATGAATGAACTTTAGTTCTTGGTCTATGATGATGACTATTACCTTGGTTTGATTAAGGACATCCAGGTGAATGTTTCTAGATGACATTATGATATAGATAGGTGAATGGGTTTGAGTTTTATTTGGAGTCAAGCAGATGATATTGGTCATTTTGGCATTTGGTGTTAGCTGACATTTTAAGAACAAGTCTTATAATGTATTAAAGTCCATTTGCATTTGGTTTGTAGCTGTTCTATCAGCTTTGCATGGCAACTTAAGGATGAGTAATTAGCAAATTGAATAATGCTAAAATTATCAAGTTCATTGTGTAGATTATTAGTAAATATTCTGCCTACTATAAATTTGACTTTGGCTGCTCCTCCCAGTCTCATCTCTTTTACTCATTCTACCAGGTCAGTGAGAGATCAGCTGGGAAGGCCCTCTCCTTAAACTGTTAAAGCGTGAGTTATTTCTCTTTCAAACCATTCTGATCACTTAGCACATACCGTGAATTTCTTCCATCTTACTTTTAAAATCTGCAACATAGGGGACTAGACTACCAATCACTGATGATCCAAGAAACTGTCTGTCAGGAATCGGATCGGGATCATTGTTACTGCTTTGCTCCTTATGAGAGAATGAGCAGAAGGACATTGATTCTTGATGATCTCTGATAGGGTAGCATATTTGGGACTTCACTGAGTGGTCTGTTTACAGCTTTGATGATAATCTTTTCCTGGCCTTTGCGCAGCTTGCCATTCTGCTGTATCCAGCTGTTGTAGGTTCTATCCAGGCTATCTACTAGGAGAAGACAATAG
Organism: Protopterus annectens; assembly: GCF_019279795.1. Lineage (NCBI taxonomy): Eukaryota > Metazoa > Chordata > Ceratodontiformes > Protopteridae > Protopterus > Protopterus annectens. The sequence goes on along the minus strand of NC_056725.1, from coordinate 1,007,849,870 downwards.
CAACTGCTCTCAATCCTTAAACTGCTGGGTTCATACTACTTCTCTGGAAGCAGCTTGGGATTAGTGCTACCCTTTTGCTTCTGGTGAGAGTAGGAACAGTGGAGCAATCATTCCTAGCTGTGTATAGCTGTGTTGAGATCAGCAGTATTTCCACTATCAGAGAAATGGCACCTGCAGTAATCAAGTCCAAAATTATAAACACTACCGCCCCTTTATAGAGTCATAGACTGTTACCAGGCTAATGACTTGGGGGGCCTTTCTAAGTCTATCCTAGTTTTCCTGAAAGAATAATGGTGTCCTGCATCCAAATAAGACACTGACGGCCATACATTTATAAGCTGCTTCTTTCCATATAGGACATAGGTGCCAGGCCCCATGTAAATTTCATATTTCCTATCCACTTGTCTAGGTTGCACTTAAACTGGGTTGTAGATGAACTCAGCTTCACATGGGTGGGAAGCCTGTTCCATAGTAGTGGCAGTCTCTGGGACACATATTTGTCTCTCTAGCATATTCTGTTTAAGTCACAGATGAAATGCAGGTCCCTTAGACATTGTATTTCTGGTAATCATTGACTTACATATATGTAGGATATTCATAAGTATGAATCTTGTGGATGCCTCGTATGCCAGGCATAGATCACTCCTCAGCGATCTCTAGGAGACTGAGTAGAGGGAAAGGTCTTTAAGGTGTCCTGCATAAGGCAGGTTTGTTATGCCTTGTATTCTTTTTGTAAGGAACATTTGAGGTCACTGAAGTTTCTGCTTATGCCTGGTCAGGTACATACCAAAGGGAGCATTGTACTCTATGACTGGTCTGATTGCAAGCTGTCATTGTATCTCACACTGACATAAATGTTCTCCAGCAGGGTCTGACACAGACAAACAACTGGTGTTAGAATAATGGACTAAAACTAAATACCAAGAAGTGAATAATAGTATCCTTTGGGAAGTTATCCATCCAGGGTAACTATCATATTGACAACACACCCCTTAAAGCTGACCCAGTAGTCAGAGACTTAGGGACACACATAGATTGTAATCTAGCATTTGACTGTCACATGTCTACAGTGGTGAGGAAATCATTCTATGTTGCGCAACTTATAAACAAAGGTATGGCATCTAAGTTCAAGGAAGTCATTGTATCACTGTATTCAGTATTCATCCAGACCTATCACTGAGTACAATGCCCCCTTTGGTATATACTTAACTAGGCATATCCAATAACTGGAACGTCCACAGAGGTTACTCACAAAAGGAATACAGGACATAAGTAATATGTCCTATGCAGACGGCCTCAAGACCCTATCCTGCATTCTGTCTCCTACAGGCTTTTTCAGGGGAGATCTATGCCTTACATACATGACATTGTTAGACCCCACTGTGATGGACCTCCTGCATATCCACAAAACAAACAGTTTCAGAATTACCCATTCTAAAGACTTAAACTTATAGGACCTGCTGAAAAGATAGGCATGTATCCCAGAGACTACCACATCTATGGAACAGGCTCCTTATCCATGTGAAGCAGAGTTCCTCCCTAATCCATTTCAAGTGGAACTTGGACAATTGGATGGGAAACTGGAAATTCATCACTGGTTTGGCACCTATGTCTCTAATGGACAGATGTGACCTGTAAATGGTTCATCTCCCAGGCCCATGCTTACACTTATCAAGGATATCAGAACTCGTCAGAGATTTAGGATGCATGTCTAGGCTTAAAAATGCCCTTGTGGTCATTAGCCTAGTAAACACCTATGAACCTACTATGAACCTATAAGGGCAGAATGCAGTGGGATAATGACCTTTTTGGACCTAGATACCATGCCCTTATTCATAAATTGAGGAACATAAAAGAATTTCCTCACTACTTTGGCCATGTGGTGGTCAAATATAAGGATACTGGCTACATGCATACCTAGATCCCTGATCACTGGATTGACTTTTAGGGGTGTATTCTCAATAGGGTAATTAGCTTGGATGTTTGATTTCCCACAGAGTACAATTATGGATTTCTTAGCATTGAGTTTAAGACCATGGCTTTGGCACCATTTATTAGTCAGATATAGACCCTATTGAAGAATGCTAGTGTCTGCAGTGGAGTCAATGATAACCCCCAGGTTGCAATCAACTGCAAACTTTGTTTACCATAAACCTTCAGCATTTGCTTCCATTACAGAAAAATAGATGCCAAAAAGGAGAGGGCCCAGTACATAGCCCTGGGGGGCTCCGCTATTGACTGGCCTCTTGGTGGAGGTGGACTCACCTATTTTGATGTCCTGGGTCCTATCAGTGAGCTAGTTGGCTATCCAGTGGATTATAAGAGGGTTTATACCTAAATTAGTGAGCTTGTCTATCATGTCTGTGTGGGGTATTGTATCAAAAGCTTTGGATCAGTTCGAAGTAAGCTGTGTTTACAATCTTACCTTCATCCAGTGCTTTGGTGAACCTCTCAAAAAAGTCCACCAAATTCAGTAGGCATGACCTTCCTTTAACAAAGCTAAACTTGGATGGCTACAGAGTTTGCAGGTTACCTATGTCCTCATTTATCATGTCCATGAGGATTCTTTCCATGGCCTTATATCTGAGGCTGGTAAGACTTATGGGCCTATAATTACCCAGATCAGTGTTTGGACCTCTTTTATGCAGGGGAATGACTGCAGCCATCTTCCATTCCTTGAACACAAAACCTAACTGAAGACTTCTCCTAAAAAGTGATTCAAGTGGAGCAGAAAGGTCATGTTTCTTCTTACTTATTAAACGTGCTGGGATGTTATCTGGGCCCAGCAATGCAGAGTTTTTGGCCTTGGAAAGTGCATTAATGACCTGTTGTCTAGTAATGGTGTTATGTGGTATTTCCTATAGACTATCGGGGAGTGAGTGGGAGGAGAAATGTGAGCTGAACCTGTCAGCCAAAAGGTTGGAAATGGCCTCCAGTTCAGTGAGGGTGATTCCATTTGCAATACGTTCTGCCCATTGTTGTGTATTTCCTCTGAGGTTACAGACATAGCTGTAGACAGCTTTGTAGTTGTCCTTTGCCTGAAAAGCTATTTTTTTCTTCAGATTTAGTCTTTAAAGTATTAATTAACACTCATTGCTGCCTGATTAGATTGGTCACTGGGCTTTTAGTATGTATGGCTTTGATCTTCCTATGCTTGACCATTTTTTTTCCTTTGTTGTACAGGGTGTCTTATCTTTTTTGTTTGTCTTATTCTTAAGATGGGTGGGCACAGCTTGCAATATCCAGCTATCAATGTGGTGTACAGAGATTTTGTAAATAGCTCAGTGTATTCTATGGTGTTTACTGGGTTGGGGTGCTTGGAATTTAGCCAAAGTGTTGCTTAGTAAAACAGGTTAGCCTTAAACTAATTCCCATAGGTTTTTGGTTCACTGTATCCCCATATTTAATATTTATTTCAAGTAATTCTGAATTATGGTCAGATCTGATGAGCAAGATATTACATTGGGTGAGGAACATTGGACCCCCATGTTCATGAGTACAAAGTCAAGGATGTTTGTATCCCTTCTAGGAAAATGGATCAACTGTTCCAGGATGTTGGTATTAACAGAGTTTAGGAATTGCTGAGCTTCTGCATTAGAAGAGGTATAGGATTCATAACTTATAAAGGAGTAGTTGAGATCTTTATTAATATAGTATTGGGTTGAATGGTGAGGGACTCTAGTACATTAACATAGATAGTATGACTTTCCTGGGACATGGAGGGTGACCTATATGTTGCAAGGATATGGTATGACACCCTGTTTATGGTGAGTTGCCCATGTATGAGTTCCACTGGATCATACACTTTAACTACTCTGGATGTGAGATTGGTCTTAATATAGACTGACACGCCACCTTTGCTTCCCTACCCTGCAGTAGTTGGTCTAAAGGTGTGAAAGGCATTATAACCTTGCATTTCTGGGGTACTGTCAGTGACATTAATCCATGTCTCCATTTCTACACAGATGTCTACACTATCCAGGGACAGGAAGGCTTGTAGAGAGTGTAGTTTCTTGTTAAGAATTCTAGCATTGAGCAGTGTCACCTTCAGACAGTCCTTCATAGGCTCAGTTACATCAGTAGGTTTATCAGCTTGGCATTGCCTAAAAAGGAACTATAGGGGTGGAAAAGGTCTTTGACAATATCTGAAAGCCTAGAGAAGATAAGTGCAGACCATCCCTGGCAAAGCAGTGTGGTCTGCTAACCATGTTGTCCCAGGCCATCAAATATTGTAACCCCTGAACTGACACCAGAAGCTAAGCCAATTGTTAAAATCAATAATTTTCTGTTGGTAAAGTGGCATCATCCTTGGATAAGCTAGTATGCTGCTCAGTGCTAGGCTCATACCTGCCTGAGACACATAATCAGCAAACTTAATCATGTCTTGCTTCATATAGTCAAGGGAGGTACATCTCAGGTTATAAACATCCACATGGACTAAGACAGAGTCATACTGGTACCTGTGGTTCAATGACCTGAGTGCCTATGTGACTTGATGAATCCTAGCCCTGGAAAGGCAGCTAACTATGGCTCTTTTGTTACTCAGTCTGGTAAGAGGGACATTTGTGTCCCTCACTACAGAATCACCAATGACCAGGAAATTTGGAGGTGTGCTGGTTTGCCTTAAGGGCTTAGCAGGGGAGGAACTGGATATAGTGTTACTATATGTAGCTGTGGGTGGTGTTTTCATGGAGCGTTTACAAGATGGCTGAGGACCCTTTCTTTGATTGTACTGTGCAGGAGGTCTTAGTGTTTTAGGAAGGTTATCTGTAAGTGGCACAGCAAAAGTAATTTTACATGCATGGTCTTTACCCTGTGCAGCAGGGGTGGTGAAAGTGCCACTGACAATATCTATAGGATTTGTTTTGGTTCTATGAGAAAGCTTTGCCTCCAGCGTTAAAGTATATTTACATCTCTCTCATACACTATCTGTTATATTAAGAATAAGTGGGTTGTTAGTGTGCATGAGGCAATTGCTACAATGCCTCAGAATACTCATCTCAACCAGACTGGCCACAGAGAGAGAGAGAGTCGGGAAGTGCATATCCATGGTGACTGATCTAGTGGGGAGAAATGAGGAAAACTTAAATACTGAACAAGACAATAAGACAAGCAACTTGAAGAGTAGTAGTTAAAAAATCTGTCTAGACAGTAATGCAGAAGAGTGCAGACCATGGACCAGAACAAAGACACTTAGAATAATAGGTAAAATAAGCCTTCACCACCAATTCCCAGCTCAAATGGGTGGAGGCTACCCTCTTCTCTCACAAGAGTGTAGACCACAAACCTTCTTAATGTAAAATAACTGGTTTGGAGCTCAACTGCTTAAACCAGAGCTAAGACACTATCAGAATAACAGACATAATAATCTTTCAACCAGCAATTCCCAGCTTAGAAGGATGTAGGCTACCTTCTTCTCCCACAAGGATATAAGTCAAAAACCTTCTTAATATAAAAGTGCTTAAACTCAAACCAAGACACTTTTAGAATAACAGACACAATAAGCCTTAAACCAGCAATTCCCAACTTAGAATGGTGTAAGCTACCTCTCTTGCCACATGAATGTAGACCACAAACCTTCCTTAGGTAAGATAACTAGTTTGAAGCCCAGCTGCTTAAATCAAAACCTTGGAATAATAAAATGTAATCAGGCTACTAATAAGAAGTAATACATGCAACGGATTAAATGCAACTGAACACTTTAAGAACATGCAACAAAAAGCAAAACAAAGTATTCAATTAGGAAGAAGTACAGATACAGTAAAAGCAGCGGAATAAAGTGCATTCTTTAAATTAGTGGGAAGAGAGGAAAGAGAAGATAATGCAAGTTTAAGAGACTAGGGTGTGGGCCTTCCCAGGTGATCTCTCAGTCGAATGAGCTGATGAGATGGGACTGGGATGAGTGTCCAAAAACAGATTTATAGTAAGGGCAGGCAACTCAGAAGCCACCAATTTAAGAGTACAACAGCAGTATGGTGGGTTAGTGGGAAAATCAAATGTAGACAGAGATCAGCAATAGTCAGGCAGAGAACAAGTAAAACAAGCACCACAGCTAAATAAAGATGCATGCAAATATTTCTAGTTAAACGAGGAATGCTATTACTCAGCTCCTCCCACTAATTAGCTTGATGTTATTCGCTTTCTGTAAAGCCCACATTAGTAAGCATCTAGAACCATGGATTTGCACTTTCCACCTGACTCAGTACCCATCATGGCTGAAACAGACATCTGGAGACAATGTAGCAACTGTCTCATGTTTACTGACAATCACCTATTAATTAAAAAAAAACTAACATAGTGTTTGAGAGATGCAGTTATACAGTGTTCTTAGAGGCAAAGCTCTCATACAAACCCACAACAAATAACATGCAATTTGTCAGTACCACAACAAAACTATACTAAGCCAATCACACACAGCTAAGTCCAAACACATATCCTGAAGATCTTAAAGGTAAACCACCTAAATCACAAAGACCTCCTAAATGCAACCTAAGAAACAAGTACCCACAGAAGGTTCACAAACACAACATAGACAGCACCATCATGAAACATACATTTAAGAGTCAAACTGACTCACTTCAAAATCCCATAGGGTAAAGCTCCACATATTCCAGTATCCTAGTCATAGGTGATTTGATATTGAGACACACCTATGCACTGTACTCTAAGCTGTTCAAGGAGAGGGTCATGGTTATTTGCTTATTAGGCTCCATTATTCACCACATTATGCATACACTCATTTCACATACACTCAGGTCTTTGCACATGAAGTACACATATGACACAGTCATAGTGCAGGTGGATGCAAATTATATGAGACCTTCCTCACTGGACTGTATGAAGAGAGACATAACAGAGGCAGGGATTTTACCATCACCAAAGATGATGCTGCAATGCAATCAAAAGATATTGACTTCAACAATTGACTTAGCTCTTGTTGTCATTCATTGGGAGCACTACAGAATCCTGAAAGCCCCAAATCCTGAAGACCAAAATCCTGAATGTTCAAAATCCTGAAAACTCAAAATCCTGAAAACACACAGGATACCAACACGTACTATATTCCAGCACAAGTACATACAGAAACAAATAAAACACAAACTATATTACTGTTCTCCAAGTATAAGCAGGGGGGCTGCACCCCCCACACCCCCTGCTACTTATATATATCAACTCTAAGATTGCACTTAGTGTAGTGAAGTGCAATCTCGGAGTTGATATATTTAAGTAGCAGGGGATGTGCAGAGGTATAGTTGAAGAGTAATATGTTTCTGTATGTACTTGTGCTGGATTATAGTAAGTGTTGGTATCCTGTGTGTTTTCAGGATTTTGAGTTTTCAGTATTTTGAACTTTCAGGATTTTGGTCTCAGGATTTTGGTCTTCAGGATTTTGGGCTTTCAGGATTATGTAGCACACCCCATTCAATATATCTCATCCTGTTAGGAGATGGTAGGCAGTCCAAACTACTCTGCCAGGGATGGTCTGTTCCTATCCCCCCCAAGGCTTTCTTGTGTTGGTTAAATTCTTATCCACTCCCACAGTGCACATTTAGGCAATATCAGTCTTCTAAAGTTTTCAACATAACAAAACAGAATCCAGATAAAATAAAGATGCTGTTGCTCAATGATATAAGCCTTAACAAAAAGCTACACTCCCTACAAGGATTGCCTACTCTGAAAAAATCGGGTCTATATCACATAGTCGATGTTTAATAACTTTGAACACGGAATGTTCGAACCATCCCTTTTGAAGTTAAAAAAATTCGACTATGGATAAAAAAAAAAAAGAAAACAAAATAAACTGTTGTAAGCAGCGGGGCAAGTCTACCTGCACCCCACCCCCCGCTACTTAAATATACCAACACTGAGATCGCACCACATTGAACAAAACAGAAGCCTCCCCTTATGGAGATTTCCATTGAAACGCTCAAACATCTGCAAATTCGAACTTATGGTCTCGACCATATGAGGTTCGAACTTGCAGAAGTTCGACTATCTGATAGGAACCCAAAAAAAAAATCAATATATACATCATCATCAAAGAGACCTGGTTACCAATGACAGCACTCCATCAGTGGAGAGATTCAGTGCCTACCACACATTTAACTCATTAGATGAATGTAATAAAGGTAGTGGTGTTTCCATATTCTTAAAAAGCTATTTCACCACCAGACTCATTAAACACGATAATGCCCTAGAACTCCTCCACATCCAGCTTACTATTAACAAAAACCCTTATCGTATCATATCTAACTACAGGACCCCCTCTATGTTCCCTTCTGCCCGTACCACCTACCTTACCAGTATGGGGTCGCTATGGATTAAGTCAAACACGATTCACCTATGAGTCTTCAACTACCCTGACATTAACTGGGAGACTTATACAACCTCAAACATGCATGCCCAGAAATTTCTTAACTTCATTAATACAACATTCCCGAAACAGTTAGTAGGCACTCCAACCTGGGACGATAAAACCCTGGACTTGGTTTTATAAATATGGTGCAACTTTGCTCCTCACAAATTGTAACTTATTCCCTGGTCAAATTGGACCAAAGATCAGTCAAATTCAATATAAGATTAAAGCCAGAAGCAACTTCCTGTAATTCAGTATTCAAAGATTACATCAAGGCTAATCTAGTAAACCTGAGTAATGGACTGGTTATATTCAAAAGCACCTGCCATCTTGATGACCTCATTGCTTATGAAGGATCCTTTACCTCCAAATTCTATGCATATGTAAATAACTGCATTGATGCATCTGTCCCGCTCAGAAGTAAATACAACTCTAAATTTAAAAATAAGCTCTATGGTGGAACCCTATTATAAACTATCTCTATAATAAAAGAAAAAATCTTTGCACACAAGAGTAATTTGACTCTCAATATGCCAGTAATGAACTTGCTAAACTTAAGAAGGAAGTTTGCACCCTGATAAAATCAACCAGTGCCAGATGTGAGATAAAGATAGCCAAAGAAGTAAAGGAGAACCACAAAGCCTTCTATAACTATGTTAGAAATTTCAGAAACAATGCCCAGCACAATGCAGAGCTAATAGCAAATGATATCATATACTCAGACTCAGAGGACATAGCCAATCTTCTAGCAGAGGATTTTATTTCAAGCTTCACCCCTTCTCCCTTTCTATACTCCCAGATCACATACCTGCATCTACACCCCCATCCTCAAATATCCTAAGGTGAAGGACTCAAGTTGCTATTCAAGGCCAAGAACATTACTTCTGTGGGGCCAGATAACATTCTGGGATAGCTGCTGGTCAATCTGAAATATGATTTGTCAGACCACTTGCAGATGTTATTCAGTATCAGCCCCTGAACAGGCTTTGTGCCAGATGAACTGAGGACAGCAACAGTCATTCCCTTGCACAGATATTAGCAAGCAACAGATACAGGTAATTATAGACCCATAATTCTGATGAGCCTCATCTGGTTATTGGGGATTTCAATTATCTCACCATCAACTGGGAAACCTACTCTAGTCCAAACTTGCTGGCTCAAAAGTTCCTTGACTTTGTGAATTCAAATGCCCTGGAACAAATTGCCCATACCCTTACAAGAGAAACAAACATTCTAGATCTGGTCCTCACCACCATGTCAAACAGGTGCACTGCTGCAACTGTTGGACCCTCATTAGTTAAAATGGACCACAAATCAGAAACCTTTGAAATTACACTAACACCAGAACTCACAAAGGGTGAAATCAGACTCAAAACCTTCAGCAAAGCAAACTACACCTTCCTAGGTGAGGGTATAAATGCATTCCAAGCCCTACCCCAAGGTGAAAGTGGTAACCATGCCAAACTTACATGAAAAGCCCTGTACAATCACTTGCAATAGTGTATAAACTTGGCTGCACTAGAAAGAATCAAAGCCAGAGCCCCAAGCAAAAACACTCTTCCATGGTGGACATCCAGCATCAAAAAACTCTACAATAAATGCAAAAAGCTGCTGTCCAAGAAAACAAAGGCAAGGCCCCAACAATGGAAATGCACCCTCCTCAGCCTCAATAGCAAATTGGACAACTTGTCATATCCTCCAAGAGCTCCTTTGAGAGAAATCTAGCAAGTACTGCCAAGGATAACCATAACACCTTTTACAGCTCCGTATGTAACCTAAAGGGAAGGACCCAAGCATTGAAGAATGAGTGGCCAATGGTATCACACACACTGAACCCACAGAGATAGCAAACCTGCTAGCAGATAGGTTTGGAGAAAATTTCACACCCTTATCCCCTCCTAACGTATAACAAGCCCTCCCACAAACTTCCTCACCACCTTACATATCTGAAGAGGAGGTCCTTAAAGCCTTGTCCAAGGCAAAAAACACAGCCTCTATGGGACTATATGATATCCCAGGCTGTCTTCTAAAAGGCTAAAACATTAACTAGCATCATCACTAAGTACCCTTTTCAATCATAGCCTAACCACAGGCTTTGTTCCTGCTGAATGGAGAACAGCTACAGTTATTCTCCACCACAAAGGTGGCTTAGTAACAGACCCAAGGAATTATAGACCCATAATCCTGACCAGCCTCATCTGGAAGGGCATGGAACATATCACTATGGACCTCATAAATAAAGACATAGGTGACCTCCAAACCCTGGCCCCTACCCAATTTGGCATTGTGAAGTGCAGATCCTGTTTGTTAAATTTGGTGGATTACTTTGAAACTGTGACAAATGCCATTGATGAGGGCAAATCTGTGCACACAGCATACCTCAACTTGGCAAAGGCTTTCAATACAATCCCACATTCCGGCATTGACAATAAATGTAGCAAACTGAATGTTGTTGTTGTTGTTGTTGTGTCTTTGGGCTTTTCCTGGTTAGGGGTCGCCACAGCAGAACTCCGGTCTACTAATGATTGGCAGTAGATTTTTACGTGTCGAGTTGCCAGCTCTGACACACAACCTTCAATGAAGGTACGCCCATTCACGCATGTCTCCACACAGAAGACACTTTAGCTGAGAATCGAACAGGACAACATCATACTGTGAGGCGACAATGCTACCACGGCACCACCACTTAACAAACTGAATGTAAACCCCTTAATTTTAAGATGGGTTACCAAGTGGATCACAAACCAAACACACACTATCAAAGTGGGTGACTCCACATCAACCAGCAGACCTGTTACCAGCAGGGTGTCACAGTGGTGTGTGTGCTGGGCTCCCTACTGTTTGGTATATACTTCTCAGAAGTTCAGGTCAAAACTAAGGGGTTGTGGCTGACCAAGTCTGCAGATGATTGCAAACTAGGTGTAATCACTGAATCCCCAAATGATGTCAGTATATACCAAGATGGTCTCACACAGGTCAGTGACTGGTGTACTAGTCACGGTCTCAAACTGAATGCAAAGAAATGCATCATCATTTCCTTCAGCACAAACAATGTCCCTTCACACTATCAAATCAACAACAATACCCTAAGTATCCATGAAGTGGTAAGGGACCTGGGATCACAGGCTGACTGTGACCTTAATTTCAACCACCACGTCTACTGTAGTAAGGACATCTTTCCACGTAGCATACTTGATTAGTAAATGTATTGCGCAAGAGTAAAAGAGGTTATAATTCCCCCTATACTTGGCACTTATCCGGCTCATAATTGAGTATAACACCCCATTCGGCATGTACCATACAAAGCACCTGCAGCAATTAGAGACCTCAGAGGTATCTAACAAAGAAGATCAAGGGCCTCCAGCATATGTCTTACACAGAACGACTAAAATTCCTGTCACTATACTCTGTATTGTATAGACTTCTTAGGGGAGACTTATGCCTGGGTTACAGAGCAATCCAAGACCCAAACCTAATGAACTTACTTACTGCATATCCATAAATCAAATGGGCCCAGGTCTACCCATTCCAGGGACTAAAACATGGCCTGCAGCTTAACTAGGACATGCTGGAGGGACATATTTATCTCCCAGCAACTGCCACTCTTTGGTAGGCTATCAATTCATTGGAAACAAAGCAACACTATGCCACTGTTCAAGAGGAACCTGGACAAGTGGATGGGGCGCCATATATTCTTACTGGGGATAGAGCCTACAACCCTCTTGGACATGGGCAGTCTATATGCAATCTTGGGTACTGACTAGCACTTCCATGGTATTATATTGGGTTGAAAGGGCTAGGCTTAAAATGGCCTCTGGGTCGATAGCCTACTAATCTCCTATGTTCCTGTGTAAGGCTATGGAAAGGATCAATGCTGAATAAATAAATGCGGACACTGGTGACCTACAAATCTAGACCCAAACCAGTTTGGATTTGCCAATGGCTGAGGGCAAGTCTGTTCATACCACTTATCTAGATCCTACAAAGGCATTCAACACCATTCCACACTCAGGTAGAGTAGATAAACTCTTCCAGCTAAATTTAATCCCTATGTTACTCACTGAATTGCAAATTGTCTTACAAATAGAACCCAGTAAATTAGGGTGGGTGGCTCTTCCTCTACAAAAAGATCTTGGACTAGCAGTATACCCCAGGATTTAGACCTTGGGTTACTCCTGTTTGGTATTTAAAAGTGCTGCCATAAAAACTCTCCAGAGGACACAAAAATTCCCCAAGAAGGCCTTTCCTAAACAAATAGTTGCTGTCAGAACCATGGAGTAAAACTAAATGCAAAGAAATTTATAATTGTATCCTTTGGCAAGCATGACTTCCTTTGTAGCTAACAAATTGAGAACACACTCCTGAAAGTTAGTCCAGTAGTCCAGGAACTGGAACTAATGTCAACAATGAACTGTCCTTTGATCACCATGTATACACTATTGTAATGAAGTCTTTTTTCATTGCCCAGCTTATATTTAAAGATATGGCATCCAGGTCCATGGATGTAAGCATTGCACTGTTCTCAGCTTTCATCAGGCTGATCATTGAATATAATGCCCGATTCAGTATGTAGCTTTTCAAACACTTGTCACAACTGGATCAACCACAATGCTTCCTCACTAAACAACTCAAGGGCCTTAATCACAAAAGCTGTGTATCATCTAAAAGCCTTATCCATCTGCATGGTATCATTCAGGCTATTAAGTAGCAATCTCTGCCTTGAGTATACAGGCTTGGCAGACCCTGTACTGCCAGGCCTATTACACATTTACAAGTCCGATAGTAATGTAAGCACTTCTTCAATGGATCTCACTCTTTTTTATAATAGAAATGGAACATGATAAAGGGAAAGGTATGCATCACAGAGAATATACTGTATCTTCTATGGAACTGTCTTCCACTCCAGATAAAGCAAAGTGCATCTCTTACTCTATTCACATTTGGATGAATGGATCGGAAACTGCAAATTCATTCCCAGGTTAACACCCATGTCCCTCATGAATAGAAGCAACAAGTGAATGCGTTCTGCTCACCTTTGTGTTATTCATATGCAAAATGTTAGGGCTAAAACTGCCATGGGAATGTAAGGTTGGGCTTCTTAAGATCCTCACAGGTCAATAGCCTAGTAAGTACCTATGAATTTGTGAACATATAAAAGGTTCAATGTTGTGTATTGCCTGAACCTATACAAGATTCATTGTTCTGTATTGCCTGCTCCTAGCTTAAAAAGTGCATGTGTGCATGTGTGAATGTGTGTATGTATGTGTGTGTTTGTGTGTGTGTGTGTGTGTATGTATGTGTGTGTGTGGGGGGGGGGTTAAAATGTTTTGAATTGACAAGCTCATATTTAATACTTTACAGCCAGGAGGCTTAAATTATAATTTAGGGTGGCCAGGTTTGCTAGATTACATTGATATAAAGGTTGATTGATAGCATATCTCATGTTTTATTTATTAAAATATACATTATTGCTTTTTTAATCGTTCCTTAATAAATCTGCTACAGATTGGATGCTGTACTCTATTTAGCAGCATATAGTGAAACACGTGGAGTCTGTAAGAAAGCTGTTTCTTTAAGATGTTATCCATTTAACTGTTTGTAAGTCAAATCTCTTATGTTTTTATTAGTGTTATGATATTTAAAAGATGTAGAGACACTTATTCAATTCTTTGCTCCCTGGAAATTTGTTTCCACAAGTACAACAGTTTTTTTTCAGATGAATATAAAATTTTGCCTTTGACATTTGTGCAGAATTTTGCTGCTTTTTAATAATGTGTAATTTCTGCACCTGTTTTTTATGCACTCTTTTTATCACTTTGCATATCAATACCAATGAAAATGGAAACCTTTTGCACTTACTTGTGTTTTGTTAAACAGGCAGAAGGTCTGGGGAAAGACCCTTTTCAGATATGACTCAGACCACTGATGATTTCCACGATATAATTCCATGCACAGTAATTAACATTGTGGTTTTAGTATGAGTAACTAACTTGCAGATTCAAGTAGCAAGATAGCCATTCATCTTAATGTGATATACATAACCCGTTGGGCAGATCATCTCTAATGTGAGGCATATGATTTTACTCCAACTATAGCTATGAAAGAAAAGCTTGTAGAGTATAGAGCCAATGGTTTGAAATCTAACCAATCATCTTTAACAGAAATACCTCAGACCTGCCACTGTTAGTTCAGTCTGTCACCTGATTCCAGTGTTATGTTATATTGGTTTGACTGAATTACAAATAAAAAAGTAAAAAATAAATAAATAAAACAAATTACTGAGATCTGAAGTCTAAACCAAGCCTTATTACTATACATTTTATGTATCTCACCAGACACCTGCAACAACTGGAGAGACCACAGAGGTTTCTAACCAAGAAAATCCAGGGCCTCCAAAACATGACTTACATGAACTGATTGAAAGCCCTGTCACTGAACTCTGTATCATACAGACTGCTGAGAGGTGACCGCTGCCTGGCCTACAAAGCAGTTTTGACTTTGCCTTAATGTAAATGCTGCACGTCTGCAAAACAAACAGGACAAGAGTCACTCACTACAGGGATCTCAGCCAAGCATGCAACATTAAAAAAACATGTTGGAGAGACAGTTATATCTCCCAGAGATTGCCACTCCTCTGGATTAAGCTCCCACTTCATGTGAATCAAAGCTCCTCAATGATCTTGACAACTGGTTGGGTGACCGTGCATTCACCCTGAGGGTGGCACCTATGTCCCTCATGGACAGGGGTTGTCGGTGCTGATCACAGAATCTCTCTGCTAACAATGACCATCTAAGGTCAATTAGGGTCACTGTTTTTTTTACAAAGCTAGGCTTGTAAAGGCCCTAGGGCCATTAGTCTAGTAATCTCCTATTTTTGATGTTTATTTGAGAGTTTATATAATAAGCACTTACAAAAAGAAAAGACACAGCTGTGATACTGTAAAATAACTTATAAATACTTTATCATAATAATCACAAGTTACTAATGCATACTACTTACTGAAAATGATTAACAGTAATCAGAAAAATGTCCTGGTTAATTAAATATTCAGCATTGTCTAAAAAATCAATTACATTCCAGTGTAAAATTATATGAAACACTGTAGCAGTCCTCTGCATATCTAATATAGGCACAAAAAAGGGTTCTCATCCAGGAAAAAAAGGTCATTGTTCCCCTCTATTCGTCACTCATTAGACCCATTATAGAGTACAACGCCCCTTTTGGAATGTACCTCACAAGACATCTGCAGCAGCTGGAAAGGCCACAGAAGTACCTCACAAAGAGGATTACTGGCCTCAAACAAATGCCCTACACTGACCACCTCAAAAAACTCCAGCTTTACTCCGTAGCATATCGTCTAGTTCGAGGTGATCTCTGCCGAACATATAAAGCTATGTCAAACCCAGAGCTGTTGGACATGCTACACCTAAAGAAATCCCAATCCTTCCAAGCTACACGCTCTAGGGATCTAAACCTTGTCACCACAATAGACAGGACACACTGGAGGGATAGATTCCTATCCCAGAGACTTCCTATACTCTGGAACAAGCTACCCATCTATGTCAAGCAAAGTTCTTCATTAGCACTCTTCAAGAAAAATCTTGATGAGTGGATGGGAAATAGAAATAAACCCCGGGGATCACTTCTGTGTCTCTGCTGGACAGTGGCACAGGAAAATAACTTTCTTGGGTGGCGTAAGCTATGGTACCTTGCTGGCTAGGCTTACATAGGCCCTTGGGCCGACAGCCTAGTACCTACCTATGAACCTATAAAAATGTGAAGCTGAAATCTGCTATTTATATCATGTATGGTCTTAAACCAAACCATCAGAATTCTGAATTCTTAAGGTGACAACACATCTTCAGATCTCTCTGGTATGTCTTCCAGGGCTGAATGGTGTACAGGGATAAATCAAACCAGAAAAATAGTCAAAGCAATACAAAATAACATTTTAATGTATGAAAAATAAAGAACTAGAGCAAACTTGAAACAATCTTTGTATAAAATTCCTTCTTAAATAATAAAGGTTATAGTCTGGAAAGCAACAGGGTAACAGCAACTGAAGCACCACAAGGCTTTGACTGAAAATATTGACTCTGTGACACAATGACATACATCCCTCCATAAAATATGAACAAAATGAACAAAATTACACAAATTTAAAACTCTCAAAACAGCAGCTTGGGGCAGAGTCTCCCTGAGATGAAACACAGCCAGATATATTAAATAGCAGCAACCACAGCAGACTCTGCTGGTAAAACCCCTCCAGGGGCAAGGCTTGAGGTACTATCTGCCACCTTTTCTTCCTCAGGAATATGTTGGGAGGCAACACTGGCAGCATGCTGCCAGAATGAGGAAGGTGCTACAGGTTGCTGAGGGCTTGTGGGCTATGGCAGGTCCACAAATAGTGCTGGGAAATTTACTGAATAAAAATTAAAGTAAAGAAAGAAAAACAACAAAATAAAACACATATAAATGTAATACAAAGTCAGAATAGCAACAAAGAAGGTGGAGAGAGACATGCAAACATTCTGTTACATACAGTACTATAACTACATAACCCAAAAATATGACCTCAGCATTAACTACATTACACCAGAAGCATACAACATTAAGTACAACTGGTGTGTACTACTATAGAAGCACATGTATCTTGGCTTTGGCATCCCCTGTATCCACCCCATGGTGTAATATATGTACTACATATAGACGGAAGAGCAACTACTCTGTGAATTTAATAGAACTTCCCTACTTTAAGCCATAAAATACAAACATGCCATCTGTTGAGCCATTGTGGCAGTGGTGTTGATGCCCAACATATACAAACTCTTGTTAATTCATAGTCTGTGTGTGTGTGTGTGTGTGTTGAAAGGTCTGCTTCACACTAGAATAAATGTACATTGAAGTATGTACAGAAGTGCTTCTCTGTACACAATAAAAGTTACCCTGCCTGTGGTACACAGTCACATTGAAGTCAGTTGGATTGGGCCCCACAGTCATCTCATTGAGAAGTCATTGTTTTCCGTCATGCCTGGATGATGTAAAGTGCTGTGGGTAAATGAGATAGATGAAAAGGTCCTGTTGTATGAACAGTAGACAGGACCTCTCCTACAGTCCACTTTGAAAAGCAACTGTTTTTCCTGTTGATCCATCCTGTCATCACAATGGTAACATCAGGCAACTAAGAATCTCTGTACTAGTGATGCCTGTCAATGGTGAACTAGCGTGAAGATCTGGCCGTTGTCAATACCACTATTGTCAGAGTACCGCATTGCACTCTATACATTTCTGAATCACTCTGCCATCATGTTCTTCCTCATTTGCATACATAGCATCCCTCATTTTAATACTGTTGTTTATTAGCAATTGCTTATGTAGTTATTAGCATATACTGTGAGCAATACTGCTGTTTGACCACCAACACTGCACTACATGCATCTCTAAAATTTACACATCCTGCACATGGCCACTCCATAGACAAAACTACTTACAAAAGTCTGGCTAATGTGTTTGAATCCAATTTTTATACAATATAACATAAGTGGTGCAGTATGTTGTTGTCAGAAAAATATGTATTAATGTGTGTGCTTAATGCTAATTAGAAACTAAATAAGTTAACATGTTTTTCATTCTATTTTATATGCACTATTTGATATACAGCTGAGTTTCATATGAGACTAAAAGATGCTTTATGAAACTGCAGTGTGCTTTCTGAAACTTGCAAGATGCCCTCTGACCTAGTAATTGCTAGCACAGCAATATTCATGTGTATGCCTTTTGGAAATGTACTTGAGAAGCAGGTGATAATCTGCTAGGTCAGGAAGAAATGAATGAACAATGCTATATTCTGTAATGTAATGATTTTGAACAATCAGCTCTGTTCGAAGTATGAGAACATGCACAGCTGCAGAAGTTAGAGATAACATAGACAAAGGACTGTTGGAGAAATGAACTGCAATCTATACTTGCTTTGTGCTCAAATTAGCCATAGTACCTTGAATGGTAACATTGCATATATCTAACCGGTGGTAGCCAAGGCCAGGTTGTTTTTCTTAGGGAGTTTCTCACAAAAATTGATAGAACAAGCAGAAAATCATGAAAACAACTGCTATGTAATGATGATGTTAAAACTTGTGATTTACTATGTCAGCTTGGTAGGCAATGTCTTATTAGAAAATGTATAAAAATGCCTGCATTTCCTGATTCTAGTTAGACAAACTCTGTATCAGTACGTTTTTGTCTCCTTGTTGCAAGATTAAAGTGCCTTAACCTGAACCTACCGTGTATTGATCATTTTTAAAGTATATTTTTCCTTTGACAGTTTGGTCCTTCGGATCAGAAACATATCTCTCACTCTGGCTCAGGTCAGGATTGGGCTCGGTGGCATGTACCCGTACAGAGAAGTGGCCACATTGGCTCTTCTGCTTTGAAAGACCTCCGACTGAATTGTCGTTCGAAAGAGGCCAGCCACTGTTTCTGATCTGGGATTGGAGGACGAGTCAACATTCCGGTGTATCAACACACAGAGGGTCAGGTAAGGAGGAATTTACCTTTTTTTCTGTTTTAGATCAGGGACTTGTTACAGTATTATTGTTTTGTCAGGGAGATTTGCATGTGCAGATCAGGGACAAAAAGATTGCTATCTTGTCATAGATCAGGGAAACAGAATAGGTAGGCAGTTATTCTAGATAAACTGTGAAAAGGTGTAAAATCGTGGTACCACGTGATAAAAAGGGTTACGTAACAATTTCTAACTTAGCTAAGGCAACATGGGAAATCAGTGCACGAAAAGTTCCCAAGACCCGCCCTTAACCGAAGACGCGAAATATATGCAATTACAGCGTGCCGATAATGTTAGGTATTATACAAAATGGGTTGATAAATACAAATTTGACGGTAATTTAGATAAACCTTCACTTATTAAACTTGTTAGACAACTTAAAACAGACGCAAAAGGTCAGCTAAAAAAGCAATGACAATTCGGAGTCCCTCAGGCACACTGGTGGCTTGAGGAAGCAAACCGCAGGGAACAAAAGATTAAAATTTCAAAAGCAATGTTCTTAGATAAAGAAGACAATAACTTGGTAATAGCAACAGCCCCTCCGCCCCCTCTGCTTCCCTTACCAGAATATGAAGTGAGTGGACAAGCTGATCCACCTCCGCTATACCCAGCTGTTCCTGCAAAACCAAAACCGTTTGTCAGAGATCCTATCGAGACTTAAGAGGGGATATTGAATTGTATGAAATGAATAAAAATTCACAAGCTATGAGGGAAGAAGAGATATGTCCACTCATAGAAGTACCAAATCCGCAGGCAGGACAGGACCCAACTCTTCTAGTATATAGACCGTGGACACCGGAAGACATCCAGAAAGCCACAGAGGGAATTCCCCATCCAAAAGTTAATTTTAGAAAATTCTTAGAAGACTTACAGGGCATGAGGTTAAGTTACCATTTGAATGGAGAGGAAGTAGAGAAAGTAGTTAGACAAATCGTAGGTCCAGATTGGCACATGATCAGTGGCAACTGGAATCCCTGTGACGCAGAGCTTAGACCACTCACATAGTAACGCAGAACTGGACAACAGAGTGAAAGGTCTGACAGACCGAATCTCTGAGAAATGGAAGCCTAGGGCTGATTGGACTTGCATTAATCAATGTATACAGCAAGAAGGAGAAACTGTTGATAGATATTATGCCAGATTATTAGAATGTTTTAATAACCATTGTGGAATGCAGGTACCTGAAGACCAAACACATGATTCCCCATATGAGCAACAGTTAAAGAATGCATTTTTAAAAGTCAGTATTGCACCCATTAGCAGCTTTATTACAAAGCACATAGTAGATCATTGTACAAGTAGATTACAGTCACTACTTGAACATGCAAGACATGTCGAAAGGCATTTTAATAGCAAAAAGAAAAAGAAAACTCAAGTATTTGCAGTAGAAGACGGATCAGAAATCTTTGTAGTACAAACTGGGAAGAAGGGTAAGAAAAATACCCAGGGAAATAAACAATCTGATAAACGATCAGAGGACTTTGAAGAGAGAAAGAAAAGGGGTGAATGTTTTAAATGCGGGGAAAAAGGGACATTTAGCAAGGGATTGCAGGCAAAATAAAAAGGTAACCACAGAAGACAAAGAGGGTGGGGAATGACTATATGATAGTCAAGAATGACTGGATAGGAATAAATAAGAAAAGACAAGTGCAAATGTGATAGAAGGGGTAGAGGATGTGACAGAAGAAATAGAGGATGTAAATCAAATCACAGATAATGAAGAACATGAAATTTTGGACTTAGCATTATTGAGCCTAGAGCTCTACTTAGCAGACACAAAACCAGAAATTACACTTCTGGTAGAGGGGAGGGAAGTTAAACTCCTGTGTGACTCAGGGGCTTCACGGACCCTGATGCATCCTTCCAAACTACCAGAAAATTCAGAATCATTTGACTACATATTAGTGAAAGCAGCTAATGGACAGCTGTATCGGGAGCCACTCTCCCACAACATAGCAATAACTGACCCAGTTTCAGGGATGACCCAGAAAAGTAAAATAGTTGTTTCTGCAAAATGCCCAGTGAATCTCTTGGGCAGAGACCTAATGCAGATATTTGGCATAGTCGTAGTTCCAACTATGCAGGGTATGGAGGCACAGCAACAAATGGATACTTTTGTAGTGCGACCGGAGGGTGAAACATTTTATTGGTACAGCCAGGACTTAGTTACGACTGGTCCAGGGGCAGTAACCGAGGAACTGATGAACGTAGCCATCAGTAAATCCCCCTCCCTTGACACTGATAAACAGCATTTGTTGCATTGCACTCTATATTACTGTAACAGACCAGGACCTGATAAAGAATATGAGCAAGAACTGTTTAGAAACCATGCTAACAGATTAGTATTACGAAATTTGTACTGAGACACAGAAGGAAACAGTGTAGTAAGCTGTTCATTGCCCCAGGAATTCCTAGCACTTTACAAATCTAATCAATTACCTCATGTGAGTTTAACTAAAGATAGAAATTTGAAGTGGGCAGACCTAGGAGAAAAAGTCACAAGGTGGGAAAAGCAGACAGAGTTAGAACTTTCCGAACAGGGAGTACAAAAGCAGAAACTAAATTGGATAACGCGGACACACCCAGCTGTACACTCACAGGCAAGTGAGGATAGCTGAATAGCACTCTTACTAGAGGAAGAGGAAAAAGCCTTATGAGACATACCAGAGACTCTCTGGTCAACAGGGAAATCAGATGTAGGACTTATTCGTAAAGCAGGACCAGTTACTATCACGCCAAAATCAGCATTTAGACCTCAAAAGAGACAGTATCCATTGAGAAAGGATGCAGAAATAGGAATCAAACCTATAATAGCAGCCTTACTTAAGGAAGGAGTCTTGATAGAATCTCCTGATTCACCATGTAATACACCCTTATTTCCTGTTAGGAAAGCAAATGGAGAATGGCATATAGTCCAAGATTTACAAGCTGTAAATGATGCAGTTATACCCAGGGCACCTACGGTGCCAGATCCACACACTTTATTGAATGATTTGCAACCTCAACAAAAGTATTTTTCTGTGGTAGATATTAGCAATGCATTTTTCTCAATATTGATACACCCTGACAGCCAACATTGGTTTGCATTTACATTTCAGGGGAAATGGTATACATATACGAGACTACCACAGGGATATTGTGAAAGTCCAACGATATTCGCACAAGAAATGGCAAGTGACCTGGCGGGATTTAGCCCACCGAAAGGCAGTCAGATTTTATTTTATGTAGATGACTTTCTGCTGGCAGCCCCCACCCAGCAAGAATGCAGAGAGTATACCATAGCATTATTACAATTTTTAGCCACTCAAGGACACAAGGTAAACAAAAACAAACTACAACTTTGGAAAAAAACAGGTCAAATACCTGGGATATGTAATATCCAAAGAAGACAGAATATTAGATGAAGACAGAAAAACAGCAATATTACAAGCACCTAAACCAACTACCAAGAAGGAAATGATGTCCTTCCTGGGTACTACTAACTTTTGTCGAAGTTGGATTCCAAACTATGCCTTGGAATCTGCTCCGCTGACTTAACTTGATATTCAAAAAGCCGATGGCAGCACAAGATTTACTACAGTGGACACCAGAAGCAGAATCAGCTTTCTGCAAACTGAAGCAACTGATAGCTTCCTCCTTAGTTTTAGGATTACTAAACTATCATAAACGATTTTTTCAGACTGTAGATAGTAAGCAAGGTTATATGACATCAGTGTTCACACAACAGCATGGGGACAAACAACGCCCCATAGCTTATTATTCATCACAGCTAGACCCAGTCCTGCGATCCTTGCCCCACTGTGTACAAGCAGTAGTCGCAGCTGCAATGGCAGTGCAGGCTTCAGCTTCAGTAGTATTGTTCCACCCTCTCACATTGAGAGTGCCTCATGCAGTCGTGATTATTTTACTGCAAGAAAAAGTAGCATATCTTTCTCCTGCTAGACATCTTTCCTGTATGACTATACTGTTGAGCCAACCTCATATGACAATTGAACGATGCACAACCTTGAATCAGTCAACCTCGCTCCCAACCCCTGCAGATGGCAAACCACACTGCTGCCTGCAGGAGATTGAGCAAAAGACACTACCTAGAAAATATCTCACAGATGTTCCCTTGGATGATGCCGAGGTGACATACTATGTGGGCAGCTCGTGCAGGAGGGGTCCTACAGGACAGAATCTAGTGGGGTATGCAGTAGTTTCTGATACCAAGATTTTAGAAGCAAAGTCTTTACCACATAACCTATCTGCACAAGCAGCAGAACTGATTGCCTTAACAAGGGCATGTACCTTAGCAAAAGGTAAAAGAGTGAACATTTTTACTGACAGTCAGTATGCTTTTTCTACTGTACATGCTTTTGCGCAGCAGTGGAAAAATAGAGGAATGATAACATCTACTGGTAAACCAATTAACCATGTGCAATTTATTTTAGACTTGTTAGACTCTATTCAGTTACCTCAGAAAGTAGCTATTTGCAAATGTGTAGCTCATACCAAGCAACAGGATAGAATTTCAAAAGGTAATGCGAGGGCTGATACAGCTGCAAAACAAGCAGCTTCAGCTTCAGAAGTATTTCTTTTGAGTGAGGAATTACAACCATCTGAGATTTTAGACTTAGAAATGTTAAAAACAATGCAGACACTTAATACAAATGTATAAAAACAAAAGTGGATAAAACGAGGAACAATCCTTGAGAAGGGACTGTACATCTCCAAAGAGAAGAAACTGATTTTGCCATCTAACTTAGATATGCAGCTTTGTTGAGCCTTGGGCAGTGCCATGTCTCAACAGAGGGGATGGTACAGTTAGTGAATCGAGTGTTTACGTTGTGTGGATTTACAAACTACACAAAAAAATTTTGTGCAGCATGCCATGTTTGTAACAAGCATCATGCACAAGGGGCATTAAAACCTAAGCAAGGGAGTTTGCCTACACCACCGTATCCATTCCATACTATTTGTATGGATTTTATAGAGCTGAACAAATGCGAAAATAAGAAGTACTGCCTTGTCATTATAGATATGTTTTCCAAATGGGTGGAAGCTTTTCCAACTAAAAATCCAGATGCAGCTACTGTTGCAAAAGTCCTCATTAAAGAAATTATTCCTAGATTTGGCATACCGGAAAAGATTTATAGTGACAATGGCACACACTTTGTAAATCAAACTATACAACAACTTAGCCATTATTTCTGAATTTCTCTGAAAAATCATTGTGCATACCACCCCCAATCTGCAGGATTAGTGGAGAAGCATAATGGGGTTTTGAAAAACAAGCTTAGAAAATTGGGTGCACTGTTTACCTCTGGCACTGTTGAGCATGAGAACTGTTCCAAATGCAAAAGGGTTAACTCATTTTGAAGTTCTGTTTGGGAGGGCATATTATACACCTCAATGTAAACCTCTCATGCCAGCAGAGCAGGAGTCTGACAGTTCACTTGCAGGGTATATGAGGCGATTTTTGAATGACAAACTTTTGCAGTTAAATTCTGTTTCAGATAAAGAGCAAACCAGACCATCAGAAGCAGCAGTAGCCCCAGGCGCATGGGTCTGGGTGAAGGTCGTGAAGAAAAAGAACTGGAGTTCTCCGAAGTGGGAAGGGCCGTACCAGGTACTACTGTCGACACCCACTGCAGTCAAGATCGCAGAGTGAGCATCCTGGATTCATTTGACACACTGTAAACTGGTTAAGAACTTTGAATTGGACAAAAACCTTGTTACTGTTGTACAATGAGAACAAAATGACCAGGTATAGAGTAAAGAGAGATGCAGAACAACCTCAGAAAATTTGCATGATTATTCTGATAGCCATACTGATAACATTGATCTTTTTGTTGTGGCCTTTCCTTTTCCCAGCCACAAAAGTTGAACTGATCAAACGTGATAAATTACTCATAGACTGGCATCCAAACTTTAACACTTACCAGGCAATTAAATATGTGTATGCTGAGACTTTCAATATTTCGAACTGCTGGATTTGCACAGCTATACCGACAGCATACGGGGGATTATTAATGACTGCTGTCCCTCTAGGTGTCAATTAGACCTGGGAAAACTTGATTTTTGATACTTCACCTGTGAAGTCACAAGACAGGATAGCATTGTACCTACCTGTTACACAAAAAGGGATTGTATGTTTTTACAAGAATGACACTATTCAGGTGGGTTGGAGCAATTGCAATGTGACTGTTTCTTATAAATGTTATATTAAACCTAGCAAGACTAAAACTTTTTGTGATACAAACTATGATGCATATTTTGCTAAGATGCATAAGAGTGTTGATGAGATACAGCATAATCCTATTCTTTTAAAACAGCTTTCTATTATTGATAAGAACATGTTTCATGCAGGGCAAGCTTATATCAATACTAAAGTAGAGAATTGTTATTTTGTTTGTGGGAAAAAAAGCATATAAATGGCTACCTGAGAATTGGTCCAGCAGTTGTTTTTTGGGTTACCTGGTTCCAGCCATACGACATACTGCAGCTTTGCCACAGGAAAAAATTCAAAACGTCAGAGAGGTCAGCAGCAAACCTAGAAGTCCGATTAAGAGACCCGAGAATCCAGTAGGACAAATTGAAGCAGGATGAAGAAACCATAACTCCGTAAAAAACAAAGATAAACTGATACACATTGTCTTGAGTGACACCATTATATCATGGGCTGGCATAGCCCCTGCATATGGCGCAGTGAAATCGATTTAGGAGCTGAGAAAACTGTCTAAACTTCTCAAAGTTATGAGCAATGCAACTTTTTCTGCTCTCAAATTAGTGACTGATGAACTGAATGCTATGAGAACTGTGGTGCTTCAAAACCGCATGGCTCTTGACTTCACCCTAGCGGCGAGAGGTGGTACATGCGCTTTAATAAAAGAAGAATGCTGTTCGTACATTCCTGACAACCAGCACGAAATAAACAACCATCTTGAGGTGATCCAGCAAGTGTCGACCATGACCAATCCAGGCCCAAACCCTCTGATGGACTTTTTCCAGAATTTGTTTGGGGGGTGGGGTTCCATCCTAATGAACATCCTGATTGCCATTTCTGTGGGATTACTCATATTAGGAGCATGCATTTGTTGTATTCCCTGCATGAAAAAGTTAATCAAAGAATTTATAGATATATCAGTTTCTGAGACTTTGTATCAAAGTACTGAAATTGAAGAATTGTTGAAATGTGAAACACTTTCATACGTTTAAACTGAATGACTCTCTTAACTGCAAATCCTGAATGGAAGAGGTTAGGAGAAGAAACAAACTGTTTATTTTTTTGAAAATAGAATTAAAAAGTATTAACAGGGGGGGGAAATGTCAGAAAAAATATGTATTATTGTGTGTACTTAATGCTAATTAGAAACTAAATAAGTTAACACATTTTTCATTCTATTTTATATGCACTATTTGATAAACAGCTGAGTTTCATATGAGACTAAAAGATGCTTTTTGAAACTGCAGTGTGCTTTTTGAAACTTGCAAGATGCCCTCTGACCTAGTAATTGCTAGCACAGCAATATTCATGTTTATGCCTTTTGGAAATGTACTTGAGAAGCAGGTGATTATCTGCTAGGTCAGGAAGAAATGAATGAACAATGCTATATTCTGTAATGTAATGATTTTGAACAGTTAGCTCTGTTTGAAGTATGAGAACATGCACAGTTGCAGAAGTTAGAGATAACATAGACAAAGGACTGTTGGAGAAATGAACTGCAATCTATACTTGCTTTGTGCTCAAATTAGCCATAGTACCTTGAATGGTAACATTGCATATATCTAACTGGTGGTAGCCAAGGCCACGTTGCTTTTCTTAGGAAGTTTCTCACAAAAATTGATAGTACAAGCAGAAAATCATGAAAACAACTGCTATGTAATGATGATGTTAAAACTTGTGATTTATTATGTCAGCTTGGTAGGCAATGTCTTATTAGAAAATGTATAAAAATGCCTGCATTTCCTGATTCTAGTTAGACAAACTCTGTATTAGCACATTTTTGTCTCCTTGCTGCAAGATTAAAGTGCCTTAATCTGAACCTACCGTGTATTGATCATTTTTAAAGTATATTTTTCCTTTGACAGTTGTACCGCTTCTCTAAATGAACTCGTGCAATCTTTCTTCTATTTAATAGAATTTTCCACAGACAGGATATGCTTAATATAGGCTACTTGTAAAAGACTCCAAACTATACTTAAAAGCTTATTTACCTGAGATGCATCAGTTATAATATCAACAGATGTTGTAGTTCTTTAAAATACTATAGAACTTTATAAAAACATATTTGCATCCCCCACATATAAATGAGTAAAAGAGGTTGATTAAAGTTGTCCTTTAAAAAGGCTTACATCCCAGACTATAAATAATTGATTATTCCTTCATCATCCATCATCATCAACAAACGTGTGGCGCTTTAAATAAAATGAAAAAAATTGAAAAATAGCCAAAAATGGGCATTTTCACTAAAAAGCTTGTTCTGCCATGCAGGTGAATGGCAGGCTGAAAACAACATGGCCACTGAGTAGTGGTTGCTAAGGGGGGGAGCTCAGTGTGAGAGATGTAACCAAGCATTAGTAGGCAATCCTATGCAAATGAGGATAAGGGTAGTGAATCCCAATTTTCCCCGGCATGTGAGCCATGTCTCTAGAGTGTAAGTGTAGGAGTAGGGGAGTAGTAGAGTAGAAGATAGGTGACATCATGAGGAGGTATGTCTGAAAGACTGTAAGCTTATTGGAACACAGTGGCTTGTGTTTGCCCTGAGTTGCTCAGGATTTCAAGAGGCGTGTCTACAGTTGTTCTAGCTGAAAACAAGAAATCAAAGGCGTACGCTGTGGATATATCTGAAATTTCTTGCAAACGGGCACACAGCATGTGCGAGCGTGTGTGCGCATGTGCGCCTGTGTGCACGTGTTTGCGCTTGTTTGCGTGACACTGCCCTGGGTGGAAACAGAAAGGGAAAAGGAAGGAAAAGAAGTAGTAGGAAGTTAACCAAGGAGAACTAGCAGAGCTGCCAGGTGAAATATATCAGAATCAGCTAATTACACAGGCAGTAGACTAGCCCAGCCCAGCCCAGCCCAGCACTTTAAAATCTGCAAACAGCAGTCTACCCTGTTTTTTCCCAAGAACTCTGCAACACTGCAGTATATAAAGAGTGAAAACTTATAAAGCTTAAGTCAGACAAAATGTTAGGGGCTGCTATTGCTATCATAAACCAACATGTGCAAGATGCTGAGGGTGGTGATGTTGTGAATGCTGCTGAGCAACCCATAGTGAGGAGACAGAGAAGAGTGTACAGACCCAGGGTAACCTACCAGTGGCTACATTAGCTGGAGATAGTGGAGCGCTATAGAGTGGACAGAGACCTCCTGCAGCAAATTGCTGAGCTGTGCCAGCCATGCCTCACACACAGAACCAACAGAATGGAACCCATCCCAGTGGATACCAAGGTATGTGTTGGCCTACGAATACTAGCTACAGGTACCTTCCAGAGACCAACTGGTGATATGATGGGGGTTTCACAGGCATCAGCATCCAGGATACTGCACCAGTTCCTGGATGCCATGTCAGCACATGTCAGTGAGCACATATATTTCTCCAATTCCCGTGGGGCATTGGCCAGCAATATGTGTCTTTTCCACCAAACAGCAGAATACCCTGAGGTAGTGGGTGCAATAGACTGCATGCACATACACATCAAAGTACCACCCGGTGAGCGGGGTAGGGTCTATATCAACCACAAGGGCTTCCCCTCCATCAACTGCCAGGTCATGTGCGATGCCCAGGGCATAATAATGAATGTGTGTGCTGGCTGCCCTGGAAGCTATCACGATGCCCACATCTAGCATCTGATGCAGCTGTACCAGAGATTTGCCAATGGGGACATCCCTGATGGTCACCTAGTGGGTGTTGCTGGATATGCACTGGAGTTGTGGCTGATGACACCCATCAAAAATGCACACACACCTGAACAAGAACTTCATAATGAGGCACACACACAAACAAGAAACATTATTGAGCGTGTGTTTGGGATGCTCAAGCCATGGTTCCAGTGCCTGGATACATCTGGTGGAGCCTTGCAGTACTCACCAACTACATGTACCCAAATTGTCATGGTATGTGACATGCTACACAATATGATCCTGTGAAAACAGCTGCAGCAGGAACAGCATGGGGCAGGGCCAAACAGCCCTCCCAACATTGCCAAGGTTTGCACAGGCACAGCGTGACTTGTAGGAGGAACAACCTGAGCCTGCCTCAGTAGGCAGAAGGAGGCATGCCCAGTATGCCTTGGCCTTGTCAAAGAGGCAACACATAGCACATACACTGACTCAGTAGGAACCCTGGAAATTACACCTCTCTCTGACACGCACATACAATAAAAGGGATGCCTAACTTGACACTACCTGTTTTCAAACATGTATAGGGAGTGTACTATGTGCATCCGGCATACGCAGCCCTGAAGCACCACATGAGGCATGACTGCCCTATTTTAACCACTATTTAGCATATGTAAACACAATTGCATGGAGCAATAGACTGCATGCACATTGGGCAACATTGAGCAAAGTTGGGCAAAGTCGGGCAAGGTTGGACAAAGTTGAGCAAAGTCAGGTAAACACGCTCACACCTGCTTTACTGTTCCTTAAGCAGTCTGGTCTGCCCAGCAGGAAAATAAAAAGCAGTGACAGGACTCGAACTCAGGATACTGTGCACTATAGTCACACTACTGAACCACTAAGCCATGACAGCATTTCACTGGCACAGACACAGCAGGACAATTGTAGACTAACACGAACACAAACAAATGCTGTATCATGCCCTCTGAAGAGGCATATGAGTAACCCCCCCCCCAGGGCTATGCAGACAGATAAGAGCAGGTCAGGCAGTGTGATGTGAGTTGGGTAGGCTATGAAGTCACAAACTAATATACGTGAAATTGGAAGCTAAGATCCGTAGTGCAGTAGTATGCCTCAAGCCAGTATGATAGGCAACAGTACAGACTGAAATGGAGTACCTGACATAGCAGTGCAGGCCTAGCAAATGTGTATAAGTGTCAGGTGAACCCCTCATCCTATGTACACCCACAGTAGCAATCAGGTGTGCCCCCCGGGTAGAAATGTGCAACTAATAGCTGCCCCCCCTGTATGTAGAAATGTTGATAAGTCTATGCAAAGTGACACATGGAAGCCCTGCAGGCACAGTGTGTTTCCTGTCAATGTGCAACACAAAGGTGAGCCCTGAAGTAAAAAAACAACTTGATTTTTCACACACATATAGTATATATGTCCATACTGGGCATGCTCACACACTTAAATAAACAAAGCAAATGTCAGTCAACAACATACTGAAAGGCCATACTGGGCATACTCACACACTTAGGCCATGTATGAGTACAGCAATGGGCAACACATATCTGGCAGTTGCAGTTCTTACCCCAGAAACCTGTCACTATTCACCAATCCTGCCTTGCGCACACAGTTATATGAAAACAGACCCATATAATATATTGGACTCCTGTCATAATCAAACTATCTACTACAAGTACTTACGTTGTTCAAAGAAAGTGAAAATTCAGAGAAGATCAATAAATCTCTGATCAGTATCATCAATAAACAATGAGCACTCCTAACATTATCCAATCCATGTTCTGGCAAAAATATTGTCAAAGAGTCCATAGAGAACCATGAAGATTTCTTTCGCTATGTCATAAATATCAATGTAAACTCATATATGTTCTGAGTCAGTTCAAATTGTAAATGAATACATGTACATGACTGACACTGTCAACATCTTGTCAGACAGGTTCATACATATTTACCCCCCTCTCACTGACAAAAGGGCCCATTATCATACCTGGAGATTTTGAAAACTCAAAAATCACATATACAATGGTTAAACAGCTCTTTCCAAACCTAAAAACACAGCATCTATGGGATGACATGGTTTCCCTAGCTGTGTCATATGTGAACTCCAAAACAAACAGACCCTGCACCTGAACAGTCTGTTGAGACTCACCCTCTGTACAGGATATGAAATTGTTGAATGGGTTACAGCAATGTTTGGCACACTCCACAAGTGTTGGTGCACAACAGACCATGGGAACTATTGTCTTATAAGCCTACTAAGCCAGATCTGCAAGGCCATGGAGTCAATCATGATGGAACTCATAAACAGAGCTATTGGGAGCCTACAAACACCCAACCCTACCCATTTTGGTTTGGTCAGGGGCAGATCATGGTTCCCAAACCTGCTAGACTGTTTTCAAGGCAGTCACCCAGGACATACATCAGTGAAATGAGCTACACACGTCCTACATAGACCTTAAAAAGCCCTTTTCCAACATCCCAGACATGTTGTATCCACAAAATCAACAACCTGTGCATAAATATGTATGTCATCTGATGGATTGCCAACTGGGGCACAGACAGATCCCACAAGGTAAGAATTGTGGTCTCCTGTTCAAGCTGGTAACAACTGCTGTCCCCCATGGCTCAGTGCTGGGACCCCTCCTGTCTGGTGTATACTTTTCAGAAATACAGTCAAACACACGAGGGCTATTTTTAGCAAAGTTTGTGGATGACTGCAAAAAAGTTGTCATAATCAATGTTTGGGACAACAGAGACATCCTTAAAACGGGTCTCAGTCAGACAGATGTGGTGTCAAAATTATGGTCTCGAGCTACAGTCATACAAATACCACATAGGTGCCAACACCCTAAAAATGGAGGTGATAATAAGGGATCTATGGACACATGTGGATAGTCATCTCTACTTCCAGAAACACATTCACAAAGTGGTTAGATAATCATGCTGTGTGTTCCCACAAACTGCCAAGGTCTTTGCATGTAGGTCAAAGGAGGTTCCCTCTACTCAGCAGTCATCAGACCCGTCAGAGAGTACCACAACACACTTGCGATGAATCTGACTAGGCACCTTCAGCAGCTGGAAAGACCACTGAAGTACCTCAACAAGAGGATTACTGGCCTCAAATAGTTGCCCCATGCAACAAGACTGAATTTAACTCAATATGTACTGTGTTGTATACTTTCTACTCAGGAGATCTCTGCCCAACAGACAGGTCCATGTCCAATGCAGAACTGATGTACATGCACTATCTGAAGTAAACCCAAGCTCACTGTACCACATGCTCTAGGGATATCATCATCATAACATTAAATAAAATATGTTGGAGGGATACATTACTAACTCACAGACTTCCCTTGCTTTGGAACAGGCTCCCAAGTGACATTAAGCCGAGACCCTCACTGACGCTCTTCCAGAGGAGCCTTGATGAGTGTATGTGAAACTGAACTGTCACACCATGGATCACTTCATCAGCTCTACTACACAGAGGCCTAGGGAACTAACTCCATGGGTGGTGATATCTGCACACTCTGGAAATACTAATATATGCCTTCAGGCAGATAGCCTATTACCTACCTATGTACCTATATATATGTAGGGGAAACCCAGTATAATAAGCCAAAGATGGATGGGCAGAGATGTATGTAAGAGGGTGACCATGACAGGGAGCCATCCAGGACTGTCCCACCCAGCACACATCCCAATGGCACAAAAGACATGAGGTGCACATCTCTCCCACTGTACATAACAGCCACCAGTATCTGTAAGCATTATAGTGTATGTAGTCCATGTGCCTGCTGTACAACATGACTGTACAATGAAGTACACATCTACTATCTGTAGCCATGTACCTGTCACATAGGTTCATAGGTATGTAGTAGACTATCTCCATGAAGGCATATATCAGCCTATGCAAGTTGTGCAGCTTTCACCACACCATTGGGTAGTCTCCCAAGGCCTAGTTCTAATAGTTAGTACCCTAAGCCCCTTTCTAGTGGGGCTGCTGATGTGATGCCTGTCATGAATTGTCTGTTTCCCATCCACCCATTAAGGTTCCAATTGAAGAGTGCCAGCGAGGTGTTCTGTCTGATGTACATTGGGACTCTGTTCCACAGTAAGGCAAGTGTCTGGGATGGTACTCTATCCCACCAGCATGTTGTATTCATCATTGTGATGAGGTTCATATCCCTGGAATGTGCAGGGTGACTCTGTGCTGTTATCTGTAGATGGAGCATGTTCAACAGTTATGTGCTGGACATGGCTCTGTATGTTAAGCAGAGTGTGCCTCTGAATAGGCGGTATGCAACAAAGAACATATTTACTTTTACCAGTTGTGTTGCATAATACAACTGTTTGAGGCCAGTAATCCTCTTGGTGAGGTACCTATGTGGTCTCTATAGCTGCTGGATATGCTAAGGTGAATACATCCAAAATGGTGCACTGTACTCAATGATGGGTCTGATGACGTAAGAGTAGAGTGCCAACACTACCTGTTTGGATCCTGATGCAAACCCTTTGTTGATTAGGTGGGCCACATAGGATCTCCCAATCACTTTGGCAACATGGTTGTCAAAGGAAAGATAACTATCTACTTGTGTCCCCAGATCCCTTATCACCTTGTCATTTTTAAGGGGGTAACACCTATGTGGTAGTTTGTGGGTATTTTGTTTTCAACAAAGAGGATCACTATGCATTCCTCCACAGTGAGCTTGAGGTCATGATTCTGACACCACACATCTGTCTCATAGAGTCCCTTCTGGAGAATACGTCTGTTGTCCGGGAAATCTATTATGGCAAACACTTTACAGTACCCAGCAAACTAACTCAACCACAACCCTCCTGTGTTGGCATGTACATTTGAGAAGTCTATACCAAACAGGAGGGACCTTAGGACTGAACCCTGGGGGACACCAGTCGTTACCTGTGTAGAGTCTGAAATGTAGCCAGCAACTCTTAATGTGTGGGGTCTATCTGTGAGCCAGTTTGCAATCCATCTTGTGATGTATGGATTCATGGCCAGGTTGGTGAGTTCATTTATGATACCTGACTGGGGAATGGTGTCAAAGGCCTTAGCGAGGTATACGTAGGCTGTGCTGAGCTCATTTCAATCATCTGTAGCCAGGGTAACTGTCAAAGAAATCCTCCCAGTTCAGGAGGCGTGGTCTGCATTTGATGAAGCCAAACTGGGTGTGCTCAAATGTGTGAAGGTTCCCAGTCTCTGTATTGTTGACTTCCATTATGATTGGCTCCATTGCCTTGCAGAACACACTCGTTAGGTTCATAGAGCATGAATGCCAAGGGGATTTTGTGGCCCCACCCCTGTGGAGTGTGAAGAATGTTGCTGTGCAACATTCTATGGGTACATATCCTGTAGAGAGCATGTAGAGAGAGGTGTAGGTATCCTTGATGAATATGGATACATCCTCACCCTATGTGCTATGATTCAGGTTCTGATGCTGGAAGGTATGGAATGAGTAGTATCCTGGTAGTGCTGGTGTGCTGTCTGGAGCCTTGAACTAGGTTTCTGTTACTGCACAGATATCAATATCCTCCATAATGAGAAGTGCCTTGAGTGTGTGCATCTAGAGGCTGAGACTTCTGGCAATGAGTAGCATTTAACTCACTTTGTGGTTGTGTTGGTTACGGGGTTTGGTTTGTCCTGCGTGACCAGTGTTCCACACCTGAAGTCAGCGCCTCATTGGTCCCATCTGACCATAAGCTAATTACCCTACATATCCACATTCTGGACCCACACCCCCATTAAGGAAACCATGTTAAAAAATGTCTCCAAAGCCAACTTCATGCTTCTTAAGACAGAAGTGCTGAACTGCAGGACACCCATACAGATGGACAGTACAGTTACGACTACTGAATCCTTCCCAATTGCACTTTATAAACACTTACATGACTGCATGCATCGTGCTATCTCAAACAGAACCAAGATGCTATCCTCCAAAAAAGGAATCCAATTTGGTGTTCCCCTGGCATAAACAAACTGCACAACAGAAGGAAGAAAATGTTGCAAAAGTGGGTAAAATCCCATGAGTGGAGGAGCTCCATGGTCAACATCAGTAAGAAGCTGTAATTCTTGATAAATCCTCCAAAGCTAGTTATGTAAACAAAATCGGCACTGATTCTAAAGACAACCACAAAGCATTCTATAGCTATGTCAAGAATCTCAATGGCAACACTCAGATCTGCTCTGAGTTACAGCACAATGGCACTAAATATACAGACCCAACTGATATTGCCAACATCCTGGCAGATAGGATCAGTGCTAACTTTACCCCCCTCTCACCCATGAAAGAGCACATTTCTATAACGGAAGATGGCAAAGTTGCTGCCATCATGGCTGCACAGGTAAAAAACACTCTCCAAAGCCAGGAACACAGCATCCATGGGACCAGATAACTTCTCGTGCTGTGTTATACACAAACTACAGAATGAACAGGCACCACACCAATGTACCATGTTCAGTCATAGCCTCACCTCAGGCTTTGTGCCTGCTGAATGGCGCACAGCAATGGTTATCTGACTACACAAGGGTGGATACACCACGGACCCCAGGAACTAGCACCCCATTAGCCTGATGAGCCTGGTCTGCAAGGCCATGGAATGTATCATCATATAACTTATAAAAAAAGACATTGGTAGTCTCCAAACTCTAGACCACAACCATGTTGGGTTTGTAAAATGCAGATCATGTCTCCTAAACCTGATAGACGTCATTGAAGCAGTCACCAGAACCGCAGACAATGGTAAGGTGGTTCACACAGCCTATGTAGATCTTGCCACGGCTTTCAACACCATCCCCCACTCTGGAATTATAGATAAACACATAAGACTAGGTATAAATTGCTATGTCACAAGATGGGTTGCCAACTGGCTCACTGACAGAACACACACTGTGAAAGTAGCAGACTCCAAGTACGACTTTGGACCAGTGTCAAGTGCAGTACCACAGGGTTCAGTCCTGGGTCCTGTCCTGTTTGGTATCCACTTCCCTGAAGTAAACTTTAACATGGAAGGTCTGTGGCTAATGAAGTTTCCAGATGACTGCAAACTAGGAGCCATAATTGAAACTACTAAAGATGTGGACATCCTACAAAAGGGCCTCACTGAGACAGATGCCTGGTGTCAAAGCCATGGCCTCAAGCTCAATGCCAAAAAGTGCATTGTCATCCCCTTTAGTAAAAACTCTGTAGCCATGAACTACAACATAGGGGGTAGTATACTTAACACTGAAAGTATGATATGAGACCTTGGGTCACAGGTGGACAGTGGACACACCTGTGATAATCACATCCCCACAGTAGTCAGGAAATCCTTCTACGTGGCACACCTCATCACAAAAGGTGTCTCATGCAGAATAGAAGAGGACATTGTTCCCCTCTACTCATCACTCAGTAGATCCATAATAGAGTACAATGCCCCTTTTGCTATGTACCTCACAAGACATCTACAACAACTGGAAAGCCTGCAGAAATACCTCACAAAGAGCATTAGCAGCCTGAAATACATGCCATACACAGACTGTCTCAAAATGCTCCAGCTGTACTCTCTCGCATATCGCCTACTCAGAGGTGATCTCTGCCTAACATGCAAAGCTATGTCAAACACAAAACAGTTGGACATGCTCCATGTAAAACACTCACAATCCCTCTGATCTTCAGCCCCAAAACCCAGAATGAAATACAAAAGGAAGGGGTGTATTCATTTACCTTATGGATACCCACACCTTCAGGTTAGTGGCACAGCATGAGGCCTTGGAGACCATGCAAGTGCAACTAACATTGGGCAAAGCTGCTTATCAGATTGTAGCCTGCTACAGATCACCTACCTTGTCTCAGGAACCTCACTCAGTATTCCTGAGAACAGTGGAAAATATAAAGGTCCTACCAAACACCATTATAGGAGGAGATTACAACTACCCAAACATTGACTGGGAGAATTACTCATGTACAATGTCCTTTGCCCAATGCTTCCTAGAGTTTAAAAACTCAAACATCCTGGAACAGCTGGTCACCATGCCCACTAGAGGTGACAACATACTGGACCTGATCATCACCAACATGGGGTACCAGTGTTCCACAACAGAGATAAACCCCTCGCTGGTAATATCAGATCATAAAGTAATCACACTGGACATCCACATCCCACCACCCCCCCCCCCCAGTCAAGGAAACCACTGTGAAGAAATTTTCAAAAGCAAACTGCACACTTCTCAAGACCAAAGTGGAATGTTCCAAATCCCCCTTGCTATAGGATAATGCTATTAATCTATGAATCTATACAATCTGCAGAATCATTTACAAGTGCATTCTATGAGCATCTACAGGGATGCATGGATCTAGACATCCCAATTAAAACCAAGACGCACTCCTCCAAAAATAAGTAACCAATCTGGTGGTCGTTGCCCATAAATAAGCTATACAACAGAAGGAGGAAACTAACACGTGATAGAGCAAACTTCAGAAAAGGAAAGGCATCACTGATTATTATTAGGAAGAAACAATGATCGCCCATAAAATAATCCAAGGCCAGTTTCTAAAGACAAATTGCCAAGGAATATAAGAATCACAACCACAAAGTCTTCATTAGCTATACCAAACATTTAGGTGGCAACTCTCAAATATGCTGTCAGCTACTGCAAAATGGCAAAAAATACACTGAACCAACTGACATTGCCCACAACCTGGTGGACAGGTTCAGTGCAAACCCCCCATCACCCCCAAAAGGGTCTGTGTCCATCCCAGAAGAATGCACAGCCCCAGACTTCATGGACATGCAGGTAAAAACAGCCCTCTCCAAAGCTAAGAACACAGCATCAATGGGACTGGATTGTTTCCCATGCTGCATCTTCCACCAGCCCCAAAAGGAACTACACCCTCACCTACATTCACTGTCCAGACTCAACCTTACCACAGGCTATGTACCCAAAGAATGGCATACAGCAACAGTCATCCAGCTCCACAAAGGTGGTGCCACAACAGAACCTGGAAACTATTACCCTATAGGCCTACTCAGCCTGGTATGCAAAGCTATGGAGCAAATTATCATGGAACCCATAAACAGAGACATTGGGAACCTCAATACACTGGACTCTACCCAACTTGGCTTTGTTAAAGGCAGATCCTGCATCCTAAACCTAGTTGACTTATTTGAAACAGTTACCAAGGACACAGATGGAGGGGAAAGTAGCCCACACCACCCACCTGGACCTCACGAAGGCCTTTGACACCATTCCCCACTCTGGCATCATGGACAAACTTACCAGCTTAAACATTAACACCTATGTCACAGGATGGGTGGCTAACTGGCTCACAGATCAAACACAGATGTTCAGAATTGCGGGTGCCATGTCTGACTCTAAACCAGTCACAAATGGCATCCCACAGGTCTTGGTCCTGGGACCCCACCTGTTCAGTAGATACTGCTCAGAGGTACAGGCACGAACGGGAGGAGTATGGCTGAACAAGTTTGCAGATGACTGCTAACTGTGGTCCATAATCGACTCTACGGCTGACACAGACATCCTCCAGAAGGGTCTTACAAAGACAGATACCTGGTGTCAAAACCATGACCTCAAGTAGAATGCCAAAAAATGCATAGTCATCCCCTTTGGATAAAACAAAGTGCACACAAATTACCACATAGGTGGTAATCCAGTATGTACAGAGAATGTAATTATGGACCCTGGGACCCAGGTAGATAGTAAACTCTCCTTTGATGATCACATTGCCAAAGTGTTTAGAAATTCCTGATATGTAGCCCACCTAATGTCACCTAATGTAACCCACTTTGTCTAGTCTGATGATGTCACCATCCTACAAATATACCTGTGGAAAGGAGAACTCCCAGTAATGTGTATAGCGTGTCGTGTTAATGCGTACTCCTCTAGTATCATAAAGTAGTTAGGTAGGGGTTTGAATTCTGCACTTGCCAACTGTATGAGAGTGTGTGTGTGTGTGTGTGTGTGTGTGTGTGTGTGTGTGTGTGTGTGTGTGTGTGTGTGTGTGTCTCCTTGGAGAGGAGCAATCTTTTTGAAGACTACTGAAACACCTTAAAAGTGATATACTCATCTTTGTCAAGTCTGATGATGCCACCATCCTACAAATATACCTGTGGAAAGGAGAACTGCCAGTAATGTGTATAATGCATCATGTTAATGCATACTGCTCTAGTATCATAAAGTAGTTAGGAAGGGGTTTGAATCCTGCACTTTGTGACTGTGTGTGTGTGTGTGTGTGTGTGTGTGTGTGTGTGTGTGTGTGTGTGCTCCATGTGTCTGACACTGTGGGTCAGTGTGATGTGGGTTTTGCTTTTACTACTGTATGACATTTCACAATGACAACAGTATGTGCATTACACATGTCAGGTAGCTGTGTGGCAAATACATATACATACATGTGATCTCAATTATTTCATAGGTGGGAACCCTGCTTTCTCCATGAACACATCTGTTATCTTTGCCAGAGTGTGCTGCCACTTTCAGACCTTAGGTCACATCTGTATGCTTGTGACAAGCCTAGCCACTGCAGTGATCCCTGGCCTACGTCATCCGTTTCACATACACTCATTATGGTTTCTATTGAATAGTGTGAGTGAGGGTTTATGCCTGAGGTATATTTGAAACCTGTTCAAAAGCAGCAAAGTCTGTCAAAGATAGCTATTTATTATAGGTGTGCAACAACCTTTATGGATATGCATGCAGACCCCTCATTGCTTATGTGTTCCACAGAGGGATTTCCAAAACCCTTTGGAAATATGATTATCAAAAGAGAGATGACGTAACACATGGCTCTATGTATACATCGGTATCTGTTCAACATTTTGGGGGCTACTACCTATGTGGTACTCTGGGGATACTGTGTTTTGTAAAAGTGGATGACTATGCTTTATTTGGCTTATAGCTTTACAGCATGGGTTTGACACCAGGTATCTGTCTGTATGATAACCTTTTGGAGGATGTGTGTGTCATCTGGAGAATGCATTATAGCCCACGGTATGCAGTGCCAAATGTGGCCAGACATATCCCTACTGTGTTTGCTTGTATCTAAGAAAGCTATATGCCAAACAGGAGTGGTCCCAGGACTGAGTGCAGGTGAATACTACTGGTTACTGGCATAGAATAGTACTTGAAAGCTGCAAATGTTACTGTGTGTCCTACATCTGTGTGTCAGTTGTCAAGACATCATCTAACAATTGTTTATGGTCAGACTGTTGAGGTTATGTATACTACCAGAATGCAAACCAATGACAGATAGTAACAGTATCACCCACAGCACAGTGTCAAACCGTGTCATACACACGTGTACTCAAGTTCCAAAATGTGTGTAGTACAATGCATACTGGCCACCAGTAGAAACTATGGAGTGTTAACACTGTCTAATACAGGGCATGTCACCCTGCCCATGTGTCCAATATGCACGCATATGCAGACAGTGCACCTCAACCATGTTCACAAATGTACACCTGCAAATCTGTGCTGCACACATCCCACACTTACTGCCCACTCTCTAACCATGCTGACAAAACTACACACATCAGCCAAGTGGTACATGGGCAGACAATACACAATTGGAATAAACACTGGTGTAAACAATACTACATTGATAATTATAGCTTTAATGCATCATGCCTGCTCAGCTACACCTTCAAGGATATCATTACACTTTACTGCTGACAACATGCTAACATTGCTATTCTGTTATAAAGTCACCCTGTGCATCAGCACCATGTTAGCCTGTTTCTGCATCAATGTTACAGATGACAGGATGTGGCACAGGTTTCATCATATGCACAGGGTGTATTGTTGGTTTGCCAGAGGCCTACATTGAGCCATACAATCGACATGTGTGTGTGAGTGTGTGTGTGAGGGCCAAGAGTACTGTTATGGGTCAATGAGTATGTAATGTGTGTGGGTATGTGTTTGCC
Source organism: Protopterus annectens (assembly GCF_019279795.1). Taxonomy (NCBI): domain Eukaryota; kingdom Metazoa; phylum Chordata; order Ceratodontiformes; family Protopteridae; genus Protopterus; species Protopterus annectens. Next base: position 1,007,809,163 of record NC_056725.1, on the reverse strand, counting down.
CTAGGTGTCTAGTTTATGTGTGTGTGTCTGCATGCACATAGTTCCACCATGTGGCTGCCATATACGGGGATTTGTCGGACAGCTACAGACTGTACCTGGCAGGCTTTACAGATCACCATCTCTGGCCATGGATACGGGACCTGTGACTGGCAGGGGTGCTACAGACAGCATCAGGTACTAATCCAGACTGGGTACTATCCTCAGAGGTTGACATATGTACACTGGATCCAGGTCCCTGCTTGGACTGTCCAGAGCCATGTGCACGTGGTCTTCTAGGATGGTCTATGGACAGCCCACCCCCAACATTGCTGGGGCTGGTACTGGCACTACAGGAGCGGCTGTGACTTGATAGACATCCACGGCGAATGCCAGCTGATGATGTTGCTGGCATACATCCACATCGACATCTCAACTGTCCCGACACATGGACATGACATTGTGGAGGACATCTAATGTCTCACCCCAACGTCTATCAATGACTTCAGTGTAATTATGGATGGCACCTGCTAGGTCATGGATACTGTCATTTAAAGAGGTGTTATGAGTCCTCTGTGCCCTTAGTCCCTGTCTGGTGTACCGCTCCATACGTGCCTGTGCCTCCATGACAGCCTGGAACATGCGTGTGGTTGTAAGAGTTGTGGCACGTCTGCCTGGGGCATGATGACCAGCAGTGCTCTGACGAGAACCCCTGGACATCTGCCTATGTGGTACCGTTCCAGACATCTGGCTATGGCTGCTGTGTCCTGATGCATGTGCCATAGATACCACACTGTCCTGGCCATTGCTGACTGTCCACTGTCCCTCTGCTAAGGCATTGGTGATGATGGATGTACAGGCAGTATGACTGTGTGCATGGATGGGGTGGAGACTTGTGTACTGTCAATTGGTGGCCCAACAACAGACCCTGACAAACATGCCTGTGCCTCAACACACCTATCCTCATTATCACTATTTGTGTCAGTGACATCAGGTTTCCTGCTGCACTGAACCAGCCCAACCTCAGCACCTGTGAGAGTAAAACAGGAAACACACTTTAAGACCTGTACGTGATGTCAGAACACATGAACACATGAACACATGCACACATGAACACATGCACACATGCACACATGAACACATGCACACATGCACACAAATACACTCCTCACTAAAGCAGACACACACACACACACACACACACACACACACACACACACACACACACACACACACACACACACACACACACACCACCAGCAATCTCAGAAGATACTCAATAGCAGTTGATAGTGGGATACAATATCACAAGCCAAACAGTCATATCACACATGTCAGCATGCAGGACATGTGTTGCTCAACAGCATGCAGTGAGAGTGTAGACAGTCCTTGTTACTAACAGTATACATGGCTTTGATGCATGTGTTTTGTTGTTCGGTGATTGGCCTCCCCCTGGAATGCAATGTATACATGGACACAACATTGCTGTGCAAGTATTAAAAACTCTTTAATGTACTGTGCACCATCACTCACAGGTATACATACCATGGTGGATGTGTATCTGTGTGTCACATAGATATCCAATTCTGATTAGAGCCTCTGTGTCTTTAGCAAATAATTGTGGACACAGTTTTAGCAAATACATGATGTGTATATACACAAGGTCAGTGGTGCATGTATAACTGATGGAATACCATTGGTCCACATAGCCAATGTACAGTAGTTATGGTGAGTGTAGATCATATTGTGGACATGCCAGTGTCATCCATGACATGGCATGCTAAAACACAACTGCATATTTAAACATCACACATACTCAATGTGTGTCATATGACCAAGCCACTCAATAGCATTACAAGACATATATGTGTCAGTTGTGCAAATGGTGATTGGTATGCATATTGTTTATAGGTGCATATGTTTGCACACACACAACATTGAGGTGTATAGCAATGAAAGCTATGTGTAGTACTGTGGTTACAATAACTGGATGGGGAGTAGTACCATAAGCCATCATCATGAAGCATCATATGGTCACTCAAGGCTACAAATGTGTCCCAAACCATCACCTATCATGCTGTACCAGAACTGCACTATCATGGCTACAGTCACCATTTCACAGCCAGTTGTTACATGGGTTTGTAAAGAGGCCAATAAGGAGCATTGCCTAACATGAATGTGTTGTGTGTTGCAGAGTGTTTCACTGTCCCATGATAGGCCACTACCCCTCAGGTATATTATGTGTGCTGTGTGGATGACATTTGAGATACTGGAGTGTGACTTTACAGAGGGTTTGTGAATACTTCATGTGTAGCATGTTAACATGTTCTGTGTATGACATAGTTGTGTATGTTGAGTGCATGCGTATCGACTCTGCCTAGCCAATGGTCACTACAGTATAGCCACATTTGTTTGGGATGGTCTGTGTATTGCATGTGTTTGAGTAAGCTAATCACATTACTGAGATGTGCATAGTCTCACAGCAAACATGCACAGCATGCATTATGCGTAGGTGTGTTACATGTGTACATGGCCTACACCTTAACTATGACATGCACTTTTTATTTGCAATAATAAATGTAGAACACACTCACCAGCATGTGTCTGCTACCTTGCTGTCACACCAGAGGGACCTACATGGATATGAGACAGTTTGTCAGTGGCGACAACTGTGGCATTGCTACTGTGGGTTTGCAATCTTACAGTAGTACAACAGTTTACATTCACAGGCTTACAGACTATGCCCCAAATGATCAGTATTGCACAACAACAGGCTCCACATCTTCTAACTACACAGTACACATCTCACATATGCATGATCTACCAATAGAGGTAACAGTAGTCTACAGATATGCCATGTTACCTGCACGCTCCATATGCTCTTGCTGGGTGGCTCCAACCTCCATCAAGGTAAATGTCTGCTGTTGTTGTTGTTGGGCAGGTGCCACCAGGCTCAGGAGCAGCTCCTCCACTCTGGTGAGTGGGGATGGATGTTAACCCCACAACCTGTTGCAAGCTGTTGTCTGCAGACATCAGAAGCACGCTGCCGGACATGTCTAAGTAAATCACTGCAGTGATGGCGTACCTGCTCATATGTCTGGTTATGCATGCCTATGTCATTTACCCTCCGGACAACATCTTGCCACAGTGCAGTATGCTCATGCTGGTCTTGGCTGGTTCTCGAGAATAGTAGGCTGTAGTGCTGAATCAGACAGCTGGTAATAATGTCATCCTCAGCACTACTGTAGCTTGGATTACAATGGAGGGCCATGATCCCTGGAAGACAAAGAAAAAATATGTCTGAGCAAGTCATATGGCACACTTAACATTATACAGTACAGATATCACTGAACTGCCATATATAGCAACCTATTAGCTGACTGAGATTAAACACTTTCAATACCACTTACCAGTGCTCACCCCACAACTGCTCGAAAGTGCCTGGCACGCTCTATATAATAAACCATGTTCTGCACAGCAACAAAATAAAATCACTATATAAGACTATACAACAGTACATGGCACACTGTATGCGACACAATGCACCACCTAGACACAGAAGGTATAGATCAAGCGAATGCATAAAGAAATATGTCATCCATTGCAATGTTTGTAAAGTCCAGTTACACTATTACCATTATACCACACAACTTGTTGATGGCAAACCCGTGGCCAAAATATGTGCACAATTGTGAATATTGGTGGCATACTGCTGTAGTAAACTATAAATGTTGCTAGATACGCAGTTATATCTTGTAACACACATATGACAGAGGACATGTTACAGGCATACCCACACACACATCAGACATAATTACAAGACACAAAAGTATGGCAACCCAGATAAGCTTTACATGTGTACCATAGAGTACTGTGTGTCATTACTTACAAAACCTTAAGCCTGTGGAATGTAATCTGTGAGGACTACAGGGACCACACAAAACAGTGGTTCCAAGCAATGTGGACATACACCATACTTTGCTGTTTAGGCCTACAGCTTCAGGTAATACTACAGTTCATACAGGATTTGAATTCAACATCAGTACCAGTCAATAAGTATACATGTAGTGCTTTAGCCTCCAATGACACACCCCAGTTAACACCAAGAGTCTACATCAGACTGTATGCCATAGTGCTTTATCTGCCTAGCAATAGCATACTCAGCTTTTGCTGGGATCAAAGGAAGGACACATAATACAATGACAGAAACAGTTTCCCACTAAGCTATCCCACAAATACACATCTTTGACACATTCACCAACACATTGACCATCACACTCAGTCAACTTTACATAGAATCTATTGCAACAAGTAGATGTGGGTGTGTATGACTATATGTGACTCTCTGTCTCTCTCTATATATACATATAATATATATATATATATATATATATATATATATATATATATATATATATATATATAACATACATATACACATCCACTGGTGTACATATACATATAGGCACCTATACAGTCCACCTTTCATGGTGGGAATATCAATTATACAAAGGATGTGAGGTATACAGTAATGTAATAATATTGCACAGTCTTGAGGGAAATACATTGAAAGTGTTCTCAGCCCAGGTAGCTTTAGTAGGCCTCACTGGCTGCAACATTGCAAACTGAACAAAACACACACAGTATTTGACCACCACATGTCTTATACCAGCACTGTATGCTGTCTTGTTTGTCACACACTAAAACCTACATACAAATTTGCACATAACAACCTTCACCAACATATGTCCACCCTTCACAAACAGTTGCAATATGTCCCTTGCTCTATGCACATATACAGATGTTAATATATATGACACATATATATCTCTCCATATGTGTGTGCCATACACACACAAGGTCCACACTGTTGTAAGTCCCTGGACCTCACAGCTGAACTGTTGGGCCTTGCTACAACATGAACAGGTGTCACATGTGAACACACAGTAACATTAGAGGGGGTATATATAGCTACAAATGCTAGATTAGCATACTAGCCTGTTACAGCTGTTGCCAATGCTAAGCTAAACTTTAATATGACTATCATGCATGTGTTACTCTGTCACAACCATGTTTATATAAGTGTTTGTGCTAATCCCCCAAACAGCCATTGTCCACACTACTGTACAGAACACAGATAACATGGATCAGATGTTTGACATTTAATGCCGAGCTACATATTTCACAGTTATGCCCCACTGCACACAGCTACACACTGAATTGTCCATGGCAGTAGTTAAGCAGGACATCTGTGCATAGATACGTACTGCTGCCACATATGAATGGTTCACATTATGTAGAGTACTCTTCAAAAACATCTACTACATGCCAGTAAATACATATCTGTTACATACCTTTCCTTTGTATGAGTTGGTATTATTTATTTTCCGTTTTCCTTTTGCTTTTCACTCTCTCTCTCTCTCTCTCTCTCTCTCAGTCTCTGCAATAGAGTGATTGAGTTTGTGGGCAGCAATTACAGTCTGCTTTTATAGGTATTTGCACATGTGCATGTGATGGCCTCTGCACCAATTGGTGGCCACCATTTGCTAATTGCATGCAGCCTGCTGTGTGGTAATTGCAGTAATCACTGTCTTAGCAACCCAATGCTATAAATTGCTAACTCAGGTAGGCGTAGCTCTTTCAGCTTTCCAAAATGGGGATCATGCTTGTTTGCTGTGGACATCGTTGTTTAAGTCAGAAGGTTGGTATAGTTCTTATATCTGAAGCCAGGGGTGTAGCCAGTGATTTGAATGTTGTACTCAGACCTGAATGTTGCTGCTTACAGTACACACTTGTCAGTGTAGAATTGTACTCTCCCCTCCAAATGCTAACACAAGATACATGGGAGTATGTACTTTCTTTTCTAATTATATAATTAACTGCCATACAAAAGTAGTTATTGAGATGTATTCTTTTGGCACATGAACTGTTTGTGAACTGCTATACTGTGAATATTAATTTACTCACTTCTGAACAGTTTGTGCTTTTTTAGTGTTGACATTAGCACAGGCTGCTCAAGAAAACTGGACAAATTTCAGTACTGAGTATGCCTACCTACATCTTTGGTAGACCCTGAACACACAGGTATATTGTACATTTGGGTAGGGGTGCAGACGTACAGAGAGCATTATGTATTATTGTGTGAATTTTTATCTTGCTGGACTTAAAGGGTTGCTGTGTACCTGTTAGTTTATCAAGGCAAGTAGTCTGTGTGGGTAGCTCCCAACTGTGGACCTATCCAGATGGTAGCCAGAGGTTAGCCTGTTATTCTTTGCCTGTGCACCACACCGGTCTGTTCAGCACTGGAACAATGGCATTGTCACAGTTGGTTGCTACCAGTACATGGCTACATCCTTTGGTATTTCAGGGTATGCTTCTGGAACTCCTTCCAAAGCTATTTGCACAGTGTGTAACAGCAGAAAAGCTGATATGCCTGTGTGTTTCTGCCTCTGCCAGGCCTCTCAAACACTCAGGTACATATTTGAACAGACTCAGGGAAAAGTAGGTAAAAGTGAGGCACACCTTTAAAATATTAGAGACATTAAGTTGAGACTTTGAGTGAACCAGAGCATATGGATTAGTACACCTTTTCTGAAGTACAAGCAGTGTCTAACTCTTACTTATTGTCATTATTCATTAAGTGTAATTCCCCACCTTTCTGCCTAATGTCAGTACTTTTCAGAGGGGTTCAGAGGGACACAGCTAAAATTTGTTTCAAAATCAGGGACATCCCTGAAAATTAGTCACAGTTGGGAAGTATGACCTCTGCCCTAATCAGATATGCCAGTATGTGTCCTGCTATGATACTGTGTGGGGGTTGTAAAGTGCTGCTGTAACATTATTTCCTGCTAGAATGGCTGGTTCTCTTATCACAGTCATGTAATGCAATTTCACAACAACTGCTGGTAAAGATCCACAGAACAAGATTTGTGTTATGGCATTCCTGTTTTTCCTTTACATTCACTCATTCTGATGCATGATATATTTATTTCAGCACCAACTTGTTGTATGTCTACTGTGGCTAAGTGGTACTTCATGCAGTCTAGTGTGTACAGGGTTCGAGACTGACAGAGGTGTTTTATTTTGCTGCTGAGCAGAACAAGGGCCCTGACATACAGAGTGACTAAGGCACTTTTAAGCAGTTGTAAGCAGGTTTGCCTGATGCTTAACAATGCTTAGCTACACGCACACAAGTGCACACAGGCGCACACTCGTGCAAACCCGCTAACTACTGCTTAAAAGTGCTTACTCCCACTAACCCCCGTGCTCATTTCTTTGAAAGAAAAGAAAATAGGGAGATAGGAAAGTGGTAAAAAAGGGGCAAAAAGAGGGAAAGACAGTAGGGAAAACAGCTCGGGATGTGCAGGACAGGTGTAGGGAAGGTCCATAGCTGCCCATTTCTTTAACAGCAACAGCTGTGCATATGCAATAAATTTGGAGGGAAATATGAAACCTTCAACCCCTGTGAGAGGGGTGAGGACAACAAAGTATGTTGTACTGCCAATTAAATATCAGTTTATGTGTCCACCGGACATGTGTGCAAAATGGGCAGCTATGTATGGGGCGTAACTTTTTTTGGGAGCAGGTTGCCCTTTTTTTTCAGGTGAGAGTGGAATGTGGGGTAGGGAAAGTAGGTATATTTGGGGAGGTAGGTTGGGGAGGTAAACAGACAAGACAAACAAGATGCATACAGGAGCAGAATATGACACATTGGGTTGGTGAACACCATTGACAGGGAAGGATGTTTGGAAATCGCAAGCCCATGAGCCCACAGATGGCAACAATGGAACCGAGATCCCCACCCATGGGCAGTCACCACTGCACCTTCACAGCCCAGAGGGTGGCTGTGCTGGGGGCTGCATAGGAGGGGCAGGCTCACCCATGAGTTATGCCACTCGTGCCTCAAGCTGGTGTATAGGATCAGCGACAGAATGCTTGATCTTCCTATGCACCACAGCCCAGACCATTTGGAGGGTGATAGGTGGCCCTCCTCTGCCCACACTTGCACAGGGGGATGAGCCCCATCCCCTGCAGCACTTCCACCCAAAGGTGGCACAGGGCCAGTGGAGGAGGAGGTCCCAGGCTGGGCACTGGACCTGCAGGTGCCAGGTGCCATCACCAGCTGAGGTGGGACAGGTGGGTCCGCTGGGACTGGCCTTCCCATATGTTCTATGTTTAGGAGGATTTAATGAAAATATGGGTTAGTAACAGTCAACAGCATTCCCAATTAGTTATAACAGCATGCAGAAGTATTCCTATTAACCCAACACACCAGAGTTCCAACAGCTTAACAGCAAGCATGACACATGCTTATATAGAACAACAGTGGATATTACAACAGCATGCAGGTTTAATTGATGGAAACAGGCCACCAATATTGTGGTATTTGAACAGGGCACATGCATCAAAATAAATGCAGATATTTATAAACCAATAGGACATATGTCCCAACAAATGTTTTGAGATTTGATATTCCCATTGAGGTGTGGAATTGCATGTTTTATGCGCATACAGTAGGGTGGAAAATGATAGCTCCATTAACAACTTATATATCCTTCTAGTTTACACTACATTCCTATTAACTGCAGTTATATGTCCCCTACATGTATTATTATACTACCTAATTGTCCTTAAATTGTGAAATGGGTTTTGCTAGATCTTTATATACATGGGCTGTATCTGACATACAAACTGTCCGGGATGCAGATGTTACTGCTACATATTTTGTGAGTTGCTCAGACACACTACTGCTGAGATGGTACACTGACAGCTCTACTTTCCTATACTTATCTAGATATGTTTAGGTGAAATTATCAGTTATATGTTAACAGCTCCCTACATTTCTGCCAGCACAATGACATTTCTGGGGAACACAATACCAAGCTACTCATGTGCCAGATTAACCTGTACATGCTGGGCATGAACCAACAGTTGAGGACTGTAAATATGCTTAAAAGCTACTGGCACTCCCTTCATCCACTTTATATGGGCCTACCCAACTGTGTGTTAATAGCGCTTAATACAACAGTACTATTTCTATAATGCAAGAGTACAACATATCAAAGAAAATGACACAGACACACTCCAGGAATTATACCTTTATTAAAGACTTAAAACACTTTTCTAGAGGCTCTCATTTATTTTATATAACAATACATGCAGAATAATTATTAGAGAATTATTATACCTTTATTTATTGTGTTAAAACACTTTTTTTCTGTCTCTCTCATTTATTTTACATAACACTACAAGCAGAATAATTACTAACCTGCCTGGTGGCACAGCCTTAGCAGCCTATCTGCATAGGCTTGCTGATTTGCAGCACTGACACCTGCAGCTGTGAAGTAAATGAAGTGATATCGAGACATACCTGTCCATAGTATACTATACACTAGAATAGCAATTCTTACATACTTAATTCCATGGCTACTTACTCAGTAGTGGGGCATTTTCCATCCCATGGGCCTCCTGGATCCACTGGTCCGGTTGATCTGCCTTGCGTCTCTTCAGGTCTGCATGGTGGTGTCTGACCTGCTCACAAGTCCGAGGGGCACCTGTGGCACTGGTGAGTTCATGAGCTAGACGTTCCCAGGCTTCCAATTTGTATTTCGTGCCCTGGTACTTGCCCCACAGGAGTCTATCCTCATGATTATGGACAAAGAGCCAAACCATTACTTTTGACTCCTCAATACCCCAATGTTGCACTCGAAAATGAGAGCCCTCTCCAGCACCAGCCATTGCTGCCTGCAGATGGGAGCTACAACCAGTTATGGCAAGTATTCCTGCCTATGGAGATTAAATATGCATCATTTCCCGCACTTATTTGTGATTGGCCAGTTTTGAAAAAACTCAGCTGAAGGCACACCTGCTTAGCAATGGGTAAACTTCCAATGATATGTAGGTGTGTGTTGAAAGTGCACCCTTATGAAAAGCTGTCATGGCTTAGTGGTTCTGTACTGTGATTGTGGTGCACAGTATCCCAGGTTTGAGGCCTGTCATTGCTTTTTATTTTACTACTGGCCAGACTGGCTAGGAGGTGTGGCTGTGTTTTACCGATTTTGCTCAACTTTGCCTGACGTTGCTCGGCGTTGCTCTATGTTGCTCGTCTTTGCCCGATATTGCGCTGGTTAGCGCAGAGTGCAACTCCGCGCAAACAGCTTGCTCTAGTTGGCGTGATGCGCAGTTATGCGCAAAACCATTGCGCTAGTTAATGCAGTGCTCAGCTACGAGCAATTACATTTAAATATGCTTAATACTGGTAAACTTTGCTTAGCAGTGCTTCACATTGCTTAAGATACATTATTTATGCATCCATCAGTATGCATAATCATTTCACCTTCATATATATATATATATATATATATATATATATATATATATATATATAAAATTTGTTCACTACTACATAGGCCATTTCAATGCTTTTTACTAAAATTTAAATGAGAAATGTCAGGAATTATTTTTATATACAGATTTCCAACAGAAAATAGAAAGGGGAGTGGTGGGACTCGAACCGGGAATGCCTCCTCTTTGTGCGAAGACTCTAACTCTACTCTATCACTATTTTGCTTAATTTGCATATAAGTTTCTTATTATCCTCTTCGATGTCTAAACTGCTAACTGTAGCTAAGCAATGGGCAAACCCGCGCAAATACGGGCAGCTATATCGGGAATAATAAAAAAAAAAATAAAAGTTTTACATTTTATAATTGTACAGGGGTTTAGAATGTGGGGGAGTGTAGTGTTGGGTATGTACACATTTGAGCGGACTCGCTCATGTAAGTTGACATTTCCCAATTGAGAGACTTGCAGGGGCGTGGATTTTTGGACTGCTCGGCAGTCTGACACACCCCCTGCACTCGTGCATGCTCCGTGTTAGCCTTAGAGTTGATGCAGCACGCCCTCATTAATATGCATGGCACGCTGCCATCTTACTCTTAGACTGGCATTTCCGTGTAAGACAAATCTAGTCTTACACGGAGGATTAGTGAATCCTGGGGAATGTAAACATCAATGTCCTAGACTTACCAATGTGTTCAATAATAACATGGGTTCAATATACCTTTACTTTAAAGTCATACCTTTCTTCATAATGTGGACCTTTCAAAGGCAAATAATTGATTCTGAACTCTTTAAATTATATGTGCTTAATGGTAGTAAGAGACAACAAACCTATGGTGTCTAACTTTAAATGTCCCAGCATTCTACATCCCCATTCTTTAAAAAGGTTAGTACCTTTTCCTCATTTGTTGCATCCTATATATAGTCACTCTAGATATTCTTGAAATATATTGCATTACTTAAAGGTATATACACCATAAAGTAAACTACCAGATAAAAAATAGCCACCTTAAATGCTTAATTAACTAAGATTCAATCTGAACCTAATATTTCAAAACATATATGAGGGGGGATAGAAAGTAAAGGAATGAAAATAAGTCTGTCGTCATTGGAGAGGACTGGGGATGCAACATGTTTAGGCATTTGAGTATAAAGTGCAGATCCTCTTTTATGTCCAACAGTTAATGATCCAACATCTTTTTATTCAGTTTTTAATTCAGACATTGATGAAAATGTTAATGGTGTTCCTTTCAAATTATCTTTAATTTGGTCAGAAACAGAAATATTGATTTAAAATTCATCATCATTAACAATATTTATACAAGAGACAATAAATTGCTTGCTTGCACAGCTTCATTTGGAAAATCAGCATCACTTAAGGCAATCTTTTCCTAGAAGCAGCAGCTAATAATTAGTATCCTACTTTAGATGTAAGAAATTGAGCAGTTATAGGATATTATCTTTATTTGCCATCAATTATTCATAGAATCCCAAGAGACTGATCAATAGCCAAATCAAATTTCTTACAAATGTCAAGAAACATTCCATATAGTACCTTAAAGACCAGGATTTAAGTTCTAGGTTTCAGACATTTTAGTTATATGTATAAGATCTTTAAGTTCAACTCCTTAGTTAAATTTTATTTTATGAAATTAACCAACCACAATGCAATCTTACTCCATGGTCTTCCCAGAAGTGCAGTCTTCTTCTGGATTGTTATTGTAATAAATATACACTATGCAATCCAGAACCACTTTTTCTAGTTGTTCAGAGAAATGTGGTCAAAATAATATACCACAAACTCTTTCTAAACATTCACAATTCCCAGAGAACCTTCTGTAGTCTTGCCACTATTTCTATAAATAAAGGCAAGTAGTATTGTCACTAAGTAAAAAATAAGTCTATTTCATTCTTACAAGAGGTTTCTGCTATGGCCCGACAGTCATCAATGCATTTGTACCTCTGGATTACTCTCACTGCATTTATGAAAATGTTTAAGTCTCTTAACAATCATAGGCAGCAGTGCAATTATATAATTAACTTCAAGTTTACTCTCAATCCACTCTTAATGATCTGACTAGTTTAAATGACTGAGCATGATTAATACATGCATCTCTTTTTCTGGCTTGCATTTTAAAACCAAATCACATTCCTCTGATTCCAACAGCATTCTTTGTAAACTTGGCAATGCATTATGCAACAGTGTATTGAATGTACTTAGTACTGCCTTGCTTTATTGAAACTTTAGTGTATGTTTTTTGGTATCCAGTAAAGGCTTTGAACCCAAATGAAAATGGTTTATATTCATAGAAGGTTACTGTAACCATCCCATTGTAGCTTGTATCTTCTTGCAATATGAGTTGTTTAATCACATCAAAATATTTCAGTGTTGGTCATTATCGACTCAATGCAGCTCAAAGTGTCTTGCTTTCTCTGCACTCTAGTACCATTCCATATCATATTAAAACATTTTCTGTGTCAATACACTTAGCTGTGACATCTTTATAAGGAAGATTGAAAGATAAATTACCTTAATAAATTTCACAAGCACTTGTTTTCACTTTAAAGGAGACATACATACTCCTGCTCTGATACTATCACTATCTGGCTTCAGATTTTTTTAAATTAACTATAACCCATATACCTCAGATCTGACACTTTGTTTCCAGATGTATTCCTCTGTAGCCTGGACACTACTGACTCTATCCCTTCTTAATTATTTCAGTCTGGTATGTCCTTCTTTGTTCACATCACATACAAGCATGTTATCAATAAAGTTAACAGCACCCTCGGGCACTCATAATCATTTGTTCAGCATCTCTCTGAAACAGTTAAAAGTGATGATGAGATACTAAATTCAAGTCTGAGAAATCCATATCTTCTCATAGACAGATTAAGTTGGTACTTTTGTCACCAAGATGCAATTGTAAAACTGTCTGGTTTGCATCAAGTACAGAAAAACAATTTACTTAAGACATGGATGAATCAATTTGTTTGATTGTCTAATGTTGACATTGTTCTTCCTTTGTAGTTTCATTAGTGTCTTGCAGATGTATGCCTTGTATGTGTTTTATCTTGCTTCAGAACAGAGACCCTGCTATTTATCAGTTCAATAGTTTCAGTCTGTTCTAACTCATGCCAATAAAACTCCATTGTGTTCAGCTCCTTCTTGGCTCTGCTTGTTAAAATAAATGGATTTTTTTATTTTGTATCATGCAGTATTGGCAACACAGCAAGATCCAGCTGAATATGATAAATTCCATGTGAATATTTAAAACCAATAAATAAGTTTTAATACTCATGAAGAAAATCATTACTCTATATGTGCATTATGATTTGTCTCCACAGCATGCATACTATGAAATGTTTTTACAGAGTCAAACTTCTGGCAAGTCAGGTGACTCAATATTCATTCTCACTATTTACATAATAATTTCCATCTATATGGAGTTGAATTTTGTATTTTATTATTCATGTATTCAAAAGTAAACATTTCTTGGCCCAGTGGTGTTGTGTGAATATATAAATAAGAAAACAGCTTACACACCGCTGGCTTCAATTTACACAGTGTCATATTCAATGTGTAAGACATTTGGGCAGATGTTGTTCTCTATTTTCAGCTTACAACTACTCTAAATACAACACTCTAATTATTAATCCTAAACTTTTGTGCCCAGATTATGATGCCACCTTTGTTTATGCTATAAAATTGCAGATTACTATTACAGTTCATACGAGCAACCCATGTCCTACCTTTTTTCAGTTGAAAATGCAGTTCTTAACAATTTACACATCGACAATACTTTTTTTTTTCATCAGCTTCTACAACATTTCTTTCTATTATGCTTATAAATCCACCAATGACACATTTCTCATGCTTTACATACTTTGCATGACATTCATGACTAATTTATTAACATTTTTCTGTCTTTTCAGATTTCATTTTCACAAGCAAATTTATATAGTTGCTAGACTTTTGTGAGCTCTTTTAAGGGAAGGTATGTATTTTTTCTTACTCTGTACACATCACTCACTTTATTTAACATTATACCTGCTTCTCACAACAATCACAGTCTTTTATCTAGTGATTTCTGATCTGGCACCCTTTTGTATCTCACACTATTGAATCATGACTTACTTTTGCACACTTTTTATTTCAGTAAATAAACATCAGTGATTCTTGTATAACTGTATCCACATGAAGAACAAATGTAAGCATATGGCAAATGTTTCCCTCTGTTTAGAGTAACTCTGAAACCTCTGTCACATCACTTCTATAGTTTGTGTCTTGCTCCCACTCAAAATTGTGATATTGTTAACAATTCAAGGCTTCTTCTTTTGTGTTATAAAGAAACATAGCACACTGTACAGTATCACCTTTCTCAAATATACCATTCAACATCAGGAACAAATAACATTTCTGGATCTACAAGTTACAGTTTTCCAACAAAGTACCCTGAAGGCAGATTGATTTTTTTGGTAGTTATAGTTGACACACTCCTAAAGAAAGCATGAAATGACACCATGTAATGACTGGAATTTGAAAAAAAAATAACATAAAATGAGTGCTTCTAGTTCTATTAGCTTTGTCTTTAGAATGAATAATAGTGTGCAGGAAACCTAAATACTCAAATAAGACTCAAAATGAGGTTAAAAGTATAGGGATATACACATGAATGTTATTAGTTCATCCCACCATGTACACCATGCATACATTCCCTCTTCTCACCATCTTCTCCAATTCTGTTTGTACAATTGTTGTTTGCAAAGGCACATCTTCCAGCCAGTAGCTGCCCATGCCACTGTTTTATTTGTTCATGATTGCCTAGTAATTTCAATTTTCCTTTTCAAAACTCTCTTTTTCTTCTTGTGCCTGCTAACTGTCTCACTGCTTCTAATATTGCCCATTCACTGCTCATCACCTGGGCAAGAGTTGTTTGTGGTTTGATAAATTACAGGGGTTATTTTCATTTTTCTGTCCTAACCTTTCCCCCTGGTGCATGATATAAGATCCTGCTATGCTTTCCCTAGAGAGGCAGGGTGTGTTGGGGGTGCACATTTTCACCTATACTCCTCGAAGACTACTTCATGGATGTAGTTTGTCAGAGTTAAGAAAATGATGCTGGCTCATAATATCACATGCAGTGCACCTCTCTCTCCAAGAGGTGTTGGCATTGCAGTGAGTGGACCACCTCCACCCCCCAGGGTGGATGAGGCAGCATCAGTCACTCACTTCCCTTCACCAACTGCCCATCCCAGTACCAGAGGTAATTGATCTTGGGTCATATTGATGATTGTCAGGGCTTCCTTACTCTATGCCGTGGAGCTAAGTTAAACTTCCTTTTTTTTTCTGAAAACAATATTAGTTCTTTTTTGCCTCACTAAAAGTGCTTAGTTTTCTTCAATTCTGCTTTTCTTTTGTTTATATCCTTTATGTATCGTACCTAATTCTTATTACTTATTCCCAGTCCATTGTTTGATCTTTTTCTTCTGTACATTTGCTTCAAATTACCATCTGTTCACTTTACTAGTACTAGCACATGTCACAGAAACCTGTTTCAATGAAGGACCAGTCCACCGAATATTACAAACTGCCCTGAGGTTGTGCAGTTTCAGATGATGTTATATCAATTAAGGAGGTGCAGGGCACAAAGCTGTCAGTACAGAGATTGAATGAGTTGCCCCCATTTACCCAGGAGTGTTACCAGTTTATTTTCTGATTTGTGAAATTTGTTGAAATGGTACATTAATGAAATGGGTCTGACTGGTATGTACCATTTCCTGCTGTACATTGTCTTCCTGATCTTTCATTTCAGTCTTCGTCCTTCTGCATGATTCTACCACTTAGAATTACCTTCATTCAATCCCACTATACCATCCTTTTCTCCTTTCTGCACTGTTTGTACCCTACCACCCCTTGAAGCACTCACCATATTCCTTTGTTTTGGCTCTTACCTTCCTTCTATGAACTACTCTTCCTCCTCTGTTACTCCTCTGCTTTCATGTGCATCTCAGTTACCTCTCTGATTTAGCAGCTAGGTCATTTTTACATTTCACTGAAGCCCATATTCTGTAAACAAGACTACTGGAAATATTGCAGTTCTCTCTAAGTAATTTCCATTCTTTTAACTATATGTGCTCATAACCTCTTCATTCCTGTACATGCTCTTTTTCTTTCTTTTTTTTTTTTTTTTACTAAAAATCCATTATTCTCTGACTTACTGTTATGCAACTTCTCCCCATTTGTTCTTACTTCCTGTTTCCTATTCTACGGCATTGTTCACGCATTTTATTTCTCCCAGATGGGCTGCTACTATCTGCCTCAGGACCCCATGAGTGACACCAATCATGATATTAAGAATTAAGATCTTCCACAACTACTAGATAATTAAAAAATAATTATATTGAGATAATTATCAGAAAATCTATGATAAGATTAAACTATAAAAAAAAACTTAATTATAAACTAACATCTTGTTATATTGCTTCAGTAATTCCAAAAATGTTCCTATTATTTTACAAACATCTTACCTTAGAACTAGAGAAGGAAAATTACTTTAAGTTAGACCTTCATAGACCTTCATTTTTCCCTATCTCCCACTCCTTTTATTTCTCCTCTATTTCTGTCCTACGATGTCTACCAGTGATGACTTGAATAATAACCACTACCTATGTACTAAAGTAGAGTTCTTCTCAGCTCTATTATAGTGTTACTTGCTCTAAAAGTTTTCATCCTATACCTTGCTGTAAGTAAGCATAAGTTTGTATACCTGTAACCTGCCATCTGATGTAAAATTAACAAATCTTGCTTATTTGTCTTTTGTATGATATGTCATCTTAAGTTTTTTTTTTTTCTTTTCTCTAACCAACTCTGCACATGTTTTTATACCTGTTCTAAATTAATTTAATGTAACTTCCTGCTATTGCATATATTGTAAGTTATGACACTATTGCACCTTTTGGAGCTTTTCTTCCCGGGCCTCTACTGAAAATGGGCATATATCCAGTTAGACTAGCCCGGTCAACAAATGTAAAATAAATCAAATAAATAAAAATAAATAAATAAAAATAAAATTTGTATAATCTATGTAAAGCTTTTGTCAGGAGACAATTTACAGTGTTATCACATCCCACAAAATGAATAGGGGCAGAAATTAAGACTAAAGGAAGCAAGAAAAAATTAACAGATAGAAAGTTAAATGGAATATAAGGAGTGCCTAACTTGAATGATACATGATATGTCTTACACTGAAAGATTAGGGAACTGGGTTCATGATGCTGACATGCATGTAAACTGCTAGATACATTATTATATCAATTGCCAGGTAATGGCAGATGGTTCTGGAATCATTAGCAATTCTGGTGTCTATGATCCTGGAGGCATATGCAATGCCTATATTTGAAGGATGTCTAATTGTCATCATTACTTCCAGGAAAGCCAGTGAGATGGCTATCTAATTTGCAAGTAGGAACATAAAAAAAGCCTAGGATGCATAGTACAGTACATCCATCTATCTATCTCTCTATCTATCTATCTATATATCTACCTATCTATCTATCTATCTATCTATCTATCTATCTATCTATCTATCTATCTATCTATCCATACATGCATACAAACACACACATATATAATATGTATACATGGATTTACTTACATTTGTCAAACATCACTAATATCGATGTGCATAATGTCGACACCAAATGATTGACATTATTCATGTTGACACACTACTATGCATGCTCTGAGCATCAGTTTTGGCGCATGAAAAAACTTCACAACAAAATACAAATCAAAACACCATTTTCTGTAGGGAGAGGCAAGCCCCCCTGCATCCCCCACACCCCCTGCTAATTATATATTCTAGCTCTGAGACTGCACAGTTTTCAAGGAAAGGGCAAATTCCCCAAACCCTGAGAATTATCTGATCTACCACTATTGTTGACAGGTGTCAACCATCTGTTTAGTTGACTAAATTGTGTTAACCTAACAAATATCAATGAAAACACTGTTCAACAAACGTAACAGAATGCATGTCTGTCTAGATAGATGGATAGATAGATAGATAGATAGATAGATAGATAGATAGATAGATAGATAGATAGATAGATAGATAAACATAAATGCTTATATAGGATGGAGGAACCCATAGTTAATAACAATTCCACCAAATATAAGTGTTGCACTGAAGTAGGCACCTCAGACGGTTTGTGAGATGACTCTGGTGTGTACTATATTATGCATGATCATATCAAAACTGCCAGAAGATACAGAACATCCACGTGGGGTTGCCAGGACAGCAACACACTGCTGTTGGGCAATGAAAGTGAATAATCCAGAAAGGAGCATGCAGTATAACCACAGCTACTGGTCATTAGCATATAGGGCACAATACACACTGCCAGAAGAAAAACAGCAAGGTCTGCAGTAGAATTATATACAATAACAGTACAGATGTAACTGAGACACACAGAGAAGCATGAAGCAAACAAAAAAGAGAGGCCCTACTTTGGCCAGTACAGGCTATGGTGCCCTATGCTTGCATCATGCACAATATGCAACAACTATTACTACACACCAAGAAAGTGTTGACAGTACTCTCTAACACAGCTAACATCATCTGTGCATGTGGCAGTGGGCACACTGTACAGGACCAGAAGTCACAGACAGAAAGTTGGGTGATGCTATGGTAAGGAATAAAAAACACATTTAAGCTCTCAACACTGAAGAGAGGTACATCCATGAGGTGCATGCCCCACTAGCAACCATGGGCTGCACTGAACATGCCTGTGATGCCACAGTTGTGCTGTCTGCTGTGGATGCTGTAAATTCCTAGAGTACAGTTACCACAGCCATCAACTATGAACCTTTAGAGCTTTTTATGTTGTTTGTGGGTTATCACACAATACTCTTTGCACTGGTTATTCTAAAACACACTTTTTTGCAAGACAATTGTTTTATGTTGCTAGTATTACCTCATTATATCTGATAGAAGTAGTCCATATCCTTCCATATAGTACATGGCACTGTTCTTTCTTGCACCACTCCATCTCATTATAATTATGCTGCTGAAGACCTTTGCAGTGATGTGTGTCCTGTTCCATGGTCTTATGCATGCGTGTTCTACTCTTCAGGCCACTGGCCAGATCTTTCCATGTATAACTACTTGCTGTGAATGTGTGATGCATAAAATGTCAGCAGACAAGATGATGGTGATATATGCCCTGTCCTTTTTTCCCATTTAAGGCTGACATTCTTTACATGTGAACTGATAAGCAATCTCCTATATCACTATGTGTGGTCAGTGCTGCCAAGGATGGCATCTCTGTTGGTCGTAACAATATATGAAAGCAGCCACACCAGTCCAGTAGTTTAGGCAATAAGGCTCACAATCAGGCAAAAATCAACCAGGTTTATTAACGTGTCAAAAATATTGCAGAAGTACACTCCACACACGTTTTCGTCGGTTTAAAAGACTTCATCAGATATAACAAATCCTTCATTCCACAAGTTTAAATACTATAGCAAACCACTAATTAATAAATTAACAAATCATTAATTATACATTTAAAGCAAAAGGCCACATAAAATCACACATTTCAACAAATGAGAATACCAATACATTAAGTGTAACTGGTACATCCTAAACAACAAAAGCACTAAACCAAGAACATGGATACATAACTATATTCATTTACTAATGTAAATCTAAAAATAAATTATACAAATAATGCATATAAAAACAACTTAAACACTGTGAATGAAATATAATGTACCTTGATTTTTAAATATAATGTGCCTTAATTTTTAAAAAAGGAACAATAGAAATAGATTCATTAAGACCGGGGGGTCTATTGGCCTCCAACAGAATCTGCCAATAAGTTTCTTTGTGGGCCAAACGTGCCTCCCAAGGACCCCCCCTAATGTCTTTAGGGACCACATCCAAGACAAAAAACAGAAACTTAGCGTTGTTACATATGGTAGTATGCTTGTACAAGGCACTAGTAATTTTGCACTTAGAGATGTCGTAAATGTGCTCATAAATACTCCTAGAAAACAACCTTTCGGTTTTACCAACGTAAAACGCTGGACATTGTTGGCATATAGCCAAATACACCAAACCAGCAGTTATGGTTATGGCAGGTAGCCCCTTTCATAAGGACCTCATAGAGGCCTTTGATCAATGTGGGCGTAGCATTGTAAAAGCTATTATCAAAAAGAACAACGAAGAATTGTGCATTCTACAACAAGATATTGCAGTATATTTTAAAAAAATGTCTGATGATTTATTGTTTAATTCCAACAAATGTAGTGAAATTAGAAGGGACATAGACATGCATTGTGAGACTGTGTTGAGTCGCAAGTACAAAAAGTTAAGAAGGGACTTGTTAGAATATGAACAAGGACGCCAATATCCTAATCCGCCTCCTTTTAAACCATTTTATCATCATGAGCATGATTTTGGACCTTCCCTTGATAGTCCCCCCAGAGAGGTTCCATTGGAACAGAGGGATATTATATCACCACATGGTGAATTGACTGAATTAATGGGTGAGGATGAGCCAGCTTTGCGTAGGTCCGAACGTATTCGGCAACAAGGGCAACAATCCCATAACAATTTTCACCCTTTAGACCGGGCCCCTCATTTACTGAGAGGGGGGAAGGGGGGATACACTCGGGGATGGAAGAGAAATCAGAGACAGCACTGGTAAGAAATTGTGAACATATTGTTACTTCCTTGGGAAACTATACCTTACATTCTTGTAATGACTACCATATTTACAATTATAGTGATTTTGATATATCAGATTGTTGTTTCCAGTTATTCACAAAGGGGTTTAAGTACGTGCCTAAGAAATCCAGTAATTTAATATCAGCTATCCTGGACCTTAAGCTTTTCACCCGAAAACTAAATTTGGAAAATCTATTGGGTAATTCCAATGCTACTCCTGGTTTTTTTCTGAAGAGATCTAGTACTTTTAATCCCCCCCTTCACCCACAACTCAAAAACTTTGAGAAACGGATTGAGGGTAGGTTTAGGAGGGAGTTGGGTAAGGATCGTCCTGGGGTTAATTTAACCCAAGAGGAGAGATTGTTACTTGAAAATCTTAGGGGTGACCCCACCCTTAGGGTTATGGAACCTGATAAGGGTGGGGGGACGGTCATTATGGATAGTTTGTTATACCAAGGCAAAATGTATGATATCCTTCATGACCATACGAAATACACCTCTGCCTCCCTGAACGAAATTCATATTTCTTACCACAAGATTGATCTAGTGGTTCAGGACCTATTAGATCAAGAGGTTATTGATTTCCCAGTTTACACCTTCCTTTCTAACTCAGACCCAAGAATACCATCAATTTTTGGGATTCCCAAGGTGCACAAAGACCCCATTGACCCCCCTTTAAGGCCCATTGTGGCCTCCCAAGGTTCTAAAACACACCCCATATCCAAATTTTTGGACTGGAAATTGAAAGAACTATGGGGTAGGGAAGAATACATTCTAAAAGATTCCTGGGCCTTTTTGCGTCAAGTAACACCGGAACTATTTGTGCCTAATTTGGTATTTTTGACCATCGACGTGGTGGATCTTTTTTCTGTAATTCCCCACGAATTAGGTCTTGAATGGCTAGAGGAAGCCCTTTGGGAATGCCCTAACATTACTAATAATGATGTGCATGCCATCACTGAGTTAATGGGAATTGTTTTAAAGAACAATTTTGTGTTCTTTTCCGGAGAATATTTCCATCAAACAACAGGTGTGTCAATGGGGGCAAATTGTGCACCTATCTATGCTGATATTATTATGCACATTTGGGAAAAGAAGTTTATTCTGGATAGCCCTTTTTCTAATTTTTGGAACTTTTATGTTAGATTCTTAGATGATGTTTGTATCTTTTGGACAGGTGCCGTGGGGGATATTGAAAATTTATTCAGTATATTAATACCACCACTAATTTCCTAAGGTTCACACATCACATTTCCCATCATAGTGTTAACTATTTGGATATAACCCTTACCACGGTTGATGGTGGGTTTAAATCTAGTATCTATCGTAAACCCACATTTTCCAATGGGTACTTACATTATCAGAGTTCACACCCCAATTTCCAAAAGAGGGGGATAGTTAAGGGACAATACGTTCGTATTTCTAGGATGACTTCCCTAGATGTGGACTATCAGCAAGAATGTGGTACATTACAAAAATTGTTTTTAGAAAGGGGTTATCCTGTATCCTTGATCAAGACCGTTGAAGAGGAGGTTACTTTAGCTAGATCTTCCAGATTTGCTCCTATACTGGGTGGGTCTGGTGGAAACATCTTAGGTAGCAATACCAACAGTAAAACTGACCAGTTTGTAGGTAGTTTTACCTTTATTACACAGTTTAGTGGAAACGCCTCCCACATAAGAAGTATTGTGGAAAGGGAATGGGACACCTTTAAGGAGTTGACCGACTTGGATACGTTCAAGGGTAAGGACGTTAGAACTGTGTTTAGGAGGGGTACTAATATTAAAAAGACCTTGGAGCAAAAACATGTCCCTACCTTGCATTCTAGACCCAATGTGGGGGTCTTTAAGTGTGGTCATTGCTCCTCTTGCAAGTATATACTTCAAGCTAGCCATGTCTTTGTGGAAAGTAGAGGCAGGGATATCAAGGTCAGGGGTCATTACAACTGTAAAACTGCTGGTTTGGTGTATTTGGCTATATGCCAACAATGTCCAGCGTTTTACGTTGGTAAAACCGAAAGGTTGTTTTCTAGGCGTATTTATGAGCACATTTACGACATCTCTAAGTGCAAAATTACTAGTGCCTTGTACAAGCATACTACCATATGTAACAACGCTAAGTTTCTGTTTTTTGTCTTGGATGTGGTCCCTAAAGACATTAGGGGGGGTCCTTGGGAGGCACGTTTGGCCCACAAAGAAACTTATTGGCAGATTCTGTTGGAGGCCAATACACCCCCCGGTCTTAATGAATCTATTTCTATTGTTCCTTTTTTAAAAATTAAGGCACATTATATTTAAAAATCAAGGTACATTATATTTCATTCACAGTGTTTAAGTTGTTTTTATATGCATTATTTGTATAATTTATTTTTAGATTTACATTAGTAAATGAATATAGTTATGTATCCATGTTCTTGGTTCAGTGCTTTTGTTGTTTAGGATGTACCAGTTACACTTAATGTATTGGTATTCTCATTTGTTGGAATGTGTGATTTTATGTGGCCTTTTGCTTTAAATGTATAATTAATGATTTGTTAATTTATTAATTAGTGGTTTGCTATAGTATTTAAACTTGTGGAATGAAGGATTTGTTATATCTGATGAAGTCTTTTAAACCGACGAAAACGTGTGTGGAGTGTACTTCTGCAATATTTTTGACACGTTAATAAACCTGGTTGATTTTTGCCTGATTGTGAGCCTTATTGCCTAAACTACTGGACTGGTGTGGCTGCTTTCTTTGGTGAAGTTTGTTATACTGCAGCGTTGTTTTTTGAGGTGTGTAACAATATATGAATTACTCTTGTGAAACTATGTATGCTATTCATGAAAACTATGAGACTCTTATCTATGCAGGTAATAAAGAATGAAAAGATGGCCTCTGGCGGGTGCATTCTCTCACATATAGATACTCTCATTTCATGTGAACAAACATAGTTTATGCTATATATTATAAGCTCATCCCACACCCTCTTGGGATACTTGCTGTCCTGCAGAACGCCTGTATGTCCAACTCTTTCTCCGGCAGTTTTCTAGAATATTCTGTTGCTGTCTCCTTTACTATCTTCTAGCCTGTAACATTTTGTAGACATAAATAATATGCATGTTGTGAGGTTTTTGAATGCATTTGCACAGTCTATTTAGTCGTGTTGTTTTTGCACTTGTGTTGCAGTAATGCATTACAATTGTCATTTAGGTGGGTTACTTTTCCTATAAGCTACTACTCCCCCATCCTATTGATTCACTTGGGTTTTGATGTGGCATTATTTTATATGTTGTGCTTGCCTTGTTCTTTAACTTGGATCTATAAAACACTGTGGCATGATGGTTTTTATCAGCTCTCTATGTATATTTTAAAACAGGTATCTGGTAGAGATTCACTCTTGACTGTGATTTTATATGTATATGTGTATCTTATTATATAATATTCAATAAAAGACAACCTAGTTTAGTGCTACTTTAGCATAAGACCTGATCTTAGCAACATTAAGAAGGGCATTTAACTGTTAATATCACATCTGGAACACTAATAACTGACAGCACCAGCTAACAATCAACAGCAGTAGAACTGCAAGCATCTTCATTCCAATTTAATTTATGTCTGCAATCTTAATTACATTCAGTCAAACTGGAAGGACTTCTCTGACACAGAGAATGCATAAAGACATCTGGAGTCTGTGTTACACCATTTCTCAACCCTTTCACCAGTTGTGAAATCAAGCAGTACACTTTCATTTTTTTTTTAACTAATGTAAACGCTCAGTAACCTGGGTCAATGAAGGCTGTCTTCCACATAAATCCACCACTACCAAAGAGCTTCCACCAACTGTTCTTTTATTATACACAAAAAAAACACAGATTTAGCGCTTTCATCTCCAAACCTGGAGACCTCATCAGAATCAATTCCAAAAGCACATTTCCTGTTCTTATATACTCAAGACAATTGAGTCACAAATTAAAAAATTGAAAAATTAACTAATTAATCAATAAAACAATAAAACAATGAACAATGAAGTGGCTGGCAGTTTAAAACAATCAATGGATATCTTTAGACAGGGTAAAAGCATTTCAAACTCCTACATAGTTGTTGCAACACATATTTGGGTGTTATGTATTTTATATACACATACATAAAATAGTTAAATATATCATGAGAAAAAAATATATATATGTTATATATATATGTAAAAATAGTATTGAATAAATGTCATTTCAAATCAATATAGTGGTATATTGATTAAATAAATAAATAAATAAATATATAAATATATATATTCTAAGATATCCATTGATTGTTTTAAACTGCCAGCCACTTCATTGTTCATTGTTTTATTGTTTTATTGATTAATTAGTTAATTTTTCAATTTTTTAATTTGTGACTCAATTGTCTTGAGTATATAAGAACAGGAAATGTGCTTTTGGAATTGATTCTGATGAGGTCTCCAGGTTTGGAGATGAAAGCGCTAAATCTGTGTTTTTTTTGTGTATAATAAAAGAACAGTTGGTGGAAGCTCTTTGGTAGTGGTGGATTTATGTGGAAGACAGCCTTCATTGACCCAGGTTTCTGAGCGTTTACATTTGTTGTTTGCGAGTGTATGGTTACTGGTCATCCATTGTCAGTAACTTGGTTTCGAGGAGTCTCCGGTTATTTGTGGAATTACACCAGCTACCAGTTCGTTTGTCTACGTTTTTTCTTCCAACCAAAGGTTTGTACTACCTTTACTACAATGGACAGTAGTAATTTATTGGCAGAATTGATCAAATTGATCCAAAATCACACACAAACGGATACTTCCCCAATACCTGGTTCTGGGGAAAGCATTCTGTGTGCTCAGAGCAGTCCGTCGCTGAGAACGGAAACGGAAACGGAACTAACCAGGGGAGCCGAAACCAGGGGAACCGAAACTGAAAGATGTTCTTCTAGCAGGAGAATGGAGGTGGAAGAGTCGGAGATACAACCGAGTCAACGGGCAGCCACTGCAGGGGTGTATAACCCCAGAGAGAGAGAATTACCTGGGCGGGATAACGCCAATGACAACTTTCATTCATACCACAATTTGGACTTCAGTATGTGGTTGAATTCTTCGTTTTCAAATAAAAGGTGTCAGGCGGAGAACAACAACGACAGTTTGGGATACAAGGACAAATGTAAAGTGTTCAAAAATCTTCTAACCAGGTACAAAACTTTATCTTTGGAGAACTGGTATTTTCATAAATGCCTAGAGGATAAAATTGTACCTAAAGGCTTAAGGATTAATAAGTTTCCGAATAACATCAATGGTGTTACTGATGCTGATTTTTTTAAAGATATTTGTAACATTTTCAATGAATGTGGTTTGGCTATGCTTAAAGTATTGATTAAACATAATGAAAACGAATGGAAGTAGATAAGAAAGACATTGATAAATTGTATAGAGAAATCAATGATGATTTGTTATTTTCTGTACAACAATACAAGAACATATATTTTAGATCCTTACAGGATGTTGATCAAATCATTTTACGAAGTTACAACAGGAAGTTATCCAAGTTAGACAGGGACATTAATGAATATAGATTTGGTGTTGCATACAATTTTGGCAGAACAGCTGTGAAAGGTAATTTTAGTGATTATGGGAAACCAAATTCTAAAAATTCCCAGTTGATAAACAACCAGAGAGGTAACAACATAGATTTTAATAATGAGCATGAAGTGAATGTATTTGAACAGGATTTTGATGCATGTGATGATGAATTCAACAGTGGGGAAAGGGCCCCTTTAGGTGGGGACAGACCAAGGAGGTCCGAGAGAATAAAGAAACGGGTACAACAGCCGTCATATGCTCAGGCTGCGAGGACCAACAATTACAGTTACCAACAACGAATGACATACAGATTGAACAAGCCAATATAGGGGAAGTTGGAGATACAACTCCTATATATAAGCCTTTGACTATGCATTCACTTAGAGATTTTTTTATATTTAATTATACTGATTTGAATATTAATGCAGGGTATTTTAAACTGTTTACAAAAGGGTTTACATTTGTACCGGCAAAAAAACCTAGTATAGATGGTATATTATTGGATATAAAACTTTTTACTAGGAAACTTAACTTTAGGCAGATGTTTGGTCAGGATAAACATTTTGAGTCTAAAGAATTAAGTAGACGTAGTCTTTACAACCCTCCACTTCACCAAGATATTTGTAGTTTTGAAAATATGCTCATCAAAAAGATTAGAAGTGAATACCTACTAAATGCTTACAAGTATAGTAGTAATCTTACAGATGAAGAAAATATGTTATTGAAGGAGCTTGGTAACAACCGAGACATCCTGGTAATGAAACCAGATAAGGGAGGTGGTGTTATTTTTATGGATAATTGGGACTACGAAAAAAGAATGTTGGAAATATTAAATAATGACAAGTGTTATAATATGGTGTCTAAAAATGAAATCAATATTGCATACTGTAAAATAGACTACATTATAGAGGACAATTTTCTTCAGGGGCTATTAGATATGGACTTGTGGAATGTTTTGAAGGTCAAGAAACCGGTTATTCCTGCTATTTTTGGTATACCAAAAACCCATAAAAATATACAAAATCCTCCCATGAGACCTATAGTCTCATCACAAGGTTCCAAAACTCAACCACTAGCTATTTATATAGACACTAAACTCAAAATGTATCACAAAAAATACCCTCATATTTTGGTAGATTCTTGGGATTTTTTGCAAAAGATTAGCAACGATCCATACAGTGTGGATATAAAATTTATTACAATTGATGTTAAAGATTTATTTTCAGTAATACCACACGATACGGGGATGGATTGGTTTGAAAATATGCTCATTGAAATGAATACATTGACATCAACTGAGTTTAAGCTAGTGCTAGAATGCATGGAATTGGTACTTAAGAACAACTTTATTTATTTCAGGGGAGATTACTACCATCAAATGGAAGGGGTAGCTATGGGGGCAGCATGTGCCCCGTGTATGCAAATATAGTAATGCTATATTGGGAAAAACTACATGTATTTGGAACTGAATTCTTTGGGTATATCAAAGGTTATTACCGGTTTCTGGACGATATATTTATTTTATGGGAAGGCCCAGATGAAGTAATAAAAGAATTTATTTCCCATATCAATGGAAGTACAAATTTTCTAAAATTTACTTACCATATTAATTCACAGAAAGTTCATTATTTAGATATTTTGTTATACAAAGATTATGATACCAACATCTATAAATCTACTATTTATAGGAAAGAGAATTTTTCAAACACTTATTTGCACTTTAACAGTGATCACCCTGAGCATCTTAAGAGAAATATAATAAAGGGACAGATGATTAGGGTGGCTCGTATGACTTCAGATAGAGAAGTTTTTCTTGATGAAATTGATAAAGTACAAAAAATGTTTCATGACAGAGACTACCCTGTGGAAATTACACAACCCATCAAGGAATATGTAATAAAAGAATGGGGTAATAAATATGTACCATTATTAAATCAGACAAATGATAGAAATATGGAAAGAATTGAAAAAGCATTGGATAATAATGGGTTTCCATATCTAACCCTTACATATTATCAGAATATAGGGTGGTTACACAAATGTATTAATGAAACATGGAATTTGTTTAAAACACTGGCTATTAGGACCACCATTTTTGAAAATAAATTAACCTATAGTTATAGGAGAGGGTACAATATAAAAAATATTTTAGAACGAAAGAAGAAAACAATTCAAAATGAACCAGTCTCTAAGAGAGTTGGTACTTTTAGATGTGGAAGATGTGCCCAGTGTCCATTTATAGCCGGTGAAAAACATATAAAACTACCCAGTGTTAATATTACATTGAAAGCTAATAAATACTATAGTTGTTACACTAAAGGTCTGGTATATTTGGTTTATTGTAAATTTTGTGGGGGGTTCTATATCGGTAAAACAGAACGACATTTAAGAAAAAGGATATACGAACATTTGAGAGACATCAATCGTAAAAACGAAAATAATGCCTTATATAGACACTCCCTTATATGTGAGAAGGCTGATTTTAAATTTTGGGTGGTCGAGGTTGTTGATCACTTGGATAGAGGGGGTGACTGGGAGACAAAATTGTTATATAGGGAGATGATATGGCAACTCAGGCTAGATGCCTGTAGTGGTAAGGGCTTTAATGACCACATCTCCATAACACCAGCCCTCAAATTATTAGCCAACGACCCCAAGAAACATACTTAAACCAATTGAACCACCCCACTGACTATTTTAACAAATTATTTTAATACTAAACTATTTTAGGATTATATATTATGTTATTTATATATTTATTTATTTATTTATTTAATCAATATACCACTATATTGATTTGAAATGACATTTATTCAATACTATTTTTACATATATATATAACATATATATATTTTTTTCTCATGATATATTTAACTATTTTATGTATGTGTATATAAAATACATAACACCCAAATATGTGTTGCAACAACTATGTAGGAGTTTGAAATGCTTTTACCCTGTCTAAAGATATCCATTGATTGTTTTAAACTGCCAGCCACTTCATTGTTCATTGTTTTATTGTTTTATTGATTAATTAGTTAATTTTTCAATTTTTTAATTTGTGACTCAATTGTCTTGAGTATATAAGAACAGGAAATGTGCTTTTGGAATTGATTCTGATGAGGTCTCCAGGTTTGGAGATGAAAGCGCTAAATCTGTGTTTTTTTTGTGTATAATAAAAGAACAGTTGGTGGAAGCTCTTTGGTAGTGGTGGATTTATGTGGAAGACAGCCTTCATTGACCCAGGTTACTGAGCGTTTACATTTGTTGTTTGCGAGTGTATGGTTTTTTTTTTAACTCTAACTAGTAGTATGTAGAACAGACCATCTAGACAGTGGACAAAAGTTAAAGAAATTGAATCTGCATGGTATATAGTACACTATGCAGACCAGAAAGAGACAAATTGCATCTTATTTATTTACTGGCATAGAGAACTGATTTCCATAAACTCTTTTTTTCAGACTTAATGCAGGAGTGGTGTCTGCTTAAGTGACGATCAGAGTCACACAGTTAGGTAACTGAGGCTGAGGGAATCAAACCTTAGTCCACTGAATCAAAGGAAATAGTTTGTTATCAGCTCCGTAATTCTCTGAGCCAAGTGACAGGCAGTCTTGATAATGAGATAATGAAAACAATTTCATTAAGACAAGATCTTGGGTTGAAACTGGAAAAACAGTGCCCAACTAATGGATATCATGATCCCATGTATACAATCATTATAAATAAACTGCTAAGATAGACTATTACATCTCACAATCTATACCTCATTTGTGGAATAAATTGCTGAGTAGAGTTAAAAAATCTACTTCACTGATGATCTTTAAGTACAATCTTTAAAAATTCCTAGTAGGAGGTTTAAGTTTGGGGAAAGGGAATATACATCATTTGGAGGCCTAATGACTTAAATGGAATATAAATACTTATGAATCTATGAGCCTATAATTAATCTTAATTTCTGCAGTAACAAAGAACAATGCAGAAGAAATTAAGAAAGGTCCACCTGAGCTCATGCATTATAGGAGGCAAAGTAAAAAAAAATGTATTCCTTACCTTCAGAGATGCATACATTCTATGGATGTATGAGGTCATATGTAAACATAAAGTCTTTTAGCAGAGATAGGTTTTTAGTCCTGTATGATTTTCCCAAAGCCAGCCTATTGCTTGACTGACCCAATGCGAGGGTACAGTCCATAAAAGGATTAAGGATCATGCTAATCTAGCAACTACTGCTATTATTGAATTTATAGTCATAGTTCTCCCTTTCTAGTAATTAACAGCTAATGTGAGGAAAAATATGTATCTCAAGTTTTATTCCATTGTTTTATTTCCAAGGTCTTTATGAAAAAAGTTTAAGGAGGAAGAGTTTTCTTCTAGATACGGTATTTGATACAGTTATACCAAGGGAGATGAGGTGCAAAGATACCAAAGAGGTGAGATGAGCAAGAGGGGCTAAAATAGAATATCTTAAAGTCAGAAAGAATTGTAAATGCAAGAGGAGGAAGCGTAAATGAAGGAAAAAGGAAAAGAAGGAGAGATAATGAAATTAATTGGCTTTAAAGTGGATAAGGATAGGCTTAGGAGTTTTAGTGAGATAAAAGGAAATCTGAAATGCAAATATGGAAGACAAATCAACAGAAGACAGGAAATTTACAAAGTGATAAGAGGGAAGACTTAGGAGTATTTATAATAGAAGCCGTCAGTGTCAGGGAGTATGTAAGTATAAACACTGCTATTAAAAATGATGTCCAGAGTAAAGTGATGCTTAGAGAGATAATTGAATCAGAATTGAGAGTTGATGATGCTGGGGGGGGGGGTATCAAGAAGAAAGAGTAGCAAAGAGAAACCATTACATAACGGAAAAGACAAGGAGATTGTAAGATGGACTTGGAGGAAAAGTAGGTAGTGAAAGAAATAGAAATGGGCCAGGAGAATGTGTAATAATAGAATAATGTGGTAAATGGCTTTGTAACACAGGCCAAACCAAAATTGCTAATTCAGTGGGTTTGAGCCTCTCTATGACAACTGGTAGAGTTAAGCATAAAGTCACCTATTTCCAAAGGCAGGAGTTTATTTTGTCTGATTCAGGACTTACTACAAGGAAAATAAGTAGCAAGGAGGTTCATTTCAGTGGTTAGAGGTTGGAGGTGCCTAATACACAAAGAAATGGAATGAATTATCATGGAAATAACAAACTAGGACATTGACAACCTACAGACACTGAGCCCATCCTAATTTGGGTTTGTGAAGGGAAGGTCATATAAACTTAACCTGTTAGACTACTTTGAGAGGGTCACCAGGGCAATGGATGAGGGAAGCACAGTGCATACTACATCTCTTTTTTTTAAAAAAAAAACAAGAAACATCTTTATTAAATTGCCACTTATGACATAGACAATCACACATTTATATAAATGAAAATAGACCATAGTGACATAATCTTAGTTGCAAGCATTACACATGACAAACCGTATTGACATCATTTTAGTTGCAAACATTATACATCACTTATAATCTACCCAATCATTGTCAGTCAAACATATACAATAGCTTATTCAAATTCTGTCTTCTTTTAAACTTCATTCCTCCCCTGTATGTTTTGTTCCCACAGTTCTCATTTTTTCTGTGTAATTTCCTCCTACCCTTTTCAAATGTTATCTTGACCTGGCCAAGGGATTCAATACAATACCCTACTCAGGCATTGTTAACAAGCTCTCTGAGTTAGGTATAAACCTTTATATAACTCACTGGATTTCCAGTTGGCTCATTGACAGGACTCAAGAAGTCATCATCGGTGCAATCACCTCCACCAAGAGACAGTTCATCAGCAGAGTATCCTAGGGATCTGTGTTGGGCCCACTCCCGTTTGGCATCTGTTTCTCAGAAGTCAAGACTAATATTCCAGTTATTTGGCTCACCAAGTTTGCAGATGACTATAAATTGGGAGCTTTTATAGATGCCCCTCCAAGAAACCAGTATCTTGCTAGAGTGTTTACAACTGACAAATGGCTGGTGCCAAAACCATGGCCTAAAACTCAAAGTCAAAAAATGAATTATAATGCCCTTTGGGAAACTATCTACTCAAGTTAACTACTCTATTGATAAAACACCCCTAATAGTCAACCCAGTAGTGAGAGATCTGGGAAAATATGTGAAGAGCAGTCTGGCCTTTGACCGATACATAGCTAAGACAGTCAGTAAATCATTCTATGTCACCCAACTTATAGGTAAGGGTATGGCATCCAGGTCCAAGGAAGTTATAATAGCACTCTACTCAGCCATTATCAGACCTAACATTGAGTACAATGCCTCCTTGGTCATGTACCTAAACAGACATTTGCAACAGTTTGAATGCCCACAAAGGTTTCTCATCAGGAGAATTCAGGGCATGAACACCTTGTCCTACACTGATTGCCTAAAGGCTCTGTCTCTGTATTCAGTCTACGAAAGGCTGCTGAGAAGAGTCCTAGCCCTGATGGATCTGTTGCACATGTGCAAAACAAACAGCACCAGAAACACTAGATCCAGTGATCTGAACTTTGCTTGTGAAATAAACAGAGCATGCTGGTGATACAGATATGCGTCCCAAAGGATCCTCATGCTACATCAGATGCTCTCCATCCATCTTAAACATATTTTATCTCTAACCCTATTTAAACAAAATCTTGAAAATTGGATGGAAATCCTTAAATTTACTCCTGGCCTTATCCCCCTGTCTCTTATGGAGACAGGTCATCAAATAAGAAAAGTATTATCTTAATTAACACCTCCCACAAATCCCTTAGTTACCTTCCTACTAATATACTCCCACCTCACCCCACAACACTCAGAATCCAAATGGGTTTGGGGTGCAGAGCTAGGCTTGTAAGGGCCCTAGTGGTAATTAGCCTGGTAACAGCCTATGAACCTATAAGAAGGCGAATAACTTCCAAGACACACTATGCAAAATTAAACATAAATGAAGGGATTAAAGGAAGGAGGGAAAATGGTAATTTAGACAGACTTTAGTGGAAAACAGAACCAGATAGGTATTTTGCTTGTAAAAGAGAAATATTGAGGTGGTTCATGAGTAGACAAGGTAGTAAAGTTGGGGAAGAAAAATTTTGGGATAAGAAGAAACTAAACTGTACTGTTAAAGAAAAATATGTATAAGGTGTCTCAAAATTCATTAACCATAGGCTTCTTCTCCATAAGCTTCAGTGACACAACTTTGTTGATAGCAGAATCTGTGGCTACATTGCTATGTGAAAGACAGAACCTTCCAAGTTTACAGTAAAATGTCTCTCTCTTCTACTGCAACACTTACTATTGATATTACCCAATGATCTGTACTAGGTCCCCATTACTTTTCCCTCTTCGATATCCTTCCTCTTGAGCTCCAAAGTATATGCTGATGACATTTGGTCTTGAATCCAGTAAAACCTACACTGAACTGAAAACAAGCTACAGACTAACTTCACCCATCTATTCAGTTGGGCATCCTGTAGCAAACTTATTAATTCCAGGAAAACTAATGTTAAGATGTTCTCCACAGCTAAGACATTACCTTCCTTTTCTCTCATCATATTGACAGATTACGAAAACACCATCCTCAGTATCTCCAAATGGAAATATGCGGGTCCTGTACTTGACCATGTCTTTCCTTTAGTCCCAATATAAGTAATATTACTAATAAAGTGTTGGCTGAATTAACATTTTGTTAAAGGATTAGTCATCTTCTCTCCCCAACCGCATGTTTAACTATTAATAAAATGCACATATACTCAGACTTAAATATAGTCTTCCTCTGATGACTGTATTCAGCCCACAATACACATAGAATACAGGTTGCAGGGAATAAAATCTATTATTTTTGTTGGATCCTTTGCTGCTTTATATAAAATTATTTCAGAATACCAAGTGGTTGTACTTACCTAACAGGGCAGCATTACTATTAGGCACACTATTATTCAAAGTACTAAAACAGGGTTACTGACCCCACTACAGGTGAAATTTCCATTATATAACCATATCTATGTTTTTCAAAAGCAGTCAGAATGACAATTTGTCTCTGGCATGCGTTCAATTTAAAACTGCTATAGCAGAAAGAGCTTTTTCTTGACTGAAACCTGCTGTTTTGAGCCATTACCTAGTGAAGTGAAGAACAAAGAAACTATTAACGACTTTAAAGAATCTGCTGAAGAACACATCTACTGAATTTCTTTGCACCTGCTTCAGTGACAATGGTTAGGCTCAGATAGCAGTCCACTGTAGTTTCTGCATTAACTGTACACCTGAAATGTACTGTATATTCTCTACAAAAATGTATCATAATTGTTTATATATTTGCATTGAGTGTATTTTGTTTGCATGTCAATTTATTGTGGTCTCTACCAGAAATGACATGAATCTGAGATCCTCTTATAAGTGTGAATATTTCCCATAATGTACTGTGGCAGTACTGTAATTGTCCTCTGCTTTTTGAAATTGTACTTTGCTGTAGTATCTTGTTTTAAAGCATACTTCTTTAAAGTATAATTTCTGAAATGTTCTTCAGGTCATGGCTGAAAAAGTCAACATCCCACCAGCCTAGCTACACAGTTAACAAATATTAATGAATAAATTAATATAAATAAATTACATTTTTGTCATTTTTATGTAAGAATTATCTATAGTACTTCATCAGCACAGCTGTACGCTCATAAATGTCAGTACAATCAAGGTTATAGTAACTAATGGTTGTGGAGAGATTCCTTCCTCAATCAACTTTCTGTTCATCTCAAAAACAAAGTGCTCTAACTTTGTAGTGGACCATAGCAGTAACAGAACAGAGCAGAGCACCTCACTATATTATGAAATTTGACAGTGATGATGGCAATAATAATACAAAATGATTCAGTACTCATTTATACAAATTTAACCTTTCCTAACACTAACTCTGCTAACCACATACAGAAGTATCAGTCTGGTCACAACACCAGAAAAGATAGCTCTGTCACAGTCTAGAGCCATGCACACTCTGAATTTCACACCTATCTAGCTTACAAATTTCAACTGAAACTTATTTTACAACCCTACTAAACATTCAGGAAGATAAAATAGAATGTGCTTCATATGAAGAAGATCTGATAGTTGGCACAGAGGATTAAGGCTGTTGATCAGCTAATTCTTGTGGTATAGGGTTTGATACTCTCAGCCTTTATTCGCCTACTGTGTGACCTTGAGAGAGTCATTTAACCAGACAGTGCTTTGGGGCATTTGGGCAATCCCAGTAACTACCTATAAATACGTGCTTTAGGAAGGATTTAGAATAATGGTTAAGGTCTTTTTTCTCACAGCTATATGGGATAGTATTTGATTCTGACCTCTGTTTATTGTCTAGACTTAGACTGACGGCCTCATACTTACCCATGAAATTATAATAGTCAGTACATTCCCATGTTTTACAGAAATGCTTCAGGGGATATGGGTTCGCATAATGGTTCAAGTGTTTAGCTCACAGACACAAGATGCAGGGTATGAATCACTCTACTGAAGGAAACTGGGTAGGCTCACAAGACTACCCAATCTACCTATAAAATGTTATTTTTATTGTAATATAAAAAATCCCTTATTTGTTATTTTTATTGTAATATAAAAAAGTGCTTTATTTTTTATCTTGTTTTTCTTAAACTTCACTTGCTACATAAATTATAGTTTTTTAAGGAGCAAAATTAAACAAACATGGGGGCATCATTGAAAAATCAACAGAAGTTCAGAAATAAGCACAATATGCCATTATTTTGTGATAAAAACAGTTTACAAGTTTTTGATGTTAGCTGTCTGGTTAATATATTAGAGCCAGGAGGTTCCATGAGTCAACTGATGTAACATCTTGCATATCAGGCACCTGAATGCATATCTTTAAAAGATGACAAGTGTTACTTTTGATGCATCACCCCTCATGTTTATGCTGGTAAATCACTATTAAATATTTGATTTATGAGTTGTCAAAAATAAAATGTGCTCATTGTGTGTGTGTGTATATCTATTTATGTTTATATATATAACTATACATATATATATATATATATATATATATATATATATATATATATATATATATATATATATATGTGTGTGTGTGTGTGTGTGTGTTTAAATGTGTATGTGTGTAAAACACACACAGAGGAAAAAAGTAGAATATGTTTTTTGTTCATTATTCAGCAAATCATCTCTAGTATAGAAAACTAATGGTTCATACAACAATTTGGAAGTAAGATGCATTCAATTATCTCTGGCAAGATTCAGAAAGCTGTTAGACTATAGTTTAATTCTGATGTGAATGATGCAGAAAAAGATATAACATGCATAGGGGAGACCATCAAAAAGCAGCAAGGTCAGTTATAGAAATTAAGCAAATGAACTGAAAGTAGCACTGAACTGGTAACAGAACACAACAGACTATGAGTAAGCACAGTTCATTCTGAATGAAACAGTACAAACATAACATGAAGGTCATACACATATAATGTCAGGGAAAAGTACACAATGAAACATTAAGCAATATGTTGAATTCTTACTACATTTTATCTAAAGCCAAAAGACTGAGAAGCAAAATATATTAC
Source organism: Protopterus annectens (assembly GCF_019279795.1). Classification (NCBI taxonomy): domain Eukaryota; kingdom Metazoa; phylum Chordata; order Ceratodontiformes; family Protopteridae; genus Protopterus; species Protopterus annectens. The sequence goes on along the minus strand of NC_056725.1, from coordinate 1,007,771,970 downwards.
AAAACTACCTCTATAACATTGCAGGTATGTAGCATTCTATGAGAAACACAGACATGTGCAGAAACAGTTTAATTTACTGAAATATCTGTAAAATACATGCGACATTTTAATGGTTTTAATGGGAGACACACACACACACACACACACACACACACACACACACACACACACACACACACACACACAAAACAAAATACAAAAACAATCCCCAGGATTCATGAAGCTTGCGCCAGGCACAGGCGTAGCCTAGGCGGTATAATGCCAAATATGGCCGCCGAGCGATTCAGGTACAATCCAATTCCACGTGCACTACCAGCGTACGCCAGATCTGTGCAGCCCTCGGCTCAGGTATGCTAATCACCCCATGTGCAGTACTGCACCATGCAAATGAAGGTACATAGTGATTCATTAAGTGGTGCAGGTGTAGCGTAAGCCCACACAAATGTAAACCAAAAAAAAAATGGTTTACATTTTTCCAAACAGAACATCGGAGCTATGAAAGTGGACCAGACTCATGTATTACAAAGTTAACATATGCCAATGGCTAAATATACAGCTAATGGCATAAGAAAAGATGCACAACACCTAAAAAACAACATTTAATGTCATGTCCACAGTAACGCAAAGTACAACCACAGGACATGTGTGCGCAAATGGGAACACAAGGAAAATACATACAAATGTCATAAAATCACAATGTAATACAAATCATGATTTCACCATAATACTCAATGGTATGCATGGTACACCACAACCAAGCTGCAAGGGTTGCTAAAGGTCTGCGACAGTGTTCGGTGCGGTAACTATGAATTAGTAGTCAATGCTATGCAAATGAGGCAAGTGATAGTGAATCGCAAACGTCCCGCCGGACTAAGGATGTACCATACAGAGCAGCTCTACAACACCGAGGAGTGGTTTTGAGGTATACATGACACCAGCAGTGGGGTGTGCCACTGTAGCTGTAAGCACATTGGAGCAATGCAAATCCAACCTGCCCATTGCTAAGCAAAGCCACAGGATAAGGGTGGGGATGTAGGTATAGCATTGTTTAGCTGAGAGCACATATGGTCTCCGAAAGCACATGTGTACGTGGATGAAAACGTGCCTGAAACCCGGTAAGCGGACGCATGCGCCGCGCACCATAGATCAAACAGGAAGGTTAGGGGAAGAAAATAAGAAAATGCCGCAGTAGGGTAATTGGTGTACAACTGAGCAATTAACACCTATTAACTCACAGTGGGCAATTGACGGCAGCTAACAAGTCTGCTCGCAGTAACCTGCAGAACAGGATAGGGGAGGTGTCGGATTGCAAAGAAAAGAGAACTGTCATAGCAGAGCAAAGCAAACCTGCAGTAGATCGGCCATAGAAAACATTTCACAAGATAAGCCAGGTTTTGGAAAGTACAAAAGAAAACAGGCTGCTGGATGCATGCCAGAAAATGGGAGGGGAAACGTTAAGAAATGTTAAGGGAAGGGCAAGAGGTAATCCACGGCAGCTAAATGTAATTCAACACCAAAGGCACCACAATAGCAGTACCTGTGGTAAAACACATAATATACCCTGTAGCTCCGATTGTACATACACACCCTATCACATCAACAGTGTTCACAGCACAATAGTATAAAGTGTGAAGGTACCTCACACACACCTGTGTATTCCCAAACACTGCACCATTGGTTTAAACAGATGGGGAACTTTTACAATGTACATGTTGGGAGCTGCCATAGCTGTGATTCATCACCATGTGTTAGAGACTGAAGGTGTTGTGGAGGATGATGCTGACAACCACCGCAGGCCCCGGAGGAGGAGAAGAGTGTTCAGACCAAGGGTAACCTACCAGGGGCTACATGATCTGGAGATAGTAGAGCATTACAGGGTGGACAGGGACATCTTACAGCAAATAGTTGAGCTGTGCCAGCCACGCCTGAGATCCAGAAACAACAGAGGGGAACCCATCCCAGTGGACATGAAGGTTTGTGTAAGCTTGCGAATACTCGCCACAGGTACCTTTCAAAGGCCAACTGGAGATATAATGGGGATCTCACAGGCATCAGCATCCAGGGTACTAAACCAGTTCCTGGATGCCATGTTACCACATGCCAATGAGCGTATATACTTCCCCCCGAACTCAGGAGTAGTTGGCCAGCAATATGCATCTCTTCCACTGTGTGGCACACTACCCGCAGGTACTGGTTGCGATAGACTGCACGCATACATATCAAATCACCACCCGGTGAGCATGGTAGGTGCTACATAAACCACAAGGGATACCACTCCATCAACTGCCAGGTCGTGTGCAATGCCCAGGGCATTATCATGGATGTGTGTGCTGGCAGCCCTGGAAGCTACCATGACTCCCACATCTGGCATGCCTCACAGCTGTATCAGGTATTTATCAGGGGGGACATCCCACATGACCACCTTGTGGGGGATGCTGGCTATGCACTGGAGCCATGGATGATGACTCCCATCAGAAATGCACACACACCCATGCAAGAACGCCATAATGAGGCACACGCACAAACCAGAATCATCATAGAGCATGTGTTTGGGATGCTGAAATCATGGTTCCATTGCTTGGACATATCTGGTGGAGCCTTGCAGTACTCTCCAGGCACGTGTGCCCACATCTTCATAGTATGTGCCATGCTACATAATATGATCCTGCAGAAACAGCTGCAGTAGGGACATAATAGTGAAGGCCCTCACAGCCCACCGCAATTGCCAAGGCCATCACAGGCACAGAGGGATTCAGACAATGAACACCCTGTGCCAGCCCCAGTAGGCAGATGGAGGCATGCCCAATATGCCCAAGCCTTGGCAAAGAGGGAACGTATGGCACATACACTGACAGTGTAGGCCCCTACGGACTGACACACCTCTCCACCTGCACACACAGTAAACTGGATGGCACACACACACGACCACCTGTAAATTGTAATGTATAGGTGGCCTACTGTGTGAATCCTACATAGGCAGCCCTCAACCATTGCACACACAACAGCTATTGGAACAAGGAATGTCAACACCTGAACAGTACACGCACCTAACAGCATATGCTGATACTGTATGTATAGGTTCCTAGGTACATCGGTAGGTGCATGCCCGATTGTCAGAGGCCATTCATCAACCGAGGCAAACAGTGTCTGCTGTCACCACCACATTGATTAACCAACTGTCCCTCAGTGGAGCAGAGCCAATTGCGGGATCCATGTGTGTAATCACTGTTCCCCACACACTCAGCATGGATTCCCTGGTGTGTTAATGAGGGGCTCCATATAATGTAATCAGGGATGTAGTGGCAAAGCATGGGGAGTACCCATGACAGGTATCTGTCACCCCAGCATGCTCCACCTATGGTTTTGTGAAGGTGTAGCACATTATAGTGTGTGGCTCACTGTGACATACATTCCCAATGCTGGAGCACATCCAGTAAACATCACTTGGACATACCATTAATAGGTCTCATCCATATGTAAACTAACTGAGTTACAAATTTGATTGCAGTATGGAGTAAGAGCCATAGTACAGTCCACATACAAAACACCATAACACATGTACAAATCCCAGATGCCCAAGTGGTAAATGCACTGACTGTCATGCATGTTCCTGGTTCCACGTCCCGCAAGGGACGTTACGTAATCCCGAAGGCACAAATAATGGATGTTGGATGCAGGCCATCACATCAGGTTTAGCATATGTTAGCGGGATTATGCATTGGCAAGTGCTGGTAAGCATCATTTAAACATGACTATACGAATATGCGCGAAACAGGGCTAAGCTTTGCTGAATATCGCGCAGATCACTGTCAAAGATGTCCAGAACAGGTGAAACTACCATTATTCACCCCTGTACTAATAGTGCCTGCTCTAGAGGGTAAAACGACCACTGCCAGGAGTAGAACACTCAATCATGTACACAATCACCTAACACTAAGCTACCCGAGATGTACCAATGGCAGGTGTGTATTGTGACAGGTTAAAACACAAACGTGCGGAGTCCAGGAAACAGTATACACCGCCATGTACACAACGAAAGGTGTGTTCTCCCACTCACTCTCTCTCTCTCTATATATATATATATATAAGTGTATGTATATAAATATATATATATATATATATATATATATATATATATATATGATAGAGATAGAAAGGGTGATAGAGAGATATATGTTGATATATACAGATTCACCTATATCTGCAAATATATAGATAGGTCAACGACATGTACACAACCATGGAGGTACAAATAAATAGGATACTGTCAACTATCGAATGTGTAACATACCGACACGCATAATCACGAGGCTTAAAGACTGAAAGACCACAGTACCGGAACACTAGAACCTCGTGTAATATTATGACGATGTTAAGGGACATTTAGTTATCGCTGCTGGTGCTGCGGTCCAGGTAGGTACTGTGTCCAACTGTGTTTGTGATTGCTGTAGTCTGTGTATGTGTGTGTTGAGGGTGCCATGTGCATTTCTGTGGGACTGTAATGTGTGTGCGTGTTTGCATCATGTGTCTGTTAGTGCTAACTCAGAAGTAGATCATTAGGGTAGGTGTGATCATAGCTGGCCATAGGTATATGGTTGCCACCTGTCCGACTTTAAGAGGGACAGCCCCTCCCTGGGCAGTTGTGTCCTGACAAAAAATATTAAAAAGGGAAAATGTCTGAGATTGTAGGACATAATTATGTCCCATATATCATGTAATAGTTGCATTAAATAGTAACTCCTGTATCTAAAATACGTAAATGTTACATGAAACATGATAAGTAGCTAAAGTGCTACAAGAATAAGTATGTATTTAGGATAAAAGTATGTTCTATCCTGTGTACTGACCATGGGTATGTGTCGGCCTGTAAACACCGAAGTGTGTCCTGCAAATGTCCCACTATGGCCATTTGAATAGGTGGCAGCCCATGCCAAAGAGGTTCAGTCACCAACACAACTGCAATGAGTGCAAATATCTGTGACAGAAATACATGAGACAGCTGTCATTTACTAACATTCCCTTACATATCGATGTATTTCCAGAGGTATTGAAGTATCAACCTCACCTGCATGCTATATAGGAACCAATTAACAATCGCTCAATGTATAAGCCCGTAACAACCATAGTTTCAAGTCTACTAAATGATAGGTCTGCAATTAGGGAAGGAGCCCACACACACACATATGGAATATGTAGAAATGCAGTCCCCACAAGCCTGCATATGCTATGTACACCCACCTACATCTCCCCCACACCCAAAACAATTGCAATACAGACTGTAATAACATCACAAACATCCACTCACTCAATTACATCTGCAGAAGCGTTAACATATCTTGTGAGAGACACATTTGTAATGGCACCATGTGAAATCGTAGCTGTTGTATAATGGAACAGATGGCGATGTTACAGGTTTTGTTTGCAATAGTCCCTTATCAGATGGTTGAGATGACAGGTACACTCACATGTAGAACCACATACTCTAGCCATCACACACAATCCACGGGGGACATGAATTCAAAATATCTGTGTCTCTCCAAATAGTAGTTGCAATTCCTTACAACAAAACACATACAGGCCGTCTCCCCGAAGGTAGGGCAAAAAGGCAACACCCAAGTGGAAAATTCAATTATACCCCACTGTTGCCACATAATTGGTAAATGGAGTAGCTGCACAGCTGATGTGCATGTAATAATTTACTCAGGAACACCAATTGGCGGCAGGATACCACATGTTACAGGTATTGACGTATATAAGGATGACTTGCCATACATTCAAACCGTATGCTCATACCATAGAACTGTTTAAACAGTAAAGGTGTAAGAGAGATATTTACAAAGACTCGGAATGCTAACAAGGTATGTAGAACATTCAGTATGTTAGTGTATGTAGAGCCTGTTTTGTATTAATTAAAGTGTACGCAATGCATAAAGTGGGAAAAGGTATTATGTAGTGATGTCTTGTTGAGCATAGTAATGCTTGTAGAAATTGTGTGTCCTGCTGTGGACCACAAGGTAAACATCTCATACACCACAAGGGATGCTACATGAGGGCTTTAAACACAACAATTCCACACCACCCGCCGTCAGTGGTAGGGTTTGTCCAACAAGTACATGCCATAGCAGGGGATAGTATATGTTGATATACTGTCACAGTAGGCATGTGTATGGGCATATAACGAGAATAACATGCGCAAGGTGGTCCTGCTGTGCAAGTATGCTTTGCATTATGGGATAATGTTTAAAATATGTGTAATGTACAGTACTGTAGGTAGATATGTCAGATATTTTACACAGCATAACTATTATATCATGCAAACAAAAGGTATCGTCTATTGGCATGTAGAATACACAATAACAGGATACATATGGCTTGTAGTCACGGGACACTGAAACAGCATGATAGCTAACTGAAATGGAAGAGCTACTCAATTATACATGCACACAGGACATGTAATAGTATCACAGGTTCATAGTGAGGTACTATGCTGTCTGGCCAAGTCCATATGTAAGCCCAACTACAGTGTTTTCACCGGCAGCACCTTCCTAGGGTAGTGTCCTGTCTATGTACAGCAGAGCCATGTGTTACCTGCACCTGTGTACAGTACAGCCACTGCAGTGATCCCTGGCATACATGTGTGTCTCCTATCCACCCAGTGAGGTATCTCATGAAGAGTGCTAGTGAGTGTCCCTGCTTGATGTACATAGGAATCATGTTCCAAAGCATGGTGAGTGTCTGGTTCAGGAATGTATCCCTCAAGCACGTCCCACTCATCGTTGTGTTTGTGCACATATCCATGAGCATGTTGCTCTCAGTGGCTTTTGCTTATGTTGCTTATGTGGAGTATATCCATAAATATTGTTGTGGACATGGGCCCTGTATGTTCAGCAGAGGTCACCCCTGAGTATGCAGTATGCAAATGTGTACAGTCGTGGTGTCCGTAGTTGTGCCGCATACGTCATCCTTCGGAGGTCAATAATCCTCATGGTGTGTTAATGTTGTGGTATGTAAAGCCATTGCTATTCTGTAAGGTACACCCCAAAAGGGGTGTTGTACCCTTGAATGTGTGTCATACGTCAGGAGTATAGAGGCACAATGGGTGCCTTTGTTCCAGCTACAAACCCATTACAGATAAGGGTGGCCATGTAGAAGGATATCCACACCACATTGGCAATATGGTTATCAAAGGAGTGGGTGCTATATACGTGTGTACTAAGATCCCATATAATGTCACATGTATGTAGGGGACTAACACCTATGTGATAGTCAGTGGGTGATTGGTGTAATCCAAAGGGGATGTATATGCACCTTGTGTCATGCAGCTTGAGGCCATGTTATCGACACCAGGTATCCGTCACAGTGACACCCTTATGGAGGGTGTCTGTATCAGCTGGTGGATGAATCATGGCTCCTTGTTAGCAGTCATCTGGCAACCTGTTCAGGGAAAGTCCCTCTGTGCTAGCCTGTACCTCAGGGAAGCATATACCGAACATGAGGGGCCCTATGACCAAGTGTAACTGAATTACAGTAGGTACTACTGTATGCTACCCTCATTGTGTGGGTCCTGTCCATGAGCCACTTTGCATAACATCTCGAGACATAGGGGTCGATGTGCAGGTGGATGTGTATGTTGTCAATACCAGAATGGAGAACGGTGCAGAAAGCCAATGAGAGGAAAATGTAGGCTGTGTAGACCCCCTTACCATCATCAACAACCCTGGTAACTGTATCAAAGGAGTCCACCAGGTGTAGGAGCCATGGTCTGGCCCTAACAAATCCAACCTGGGTGGCATCAAAGGTCTGGAGCCTACAATGTCTCTGTGAATGACTTCCATGATGATGTGCCCCATAGCCTTGCAGAACAGTCCAGTCAGGCGTATAGGGCAATAGTCCCTCTGGTTCATTGTGGCACCACCTGTGTGGAGTGTGATAACTGTTGCTGTGTGCCATTCAGGGGCCACAATGTCTGATACAAGGCTATTAGTGAATCTGGTGGCCAAGTGGGGAACCATGTCATTCTGAGGTTTGTGTAAATCGCAGCCTGGGATGTTGGAGGGTCACATGGAGTCTGTGTTCCAGGCCTTAGAGAGTGCAGATTGGAACTATGTAGTTGTGACCGCAGGGACTCTGCATTGTTCCTGTATGGATTTTGGCCCTGTAGGGAGTGAGAGTGTGTAAAGTTAGCATTGAACCTATCTGCCAGAATGTTGCCAATATCAGTCAGTTTTGTAATGTTCCTGCCTAACCGTCATATGTCAGAGCAGATGTGGGTATTGCCATCGAGTACTGACATACCTCCATAATGCTTTGTGGTAGTCCTTGGAATGTGTCACAGTAATGTTTACGTAGCTAGCTTTGGAGGATGTGATAAGGTATCCCGGATTCCTACTGAGGATGACCAGTGAGCTACCCCACCCATGGGATTGTACTCCACTTTGCAACAGCCTCCACCTTTTGTTGTACATTATGTCCATGGAACTGGACCCCCAGAGTGGTGTCCGTTTTCTGGTGGGTACCATCATGGCTCTGTTTGGGATAGCATGATTCATGCAGTTGTGTAAGTGCTAATGAAGTGCACTGGTGTATGTTTCAGCATTTATATGTACATTGTCCATCTGCACGGGTGTCATGACGTTTACTACCACTGTCATAAGACGTCTGAAGTAGGCCTTGTAGAAATCTTGCACTGTGTATTCCATGAAGGGTGTGGTGCCAGGATGTGGATAACAAGGGTGATTAGCATATGTTCGGAAACTACCAATGAGGGGATAACCCCAGGTGTGGAACACCAGTCACATGTTGGCAATGTCCATGTCTAGGATATTGTTGGCCTTGGTGGTGGTGTGTATGGGTTGATCCAGCTGAGTGGAGGTTATGAATCCCAGAAAGCATTGGCCTAATGTGTCGGTACATGAGTAGGTATCCCAGTTAAGTGTGGAGTAGTGTCAGTCTCACATCAGTAGTACCTGTCTGAACCCTACTCTCCAGTACACCAAGAAATGAGGGCCAGTAACCGTGGGGTATGTTGTTGAATATGTAGCAAGTTACAATGTGTATAGCAGTTCTGGCCACAGTTAGTTGCAAGTGGATCACCTCTGATGCATTGTGCTAAGTAACCAGCCTGGAGGTGTGTACATCCTTGTGAAATATGGACACACCTCCGCCGTGGGTGTTCTGGTCCTGGTTACATGACTGAAAGGTGTGGTCTGCGTATAACTTGTCAGTGCAGGTGTGCCCTCCGGAGCCTGAGGCAGGTCCCAGTCACTGCAGAGATATCGATGTGGTCCATTATAAGGAGTGCCTCGCCTGAGTGCGTTAGAGATGAAGATGTTAAGCAATGAGTAACATTACCCCAGGTTTTGCTTGCCTGTTCCTGTTCTGGTGGTGAATGTGATTGGAAACTGTGCAAGACAGGCAGTATAGGAGCAGCAAGAGCCTTACATGTTATCTGTAATCCCAGGGCCGACAGGTACAGGTCATCTGTGCCAAAGCATCGTGTTTTGTTGACCATGTCATTCAAAGCAGACAGATACTGGATGCCTGTGGAATGACAGCAGAAGCATAGGCAACTGTTGAAGTGAAACATTCAGTCGTTGTACAGTGGTATCAGTCTGGATGAATGCAGAATGCTTCTCAGGGCTTGGGAGATACCTTCCGGGCTACAAGACCGGAAAGCTATTGCATGTCCCTGTACATGTAGTCCAGGAAGTTACATCTCAGGGCAGTCACACTAACATGGAGAATGACAGTCAAATTGTACCTGGTGAGGTGTGGCATGGGTGCATAGGTTATGTTGTGGATCCTGTTACCCGACAGCCAGATGTAAGCGATTATCGCCTTGTGTAGCCTGCTGAGTGGGACATCAGTGTGACCGCCTACAGAGTCACCTATGACTGGTGTGTTGGGTATGTTATAACACCCTATTGGCTGTAGTTGATGGGCACACATGAGACTGTGGGCTATAAGTAACTGGTGTTGTGTTTGGTGATGGGGCTGCCTCTGTTGCCTACACAGAGAGTATGGAGAGGTTCTGCAAATGTCGTAGTCATACTATGTGTGGCCTGTGGTGGTGGAGATCTAGTGAGACTATGTGATGAGTGGGGTGTGTTGCAAATGTTTAATGTCCCCACATGAATGTCAGGTTCAGTCTAGGTTGATGAGAGCATTACCCCCAGCATGACTACATATGTGCATCTCCCACAGGCTGTAGTGTCGTATGTTGGGAGGTGAGCATTGACTGTGTACATGAGACAATTGCTCTATTGCCTCATGTTTGCCATATTCATCATATAGACAGGCAATAACACTGGTAAGTGACACTTGGACATGCCTGTATATTCAACCATGTCTCACAAGATATGTGAGGTACATGTGTACAACAGCTGTTGTACTGTAAGCAAGCTGGGAATGTAAGGACAGACAGTGTACTTGTAAGAAATGAGTTGGAATGGGTGCTATAGTAATTAGTAGCTCATGAAGTGCTTACATGTTCTGAATAAGTGCTGAGCATGAATATGCAATACAGATAGGGTGTTGGATAATATAAACCCACTGCAACCCACAAGTGGAGACACCAGTCATAATTGGAGGCACTGCACTATTACCCTGCTGAGTATGGTCTGCAAGTCTATGAACCTTTATCAATGCAGATGTTAGCAGTACAGATGTAGATGACAGTACGGATGATTTCACACTGCATAGCATACCTGTGATAGGTCATAGGACATCATCACCCATACTGTGTTCCAGCTACACTGAGTATACTAAATGAACCTCTGTATGTCACAGGAGTGTTCTACCAGTGGCCTGTTGACAGAAGCAACACTACAAAAGGTGTCTGAGTGACGTGCATATCACACCAGTGGCAGCTACAGTAAAACAGGGTTAATGTTTTGTACTCCCCCCTCATTGTAGCCCATACCACACAGACAAATGGGAGGCATCTGCATATGTAAGGATGTGAATGGCCATGACCTAGGAGCACTAGCTGTCTCAGTATTGTGGACAACATACATAATGGGCTTTGTGGGTGAGGTGCGTGACATATGTGCACAATCTGACAACTGCTAATAGCATTGTCACCGCTAGGTGAATAACCCTGTACCCATGAATTACCACCTAGGCAGCAGTCAACATTATGGACACTGTGTGTAAGGGATGGTGCTGTGCAGTTCACCTCCCTGAGCTGGTGACATCTCCAGGCCTATTAGGTAATCATACAAGGCACCCATGTCATAACAGGGTGCCATCAATGAGCATGGAGATCATTGGACAGGCATACTCAGCACTTGGGTGACCAATATCGGATCACATATCACCTTTAAGGGGCATTGGCCATGCATGAATGGGCGATACCAGCCTTCACAATCCTCACCTACACTATGCAGCATGCTGGCTACCTTGCATAAAGACATGTGCTACACTGTGATGTTGGACATGCTACATGTACAAATCCTGATCTGAAAGACATATGTCATGGACAGCCACCATGCTATTACAAGGATTGCCACATGCTGGACAGATCCCTGTGCCATACATGTTACATACTCCTGCTATACCATGCAACCCTGTCCATCAAAGCTGCACATGTCATCTCTGTCATACATGGTGTGATGACTGCATGGTAGATGTATCATTAACTGTCTGGATCAGTAATGTGGCACTGATGCATCTGGCGGAGGCAAAATAGCTGTCGGATACAGCTAGAAAACCTTGCCCATACATGCTATAGTTGATAACCATCCCTGCGAATAATGTCCGGCTAGCCATTGTCCCATGTGTATCACATGTGCAACACAGGCGATACATGGCAGGATGTTGAACTGCTGTACAGTGCCATGTACATGTATATGGCAAAACACATGCATGTAAAGGTTTCCATGTGCATGTCTGCATTGTCACTGCTCATGTCTGTTAAGGCAGTGTATGTGTTTATATGTGACATATACGCAGCATCGAGGTCAACAGCATTACTGTGGACACATCCAGGCATGTGCTGATAGGTAAGAACACCAGTACTGGAAAACAGACATGCCCACATCAAGACAGCATTCACATGGAGTATGAGCAATGTAATGAGGTGACACACATATATGTTGATGATGTCCAATGCACAATGGGTGTTACATGTGTGTGACACAAACATGTCAGTCATGTCAGTGTCATGATGATTTGCAAAGATAACTGTTCATATGTACTAGTTTAATACAAATGTATGTGCAGCTGTATCTCTGTAATCTCTGTAATACTGTGACTTGTCTCCATCATTATGTCTTCCAGATAATGCCTCGTTCACGCCTGCCAGTGTATAGCCGCCTGGAGGATGATGCCCTCATACCGTATCTCCATGATAACTACGAGGTGTTGTTCAGCCATGTGCCACAGCATGCCCAGCAGCATGCCGACCTGTGGCAGGAACTTCGCAGGAGGGTTAATGATGTGGGTGGCCATAACCACACCTACCAGCAGGTGCACAGATACTGCATGGACCTGATACGATGTGCAAAACTGTACCAATGCAATCGCCAGGGAACAAGTTGGAACAGATGGTGGGCCACCAACCCAGCCCCCACTCACACCTACCGAGGAGCTAATGGCCAGCCTGGGGACACCCTCAGAACAGCATCCACAAACACTAGCTGCCATCATGGAGGTGGGTGTCTCCCAACCACCGAGCCTGGAGTTGCCTAGTAAGTCACTACTGCACATATGACTATTATATCCCATTTAGTTGCATGTGTCACTGTACAATATGTAATGTAACATCATATGCAAGGTATGTTTACACACATGCCACATACTATAGTATGCTACCCTGTGTATGCACACATGTGCATACTATATGCTATTGTACAGGCGAATGTGTTATCATGCACAATGCACCCTGTAGCTGTCATACAGTCATGGATAATGCTCATACTGCTGTGTCACCCCTATACAGGTACCTCTCACGTGCCGCACAGAAATCAGTCCGTTGCAGGTGAGACAGTTATCAGTATCAGGCATGTTAATGCATAGATCTATTCACCATGTGGCCAGTTAACACATGTACACATAATTTATGGTCCAGTCACGATATACAGGTCACATCTGTCATCACTCACACTGGCTACCCATGTGCAATATATACAAACTAAATGAAACACTGACATGAAACCACAGTATCTGTCATTGCTAGATGTGTGGACAGCTGTGCATACAATGGTGGAGGTGTTGTTCAATGTAGGCATATGTACTATACATTGGAACAACACATGTGTGGTATGCAAACAGTACCACACAGTGAGCTGGGATATGGGCAGCCCACAGGATTCACCATTGTGTAATATGCCCCTGCAATGGGTGCACACATTGTGATATGCCATCTGACATGTCCCAGACATGTAGTGTTCCGCTGCAATATTGCCTCACTATCCCATAATACATACCCCACATACCAAACATACAACCCTTTGTCTGCATAACCCTGGGGACAGTGATGTATCTGACATCTATGGGTGTATGTTATATGGGACAACACAGACATGTGAGATAGACGGCCATCACAAACATTTGGCCAACACATGTTCACACATGGCCATGGAGGATGGCCAGAGACATGTAGCAACACACAATAGATGTGATGTGCATCCACCCTGTTGCACATTGTCCACACATGGTCCAACTATAGCCTTTGTTGAATGGTTATATAGTTGATGTGGAACACTGGACATCCTAAAAGCCTGTGCACAGCTTGTGGAGCTGTCACTTAATTCGTCCATATAAGATGTGTTGAACATCATGACTGTGTCATAGCATGACAGTATTCATCTGTACAGCTTCCACAGACACAGACACCACATCAGGCCACAGATACATTTCCTTTGCTGCTGTTGGATATCACTGTCAGCCGTGCACCTTGTGTGTGTGGTACATAAATGTCATGTGGGACATGGTGTATTGACAAGTCTGCCATGTGTGGACATGGTTGCCAGGCAGCTAAGACATTTTAGTAGTTGTGCAGGGGTGTCATCCGTAGGTCTTCCAGTGACCTGTCACATGACACAGCATGGTTTAGTGTGTATACACCTCAGCGACGTGGCTCACAATCCACAATCGTTATGTAATGTGTATACACACAGTCATGGCTATGCACTGTGTGTGTATTCCACACTGTAGAGCAATATAGATGCCTCATGATGCCATGCAATGGCACAGTGTCTGTACCTCACACTGTATAGCAATGTAGATGCCTCATACTACCCTTCAATGCTCATGCACATCTGCTAAAAGTGCATTCTATCTATAGGGCATGCAGACAACACTGCAATGTGATACCCATTACACCACTATACATGTGTCAGGACACCATTGTGTCAGACATGTATGCATGTCAATGCACATGTCAGCAGATTACATGTCATACTACATGTTAATGCCAAGGTCACATCAGCCATGTGTACTGTTAACCTGTGCTGGTCCACATGGTGTATCACAGGGATGCATGCTTACTACCATGATTGTGTGAACTGCATGACTTCTGATATGACACCTGCTTGCTGTTGTGTGCAACCCAGGGATGTATGCTAACTACCACTATTAATGTCTGAGCTGCATGCCGTTTGCTGTATCACATTCATGCTGCATGCTGTCTGTCAAATCACATGCATGGTCTGTCTGTGTGTCTGTGTGTGTCTCTGTCTGTGTGTGTGTCTCTGTCTCTGTGTGCTTCTGCCTGTGTGTGTCTCTGTCTCTCTGTGTGTCTGTCTGTGTGTCTGTGTGTGTCTCTGCCTGTCTGTGTGTCTGTGTGTGTCTCAGTCTGTCTGTGTGTCTATTGTAATGTAGAGTCTTTCTTTGCATTCACAGTTGATATTGGTGCGTTACCCTCCTGTGGTCCATCTGATGTTAGTGTCCCCACAGACTCTACCAGTGATGAACATATGCATGAGGTACAGGCAGGGTTGTCAGGGGCTGAATCTGTGCCAGTGGTTGCCATCCCAGCTATGTCCCCTCTTCCCCGCACACAGTTCTCATGCCAACACATACCCCATCACCAGTGGCCATAGAGGAAGGACAGTCAGTGTGTGTTAGCTTGGAACAGGAACATGTGGTGGCTACAGAAGGTGTATCTTTACACCATGGTGTCAGTGTAATGACTGCAGATGTGCCACACAGGCATGTGACCAGTGCTGCTCGTAGGAGGACCTCTGGAAGGCATGCACCTACAGGAGAGAGTGCAGCAGCTGGTGTCACCAGATGCATGTTTCAGACTGTAATGGTGGCACAGGCACATGCTGAATGGCAGAACAGAGAAGGGCAGAGGCTTCAGAGGGCTGCTATCCATTCTTTAAACGACAACATACAGGCATTGGCAAATGCCCAACAGCAGATTGCTGATCTTCTGGACAGGTGATTGGGTGACATGGTTTGACTCCTTGACCATGGCATGGCAATCCGCGAGTGTGAGCTGTCTGTGCTGGAACATCTGGTAGGAGTGAGGCATAGGCCACATGGACGTATGCCAGCTACACCACCTGGTGCAGGTCAACGTGAATGAGCTACCTCACATGTCCACTCCCACAGTGCCGGTAGCAGTAGCAGTGCAGCTGGTACTGAGCTGTCCACACCAGGACATAACAGTCCACGTGGACATGGCCCTGGACACAGTGGACATGTGTCACTGGACAGTAGCCAATCTGTACCTCTGCCTGGTAGTGCCCGTGCAACCCCTGGCAGGCACAGGTCAAGTGGCCATGGCCGGGCACAGTGAGTTGTACATCCTGGTTTGTACAATCTGGAGCTGTCAATAATACCCCTGTGTAGGCCAGACACATGGCAGAACTGTGTGCACACATACACGCACACAGCAGAAACATCTGTAGGGCACTGCAACACCCATATGCATAACAACCACACATGTCCAATCAGATCACCGTCCCTAACCCACACACATTATGTCATCCACTGGTGCAGCCTATGCTCCTGGCAAACATTATCACCCTGTGCATATGATGATGCCTGTGCTGCATCCCTGTCATCCACACCATCAGTGCAGGGACATGCTCATATGGTCTGATGCACAGGGTGAACAGAATAGTGAGATAAGTGTATATTACATTTGTTGTGTACTTTTGACATGCACCAGACATACCATGTAGTACAGGTTTAAAATGCTTTGTTATATGTTCACAGTAACAGCATATTGGTAATTATGTCCTGCTTCCCTCCTTAAGGTCTAATTGCATGTGCCATTACGTTACAGTGTTTGCAGTTAGAGTGCATTGTTGTATGTTCACAGTATGTGTCTTGGTAACAACAGTAACAGCATGTTGGTAATGATGCCCTGCTTCCCTCCTTAAGGTCTAATTGCATGTGCCAATAGGTAGCAGTATTTGCAGTTTCCCATGTGTAAATGTGGAGTACTCACAGGCATGTATGGCAATACCAGCATGCTATACGTAGCCTCAACCTCACTGTTAGAAAGGCTACCATTCCACAGATGTCCACACATCTACTGATCCAGAAGCATGTGAGCTGTTTAATCGGCTACAGTGGCTAGAGATGTGACATCCATACCGGGTCACATCACAGGTATAGTGACATGGTGCGGGGGGTTTACACAGCGGTCTGGCTGATGTCAACATTAGAGGCCAGTTGATAGCATGAGGCCTCACTGTGTAGCAGTAATACACTGTCACATTACAGGATGAGAACATGCACAGACATACACAGAAACACACAGTAACATGCCCACATTCACGGAGTCAATGACACTATAACGCACACTCGATAGTGTTGAGGTGAGGACCCCTGCCTATGTGGTAATCACCTTCACAGTACTGTGCACCCACATGATGCGACACAGAGAATGAACATGTACAGGTAGCCAGTAAGGCTGAGACCGATGGCATCAACAGGGTAGTAGACTGCATCACCATGAGGGGTTAGGGATCCTGTCTGTTCTGTATGGTAGCATACACCCTCACTCCATGCACCAGACAGCCATACACACACACACACACACACACACACACACACACACACACACACACACACACACACACTGTGGAGTCCACAAATGTCATTCACATACAGATAGCTGACATGTGTGTGATACACACACCACCCCTGCCTACGTCTTGCTTTCTACACTGCAGTATGTACAGATCTCTACAACAGTGTACAGGGGTGTGTAACAATTGGGATGTATTCCCCAGCATACGTGGCATATATGGTCACACAAGCAAACACACATGGCAGTACTGTGAATCATACACCTGCTATATGATGATACGTCTGACAGACATGCAGCAGTATTGGCTGCATTATGTGTACCAACGCTACCTTCGGCAATTGTGCTGCTATATGCACATGGGAGGACATAAGTGTTACAGGTGTCAAGTGATTTACAGTCAGTAACACCCTGACCGCTGTGTAGGTTGTATGTCTTCACCGTCAAGTAACAGTAACATAGTGTACTGTTTGCACATGTCATGGTAGGACAGCTTGTGACACACCTGTGAGCTGTGTTCAGCAAACATCCATCTGCAAAGGTGGACCACCACTTTATGTACACACATCCATTCATACCTGATGTACATCCAACCGTACTGCCAGTATTTCACCATATACAGGTGTCAATGATAGGGCTGCATTGCAACTGCATGTTGTAGTTAGACACAGATGAACGGCATACATCAGCTACTGCACATGCATGGTAGCTGAATGCACACCACTACATGTACATGTGTGTTGGTCCTACATTTCTGTCATGTAGCCATGTTTGTATGCATTGAAATTGGTGGACATGTGTGATGACATACATGACACATGGATTGTTCTATGATATGATGGTTGTCATGGGTAACTGGCACAGAGGGAATATTACCTCAGTCAACATTGCTACCTTATGTACTGTAAGCATTCAACAGCCATGGACCTACCTTCCATGTGCATGCGTGTGATTGCTGTAGCCACTTGTCCACATGGAGGACAGCAAAAGCTATGCTATGTACATATGTGGTGTGTGTGTGTGTGTGTGTGTGTGTGTGTGTGTGTGTGTGTGTGGGCCATGTACATATCCACTGCAATTACATGTATGTCATATCCAAACATGAGTGTTTTTTGGTGCACTACAACAGTCATCTGTTACAGCTGTGTAAGACCCAGGGCCCCTGTTATGTGTAGAGCTGACCTAGTTATGAACAGTGGTATCATTGGATTGCATAACACATGATGGAACCCTGTCAGTACATGTGTAGTCTGCACAGTTGCTGTAGACCTATGTGCAGTCCACTGGTCATTGGTCATGAGTAACATGGTGTTGTAGTAATGTATGGATGTGTGTTGCTGGTCCAAGGACATGGTGATGTCTGAGGGCTACATAGTAGAATGCAGCATTTACCACTGTGATCTGCACCTGAGACATCTGTGATGGCTCTTGAGTGTGTACTGGTCAGTACATGTGTGTGGCCTTCATGTACATGGAGACACTAACACCTGGAGTGGTCTGTCATGGTCTTATGGCCCACATGTCTGTATCTGAGGTATACGGTGGTAGTGCTATTGTGCACAACTGTGCCATATGCCAGGTGTTCCTCACTGCAGAGATGTCCGTATTCCCCATTGTTGGATCTGGATTGTCAGCTGTGATTATGAACGCTACACATCATCCGTATTCCCCATTGTTGGATCTGGATTGTCAGCTGTGATTACGAACGCTACATGTCTAGCACTGATGACCGGTGTCAGATATATGTAGTGCAGCATTCGTGATAACAATGTTCACTATCAACACACTGTGCCCTTCCGTGTTTAGAATCCGTGTGCATACAAGACAGCCCTTCGCTACTACTAAGTGTGTGAGCATGCCCAGTACACTGCTGTGTAGATGGACACACAGTACATTCCAAACGAATGTGTGCTACTAAGTGTGTGAGCATGCCCAGTGACACATTGTGTCTGTTATGTGCCTCTGTGTATGGGCATGACCATTGAAATCCTGTATAGTGATAGTGGTCATCCAGGCAACAGATGTCCATACCCCACGTCAGGATGGATTCCTACATTGAACACACTGGTTGACTGTCTTGAAGGGTGTACTGTCTGTGGTGCGTCTCGTATCTATATAGTGTTGTAATAGTGCTCCGTAGATAGGCAGTTGTCCCGCTCTCACCAATGCCGTGTATTTGTCTCTGTCTACCTTGGGACAGTAATATGCTTTTAGACTGCTCACTCTCCATACATTCCCTAACGGCGTCTTTGCCTTTGCTGCTGATGTCATCCACCTAGAAGTATGCCTCTGGGAGTGCTGTGTTCCAGTAATCTCAGTAATGCGTTCTGTAACTGTGAAATGCTGTAGTGTGATAAGGTAGTTAGGTGTATGTTCGACTCCCAGCCCTGCCCAGTGTGTGTGTGTGTGTGTGTGTGTGTGTGTGTGTGTGTCTGTGTGTGTTTACAGCTGCCTGCGGACAGAGTAATGCTTTTAGACTGCTAACTGTCCATACATTCCCTTTCAGCATCTTTGCCTTTGCTGATAATGTCATCCACCTAGAAGTATGCCTCTGGGAGTGCTATGCTCCAGTAATCTCGGTAGCACGTTCTATAACTGTGAAATGCTGTAGTGTGATAAGGTAGTTAGGTGTATGCTCAACTCCCAGCCCTGCCAAGTGTTTGTGTGTGTGCGTGTGTGTGCCTGTGTGTTTTCAGCTGCCTGGGAACAGAATGATGTTTTTAGATGGCTCACTCTCCGTACACTCCCTATCGGTGTCTTTGTCTTTGCTGATGATGTCACCCACCCAGAAGTATGCCTCTGGGAGTGCTGTGATGCTGAAACTCGGTAGCGCGTTCTGTTACTGCGTAATGCTGTAGTGTGGTAGACTAGACATGTAGGTGCTTGATTCCAAGGCATGGCAGGTGTGTGTGCTTGGCAGTTATACCCTAAGTGTTGGTATCTGTGGGTGGCTAGCTGTGGGATGTGTTCAGTGTGTTTTGTTGCTGACCTATATAGTGTCCACAGCCCGCATATTCTGCCAAGACACTGGGTTGTCAACACATACATTTGCCAATAGGTCTGGTGAGTAAATGTCAGCAGCCCTAGTCTTACCCTTAATACAGTCTGACCCATGTGATGCAACAAAACACACATGCCTTGATAGTAACAACATTACATGATGCAGGTGGCACATGTAGTTTCCTTTTCATTCCTGTCTAATGCTTTGCTGTCATGTGGTCCGCTGTTGTGATATAAATGCAATATCTCCATATGTGTGTACATGTATATGTGTGTATGTATGTATATATATATATATATATATATATATATATATATATATATATATACATATAATATATATGTAGATTTAGAGAGATAGACATAGATATAAACATATATGTCTGGGGACATCAGCACTATTGAATGTTTGCGCCGGATGATCTGTACGTTATAACCTTGGATGTATGTATATCTGCCATGGTGTAGTGGTAATGCACATTGTCTGTTGTGTGCAGGGTCCCGGGTTGTAGTCGTGTAGACACCAGTTATTTTGTTGCTGGGAAGACCATGGGACATCGAATATGGTGATAGTAAGGCACCTGTTACCAGTTGTGTACAGATCTGAGCGACACTAAGCAGTGGTTATTAATTTGGAGGTTCGGTATGGGTCATATAACTATTCATTAGAAGACTATACTATGCAGATGAGGCTGACAATAGTGTATCCCATTTATCCCCAGGGTGTGATGCAGATCCCTGGAGTGTATGTGTGTAGTTAGCCGGGTGCAGGGCTCGAATATAGTTGACAGCATGGGAGGGGGGTCAGGCATACTGTACGTACACTGCAGAACTGTGCCTCGGGAGTGCTCCTGCCTTAGCATGCCTAAGCTAGGGGTGTGTCTATACCTGCCTGGTGACATTGGGAGTGACAAAAGCAGTAGTGGGGTAGTCAGGGTGTACAGGCTGTACAAATAGGTGATGATCAGTACAATCAGCAGATGACATGGCCAGCCTGCACCTGAACAGTACGGAAATGTGAGCAAGTAGCATACACACAGGTTTCTTACGCACTCGACACCACCGGTGTATACCTGCGGGGACATTTCACAACAAAGTCCAACCAAATGAGAAGGGCTGAAGCAGGCAACATAGACCAACATGTGCAGGAGGCTAAGGGCAGTGAGGATGTGTATGCTGCCGAACAGCCCTTACTGGGGTGACATAAGACTTTATAGACCCAGGGTGACTTACCAGGGGCTACATGAGCTGGGGATGGTGGAGCACTATGGGATGGACAGAGACCTCCTACAGCAGCTTGTTGACCTGTGCCTGCCACACCTGACAAATCAAACAGGCCGAGGGAAACCCATCACAGTGGATACCATGGTATGTGTTGGCCTAGGTATACTAGCCACTGTTACCTCACACAGCACAACTGGGGATATCATGGGAATCTCGCAGGCATCTGCATCCAGAGTATTGCACCAGTTCACAGATGTCATGTCAACACATGCTAGTGAGCACATACATGTCCTCAACATACATGATTAGTAGACCAGCAATATGCATCTCTCCAACCACATGGATGACTACCCTGCGGTACTGGGTGCTATAGCCTGCACACACATACACATCAAAGCACCACCCGGTGAGCGGGGTAGGGCCAACATTCACTGCAGGGGAATACCCCCAAACAGCTAGGCCATATGCGATGGCCAGAGCATTAGATTGAATGTGTGTGCTGTCTGCCCTGGAAGTTATGATGATTCTGATATATGGCTTCTGACACAGCTGTACCACACCTTTCCCAATATGGACATCCCCTACAGTCTTCTAGTGGGGGAAGCTGGGTAACTACTGGTGTCGTGGCTGATGACACCCATCAGCAATGCACACACACCTGAACACTCACACCATAATGAGGCGGATGCACAGGCAAGACATATAATTGAGCATGTGTTTGGGATGCACAGGTCATGGTTCTGATATCCGGACACATCCGGTGGAGCCCTGCAGTATTCACTAGCTACATGCACAGAATTTGTTATGGTATTTGCTATGCTAAACAATCTGATCCTGCAGTAACAGTTGCAGCAGGAACAGCATGGGGCAGAGCCACACAGCTCAACACCACTGCCAAGGCCTGTACAGGCACAGTGTGACTTGGCGAAGGAACTACCTGAGCAGGGCCCAGTCGGCGAAAGGCCATGCACAACATGACCTGCCCTTGGCAAAGAGGCAACACAAGGCATATGCACTGATAAAGTAGGTACCCACAGATCTCCCCTCTCTGACCCGCACACAGTACAATGGATGCCAAACATGACACTACCTGTGCTCGACCATGTATAGGTGGAGCACTGTGTGCATCCGACATAAGCACCCCTCCAGCACCATCCTCAGGTCCAGAACACCCCCAGGGTATGTCTATCGACCTAACAATTGGCAGTTGTATTAGAATGTGTATTTACCCATTGCTATGGTATGTATGTGAGCATACAAGAGACTTTGGTGTCCGAATGTTAGGACAGCAGACAGTACACGTCCATAGTGGCACCATGACATCTGTAGCACATACTGGGGTCACAATGGTAGCCAGTAGTACACAGGGTGTCCTAACCCACTGCAGATTATGGGCTGTACATCATGTGTGTCCATACAGCCCACACACGTTCCATGCAGCTGGACAGGTGTGGACCAATACAGACAAATGATATACAATGACCTCTGGATATGCCCAATGAATGACCCCAACCCCCAAAGACACACACAGACTACAGCAGGCCAGGCAGTTTGATGTAGGTTGTGAAAGCTAGGATGTCCAATACCACTATGCTGGTATTTAAAGCTGGGATCTGACGTACATTGGTATCCCTCCAACCAGCAATTTAGGTTGGTGCACACACTGACATGGAGTTCCTGGCATACCAGTACAATATTGGCAGATGTGTACAACTGTCCGCTGTGCCCCCCCGTCCAATCTACACATGTGAGACTCATGTGCGCCACCCACGATGCTGTGTAGGACTGTGGATGCGGTTGGATGTCCCCCCATTCTATGCAGACATGTAGCAACTGTCAATGCCACATGACCAATAGCTACCCTGCAGACACAGCATGACACCTGTCTGTGTAGAACGGAGGGGTCGGCAACACAGTACTATCTGGACATGTGACACATGCGATACAGTTGACCATACCTGGCACGCTCACACACATGAAGGTATGACAGTAATGTTGGTCGACAGCATGCATAACAGTTATACTGGGCATGCTCACACACTGAAACACAGGACGGCCAGGCATGCATACACCAGTGTTCCGGACATATTTGCCAGTACATTGCTATACTGTTGGGTGGCTGTGCTGTATGGTGTGTGTGTGTGGTCTATCTTCTGTATCATATGCCATGGTCTATTGTTAATTCACATGAGCTATGTGCGCAGGGTACTGCTACCAACACGTCAATAGGACGGTTCTTTGTTTGCGGACAGACCAACACCTTTGGATATGGACTGGGTAAGGCACATTCCAGCAGGTAGGAGCAGTTGTGCGTGGGTTTGCACAGTGTTAAGCACTGCTGACCTCTGGTTACAGTACCTTATACCTGTTTAGACTCCACATGTCTTTGACAGTGCACTACTGGCATACTGGTAGACAAACACGCTTACAGCCGCTCGCTCACCGACATTTGTGCTTACATTTGTCACTTATGCTGGGTGTGTGCGATCCCTTGTGATGCGTATTAAATCAGACTACATGACTACAGTATCGGGTATGTCTAACCATTTGGCAATGGCAGGTGTTCGACTGTACGGACTGGGCAGCCTGTCCAATGATGTAATCATATTATATGCGTGTTCCTCAAACGATCTGCTCCCATCTGCCTGATACATGGGAACCGATACTCTGCAATGCTGACATGTGAATGTTATTTTGTAAATGCAGCTGTCTGATGTGTCATGCTAACGCATACCTGCTGTACGTTTTCCACCTTTCAGATTGCACGACGGGAGACTGTAGGAGTAACACCTTTCCCACTTTGCATGGGACAGTCCCTCATTAGGCATATGTCATGTGACAATACTCTATCCATTGCAACTGTCCTGATTAGGGGACATTCTCATATTCTACGTGTCTGTAGTGGTTGCTTGTTACAGAACTTGCATACCTGACACGTCAATATGTTATATGTAGTAGCATAAGCAACTTTACTGCTGCTAGACTATGCTTTGATTTGTGCTGATATGTATATTTCTGTACTATGCATGGCTGTAGGTATGTTCTGCCCTGGTACATCTGACATTCCTACAGAGCAGGTCCCACTTTGGCCATTCAGAATGTTGGCGGCCCTATAGATCCTATATGTAGAGCTATCACATGTGTCAAGGCAACAAATACCCACAGCCAGTAGTAAACTGACTACTTCAATGGTTTGCATACGTTAAGGTTAATCTTGTAGCATTATAATTGCTAATACTGTTTCCTATTACATGTAGCTGTTTCTGATACAACAAATTAATTTCTGACACCACTACACACCATTTATGGCCTCCTTTCCTGAACTCACAGGCCATGTGCCATAATATTCATTTTGCAGGACACAACTGCCCAGACGGGTGTGTCCCTCAAAGGCGTACGGGTGGTAAACCTCATCTATTATGTTATCATCTACCTAAGGTGGTCAGCAAATTATGCACTTTCCGTCACTAGCAAACCTCACATACAAATGGGGGAGAATGAACACTGTATCAGGAACACTGCATAACGCCTTGTGGGACACATTTAGACAACTGGTTCTTTTAACCAGACACATTGACAGTCACAGAGCATATGTATTCATTCATGTTTGTCGAGGTACATGCTGTTTATGACTCATACATGTTGTCATCTGTCATTACCTGTATTCCGCCACCTTTCCACCTAATATCACTAGTTCTGGAAGTGTTTAGTTGGACTTTGTTACATTCTGATTCATAACTATGGACGTCCATGCTAATCGGGTACACAGCACTGATTTGGTTCCTGTGTATTCCCCTGATGGTTTACAGACTATCCGGTAGATGTACTCTTCAGGTTTGGAAGTTATAGGCATCCGATATGCCCACATTGGAATATTAATGACTTCCACTGGGTGGGCCTACTACATCTCTGCCAACCAGCACCTGCACACTTAAGCCCATTATTGCATAGCCATGGTTCACCTACCTGGCACCCCTCTACAGCACTCATGACAAATACTTACTGTGAGCGCAGCTGGGGTATGAGCACACCCCTACACATTGCCCACTCTCCCCATCTCGGGACACATGTTGTACATTTTGTCAACCCATGTACTATCACACTTGCACAACCTACTGTTCCATGTACACCTACATCCTACTCGCATCGATGACAACAGGTTCACACGTACACTGAATTTTTGGTGTCCCGCAAGGGACACCGTTATCCATGTTTAAAGTGTAGACCTTGCAGATCTCTTCCACTGGTACTTTCCTGCTGGTGTTTTGGACAGCAGCAGTGTATTTATCTTTATTGCCTGTCTGTATGTCTGACCGGCCTAGCTGGGTAGTGTGGGGGGTACAATGTTTATTTATTGGACCTCCCAGTCACATATGCCCTGGCTGTGAATATGTTACCCCTAATTGCTGTAAAGTAACCTAGTTATGTACATGTGTATATCTACAATAACATATATATTTGTTTTGTGTGTATGTGTATATATCAATACCTGTTGTATGTGTGTGTATATATATATATATATATATATATATAGTATATCTTTGTGTGTGTGTGTGTGTGTGTGTACATATATATATATATATATATATATATATATATATATATATATATATATATATGTGTGTGTGTGTGTGTATATAAATATATATATATATATATATATATATATATATATATATATATATATATTTATATACACACGTTTTTATCTATATATACATCTGTGTGTCCGTTAACCTATACATTTCTCAGACATAGACACTTAAACATGTGTATTGGGTTTTATCTCTGCTTCAACAGCATACTATTGCCTTAGTCATTATGACACCGACACTTCACTCCGGTGAACTTGTGATCAGTATACTGCACGTTATACAGCAGACAGATGTCTCACGTTTTTCATGTCTGGGGTGCCGCTGATAAGTGTGATGTGATACAGTGTCATTCAACCTATTACTCGTATGCACAGCCTATTATTCCTGCTACTGTGTTTGTTTCTGTGCACATTCATATTATTAATGTTAATAGAATGACTGTTTGTGCTACTGAGATTGTATGTCAACATACTGATGTCTGCATGTAGTTGTGTCTTTCTGCTTTTCCCGGTTTGCAGTTGTCACAGCAGAACTCCGTTCCACTCATGGTTGGCAGATAGGTTTTACGTGTCGGGCTGCCAGCCCTGATGCACAATGTCCGACAACAATACACCGATTCATGCATGTCTCCACACAGACGACGCCCTATCTGAGAATTGCACCTACGTACTAGCTGACCTCCATTGCAACCGGCACAACATACCGTAGCACTCCTGTGTCCATAATCGCATATCCATAGTTTCTCCAGCACACCCGTGTTGAGTTTCCATGCATAACAGCAATTATCCACCTGATAGAACAACCTGCTGTGTTATATCACAGCCATGACACACCTTTACACATTGCCCTCTCCAGAGCATTGGGGCCCTACACACATTTTGCACCACCTCATGTATTCACAGGGTCCCCATCCATTCATATTTGCACATACGTGCCTTTTCTGGTGTTATGGATTACGAACGATTTGCGGGTTACAAGTGTAGGTGGTCAGAACATGTACTATATTCCATTTGTGTATAATGTTGACATAGCACTTCAACGAGCTTATGGCCACTGGTATAACCCTGCCTCTGGTGTGAATAGCGGTGTTCTACTTACTCTTGTGCAGCTTTATCTGACATACGCTGCGAGCACTTTATAATACCTTACTTGCTCTAGATTCCCTTCACAACCCTCATGTTTGCTTTCATGCTCATTTTAGATATATATATATATATATATATATATATATATATATATATATATATATATATATATATATATAAATGTATATATATATATATATATATATATATATATATATATATATATATATATATATATATATATATATATATATAATTGCATATTTCTGTTATGTCTGTGGATATTTATCTATACACACATCTATCTATCTATCTATCTATCTATCTATCTATTTATATATATCTATATATATAAAAGTTACAGCTGTACAAGACAACATACATTTGCTATGCTACAAGCTGCGTACACCTGCGCAGGTGCACTTGCATCTACTTATTCTGAGTTACATATGTTTACTGCCACTTCTTTGTGATTACATGTGCCTTATTCCTTATGAAAGTACCACTTTGATTGATGGAATCTGGTTAACGGCCCATGCGAGACACACGGTCACCTTTACATGTATAAATGTTGGCTTTACAGCACAGAGGCATTCATTACACAATAAATTAATATGTGCTATAGTCGTACTTTAACCGGGAATGCCTTTACATTAGGCAGGTGCTCTAACCACTACACTATTGTTGTTCTGCCTCATTTATATATATACCCATGGTTCATACCTACTCTGACATACACCTCACCGCTTCACTTACAAAGCAGGCATCCATTCTCCTGCTGGGAAAACCGCAGTACTACACTTCCGACATTCCCTGTTTCCTACTGCTCTGGACCCATGCTGCATGTCTACTCACTCCAAGGATATTCAGAACTCCTACGCTTATAGTCCTCGCACATACGTGTGTTTGATTTGCAGGGTGTTCATGTGCTGGTCCCGGTTTGGGCTTGTCCAACTGGTGACTAGAACTGCCCTGTAGCTGTTCAAATATCAGATGTAGCACATGGACAGAGTTAGCCCAGATTTTAACATTCTACCTGTGTTTACAGACGCAGGTGTTTGGGCACCTCTGACCACATTATTAGGTCGGCACTACATAATATAGGGTGGGGAGTGGTTCCACTACATAATACAGGGAGGGGGTGGGTTTCCACATGTTTCCCTTCACATTTGACTATTTCATTCATTTATATATACAATGAATATTATTCTGGACATCAGTTATAAATTCACTACAGGTATGCAATAGTCCTGTCAACAAATGTGACAGTTGGACAGACCTCTGTGATACTCGGGGACTAGTTTCTACAGTGACGGGGGCAAGGCTATGACAAATTAGGGACAATCACGGACACTTCTACCATATTAGTACTAGTAACTTGGAACGTGTTGACAGATTCATATTACTACTTATTTTCTGCAGTTAAATGCATCTATTACTCTTAATTGTTGTAATTAGTCATTCTCATTCAACACCTTTCCTCCAAAGGTCACTGGCTTTGTGAGTGATTAAGATGCTGGCCAGTTCTTGTGCAAATGCTTTGACCATTGGTAGGGTTGACACATTGTCATATGTACAGGTTGGGATATATTTTGGGGACACCAGATTGTTTAGGCCAACACATACCCACGGTCAGTACAGGTTTAGAACATTCATTATATTCCTAGCTGAGAGCCTATACCTTTCGCACTTTAGTTGTTAGTCTGTTTCTTGTATGAATTACGTATTTTCTATCCTGACATGAGCGCTTTAGGCAACTTTTACATGCAGTACAATACATAGTTATTTCCTACAATCACAGGACATTTGGCATTGTATCATTGTTGGTCAGGACACACCTGCCCACACAGTGACTGTCCCTCACACAGTGGATCGGGGGGTATCCTGTTTACGTCAGTGCCTTTATCACCCTATTTCCAAGTGTCACTATGCAAATGTGTACAATATATTCTCTCGATTATTCATGTCGGGACACGTGCGTCAAGGGCAGGTGTTTGATCCTGGGTAGTAGGTTCTGCATGACCATCTAGGGCTGGACAGTCTCATGCACCACTACTGCACATTCCAACTTGTGTCCATATATCTACAGGACTGGACATCATGTCTTGATACCCATTCTGATGTTTACACATGTTACTTATCCCATGAGGGATATCCAAAAATTTAACAAGACCAATACCGACCATTCTTTTGGCTTTATGAAAATGTGCTGGGGGTTTTACATGCAAGGGCTACATCATTTGCAATCCTGAAACTGCCTAGGGTGACACTGCCTACTACATATGAGTAGTGGTCACTATGTGTAGATATGGCTGCGCCAAGCTAGTAGGCCAAATATGGCTGGATTTGGTGGACGTTCAGGTATGGGGGCAGGTTGTGTGCTGTAGAGGGGATGATGGGTATTCCATTATGCATCCAGGTGTGTTGCATTTGAATTGGCCGGTTCCATAAGGACCAATCTGTGGGTATCTGCCGGTGACATTTCTGTACATTTGTATCACACATTTAAATATTCATATGTTTGTGGGATTGTGTTCTACAGTATGGCCTGTCAGGTTGTATTGCAGATGTGTATACATGTTCTTTGTGTTTCTTTCTGATTCCCCCGCTGCTCCCTCATACACCTCCAGTTCACCTATTCTGCATACGACACAATCTTGCCTTTGAGGATTATACCATTACCCATCCCCCCACACACATATTCCTGATACTCCATCCATCACTGCTTTGGTTGATGGTCCATGACACGGTCAAAGTAACACATTGCATACACTACATATGTCAGGTACCTGTATGGTTGTGTGGACTACCATGGCATGTTTCACCTTCCACATGCTATACATCACGCACATAGGTACACGCCCATACTTAACTTTCATGACATGGTTGGTACACAAGGGTAATACCCGTTCAACTGTGACACATCCTGACAAGTACGGCTTGGACCGCATATGTGTGGATTTTGGCCGACTGCTCTGATCATTGGTAGGATGCCACCTTTTCCTATGTCCAGGATGGGATATATTCTGGACACATATCTGATTGTACTGGACAACACATACCCACAGTCAACGCTATGGATAATACTGTTCCTTTAAGCCTACATGTTGCCTTATTGTTGTAGCAGTTTATATGCTCCTTCTGTTTCGTTTTCATGCTTATTCTATTTCCAGTCACATATGGTATGTTAAATATGGACATACCTATTGTATGTGACTATTACATGCGTTGTGGGATATAATTCTGTCATACGGTCACTAGATATTTACATTTATCATGGTTTTGTTATGGACACATCTGGCAAGCTGTGTACTCTCCCTCACAATGTGGGACAGCTGGTGACCCTGACCATTGGGCTGGACGTAGCTATTGGCGGCGCACTAACATGATGCGTTTCACTTCCACTTGGTATAACTATCTACACTGTGTTGGACTACGACCACATGGTTTTCAATGTCATTTGTTTGAGGGATGGGGACCCGTTATTCCCTACTGTGCATTTGTGTTTGCTTCTCCATTTTGTGTTCGCAGGAACTGTCTTGCATGCTTTGCATATGTTTCAGTATCCGCAGACACTGACAGATGTGATTACTATTGCATGCAAATTGTGATATGCTAGCATTTTAGGTTGCATGTTGACAGCTGACATTTCCACACCTCCGTGCAGCACTTCGACATGCCCTATGCACTCGCACTCATTTCTTATGCATGTGGCTGTGGCGGCAGTGCGCCTTCATTAATTTGCATTTGGCACTACTGTGCCATCTTCACGTCACATGGTCAGAGCAAGCCTAATGCCAACCTTGTGCTGAGCTTCATGAATCCCAGGGAATGACTTTGCAAAGACACTCACATTTATAAAAATATTAACTTTGGAACTGAACAACAGTAGGGCCATGAAAAATACCATGCAATCTCCTCAAGTTAAATACAAGATTACAGAACAGATTTAGCAGGAGAAAAGTCTAGCACAAAATGTGTTCATGATCTTGCCACACATAAAAATTGAAAAAACAATCAAATCCACAAATCCAGAGTTATTGCAGAGGACAGCAAGTCCTTGGCAACCCCCAACACCTCTGCATTTCTAAATATACTAACTCCAGGAGTACACAGCAGGGGAGAAAAAGGAGAGACTTATTTTTCAACAATGTACCTAGATGTCAGTATGTTTAACAGGTTGTTCAATGAAGCAGTGCTCCAGTGAAATACATACATCAGACCATTACTTCAGTGTTGCAACATTTCTCTTTAGCATTTCTTTATCTGTAGCTGTACCAGTCAAAATCAAATTTATTAAGTCTACATTTCCTTCCATTGTGACATCTCCTAACTTTATATTTCTTTTTTCTTTCTCGGTTACTTCTACACAAAAAGGCAAACACACAAACTAAGAATCAAAAGCACCAAAGGTTTAGCAGATTACTTGAAACAAACAATTTATTGAGTTAGCGCTTTCGGAAACAAACTGTGTTTTTCCTTCTTTAGACAAGGTACTACCATTTTCCAAAGCTTATAAATAACACATACAATGCCAATTAACTGATTGTTAAAACTAATTGAATAGTTTTAAAGTGGCAGATACAATTCAGTAGATTTTACCAAGCCAAAGGAATACACCTTAGGCAAATACACTTAAGTCACAGAATCCTAACTACCAATTCAAGCAACATGTAAGAAAAATTATGCTGTGTATAAATGTTAAAAAACACTTACTAAAATTGTTGTTAAACAAATCCAATAAAAAATACTTATTAGACCATTAAAAACAAATCTTCCATGGCACTAATACTTTAACTAAACTGAAGGCTCACATGTAAAGTCAGTAAAACTATTATCTGTTTAAAGCCAACTTGTTTTATCTTTTTACTTTGTATAATTTTAGTAGTAATCTTATAAGTACCTAATTTGCCTGATTTTGGAGCTTTTCTCCCCAGGACTCCATTGAAAACGGGTTATTTTTGGCCCAATGGACTATCCTGGTAAACCAACTGCAAATAAATAAATAAATAAAAATAAATAAATAAACGTCTTTAGAAAACATTTTATAGAGACCATTTCATTTAAACCTGGGGGTAAGTAAGCAGCAGTAGAAATTTGCCATTTGAGTTCATCAATTTCCAGATTAATCTACCAAGGCCCTCCTCTAATGTCTGTATTAATTTGTTTTAACACAGAGAACTTAAAAACTAATGATAACTGGGGCCTTTTTAAGCCTAGCCATGCATCTCCTGTCTCTGACAAGTTTTGGTACCCTTGACAAGTGTAAGCAGGGGCTTGGGAGGTGAAACATTTGCAAGCAGGAGCCTGGGAGATGACCCATTTACAGCCTGCCTGTGTCCATTAGAAACATAGGTGCCAAGCCAGGGGTGAATTTCCTTTTCCCATTCCAAGTATCCAAGGTACGCTTGAATTGGGTTAGGGAAGAACTATGCTTCACATAGATGGGGAGCCTCTTCCAAAGAAGGGGTAGTCTCTGGGGTGCATAATTTTCTCTGCAGTAGGTCCTATTTATATCACAGGCAAGGTTTAAGTCTTTAGAATGGATAATTCTTTTGATGTTTGGCTTGTGGATATGCAGGAGGATCATCAGAGTGGGATCCGATGATGCCTTGTATGCTAGGCATAGATGTCCCTCAACAGCCTTTAGGAGACAGAAAACAGGAACAGGACTTTGAGGTTGTCTGAATAGAACATGTTATTCTTTCAGTGAGGAGCCTCTGTGGGTTTTCCAGTTGTTGGATGCATTTGGTTATACACATGCCAAAGGGGGCATTCTACTCAATGATGAATCTGATGAATGCTGAAAACAGTGGAACAATAACCTTCTTGGACCAAGTTGCCATACCTTCGTTTATGTGTTGCAACACATCGAATGATTCCTCATTGTAGACACATAATAGTCAAAGGCTAAATTACTGTTTGTATGTCCCCAAGACCCTTACTACTTTGTTGACTCTTAGAGATGTGTTGTCAGTATGATGGTTACCAAGGGAGGCTGATTTTCTGAAAGATGCTGTTATGGATTTTTTGGCATTTAGATTTAGCCCATGTCTCTGACACCAGTTATTTGTCTGTGTTAGCCCATCTTGGAGAACATTAGTGTCAGTGGGGGATTCTATGACTGCTCCTAGTTTGCAATCATCTGTAAATTATTAAAGCAGGTCCTTGACACTGAACTTCACATCAGATTTGAAGATGCCCAAAAGGAACAATCCCTGAGTGACCCCACTGGTGACTGGCTTCTTTGTAGAGGTGGACTCCCCAATTCTATCTTCTTGAGTTCTGTTTATAAGCCACCTGGCTATCTACCGGGTGTCATAACCTAAAGTCTTGAGTTTGTCAACCCATGCCTGAGTGGGATATTGTGTCAAGTGCCTTGGCCAGGTCAAGGTAGCAGTGTTCCATTTTACTCTCATCCATTGCTTTGATGACCTTCTCAAAAAGGTCCACAAGGTTGAGTAGGAAGACTTGCCTTTGAATAAACTAAACTAGATGGGGCCCAGTATCTGGAAGATTCCTGTCTTTACTAACCATTTCCATTTTATTTTCTTTCCATTGCTTTGCATATGAGACTAGGCAGACTTATGGGTCTTTAGTTTCCAGGGTCTGCAGATGGCCCACCTATGTGCAGAGGGATAACAGTTGCTATTCTCCATTCATGAGGCATGAAGCCTGTTTGGAAGCTAAAGTTAAATAGTGATTCCAGTGGGCCTGATAGGTCATGTTTCATGCTAATGAGAAGGCAGCCTGAAATATTGCCAGGGCCTATTGATGCAGTGTTCTTGGCCTTAGATACAGAGAAGGAGAGAGAAAGAGAGAAAGCAATGAGTTCCTGTTCCCCAGTGATGGTAAGGGGAGTAATATTTGATGGCATTTCCTAAAGGGTGGGTGAGGAAAAGAGGGGTAAACTTAAAGCTGTATTTGTCTGCCATTAGGTTTGCTATACCTTTTGGCTTCACTGTTCAATTTCTCCAAGTCTTTTGGGTTTCTAATTCCATGACAGGAATGTCATTCCTAAGTCAAAGTATGATTAAAGTTCTTGAAATTAATACTGTTTCAATCTTTGAATTCAGCCAAAAGTGCTCTTCACAGCACCCACAATGTGCCCAGAACTAACTCCATGGCACTTCATAAGGAGTTACTTGCATCTGTAACATATCCAGATATGACTATAAATTATTTTTTATGAGAACCATTACTTCTATTACTACTTGAACTGTCTGAGTATCTTTCTTCCACATTGCTCTTGTTTCTGCCTGCAAATCCTGGTATTTTATGACTTTGTGTCTCTCTTTATGTAAGACACTGTAATCAGTGAGTGCAGTGATTTCAATGATCAGTGCTACTTTTGTCTTCTTTGCATGGAGTACTATATCTGTTTTTCTCATATCTATTTTTGAACTGTTGGTAATGGGTGATTCTATGTGATATAAACTTTATTTCTATAATGGTTTGTGGTTTATGGTTCTAATGCTTCTCAGCTACTTCAGTATTATAATGTTTGCACAATCCCAAATGTAACAATCTTGCCACATTATTATGCCTTCTGCCATTACTGTATCGCACCCGCAGTGGTGGTGCTGTGGTAGCGTTGTCGCCTCACAGTAAGACGCTGTCCAGTTTGATTCTCAGCTAGAGCGTCTTCTGCGTGAAGACATGCGAATGGGTGTACCTTCGTTGAAGGTTGTGTGTCAGGGCTGGTAACTCGGCATGTAAAAATCAACTACCAATCATTAGCGGACCGGAGTTCTACTGTGGCGACCCCTAACCTGGAAAAGCCGAAAGACACAACAACAACCCAGCAACAAGATGTGTGACTGCTTCCAATTTTGTTTTACAAAGCCTGCATTTGTCTGTTTCTCCATGTTCAATACCTTTATAAAAGAATGTGTATGTAGTCCACTGTCCAGGTCCACCAATATTAACCTTTCGTCTTTTGACTTAAATTCACCTCTCCTTAACCATTCCTGTGTTAGATCCTGATCGACATGAAGTTGTTCTAGGAATTTTCTGTACTTGCAGCTATGTTTATACATTTTCTTCATTTCTGGTTTTCTCATCTGATCCGTCATCTTACATTTTTCTTTTATTTTTTGGAACATTCAGTTGCGGCCTGATTTTTATCTACTTTTGGTTTGATTTCCATTCCCACTTGACACTGATATGTTTCTGCTAAACTAAGAGAAGTCATCTTAGACTTGTTCTCCTCATGTTTTAAAACTTTCACAATGTTTGAATTTTGTGAGTTCAGCAGATATGTATGCAGTCCTATGATGCAGATCTATACTTGTAATCAATCTCCTTCAGAAAGGGTACTATATAATCTTGTTATACAGTGATTTTTTATAAATCATTTGATAAGCATGAAGTGTTTTTCTTGTTTTCCTGTCCAACTGATCCAGTATAGGTGGATCCATTAACAATGAGCTCTGCACTCAGTTGTGTATTGCCTTTGAAGTTCTAAACATAGCTGAAGAGTGCCTTGTGGTTGTGCTTAGTCTTGGAGGCCATATTTTCCTCAATTTTAGCTTTGGGAGGCTTTGTTTGTTTTTGGAGTTGTTTGTTTAATTTGATGAGAGTGTTTTTATCCTACTGGGTATTATACCTCCTAATTTTTGTCATGATTTTCTTCCTTCTGTTATACAGCTTACTGATGTTGTGATTCTACAAAGCTGGCTTGCTTAACTGAGTTAGTTCTGTACTCATTCCTGGTGGATACAACAGCCTCTATGCAGCTATTAACATGCTTGTATAGGATTTCTGTGAACTGTTCCACATAGGCAGCAGTATTCTCAGGGTTTAGGGAGGCTATAAATGTTGCCAGGTTATCTCTTAATAGCTGAAAGTTAGCATTAAGGTAGTTTCTAAAAAGTTTGGGGATAGGTGGCATTCCAGGTTTTATTTTTACTTCAAAGGAGAACATTAAGTGGTCTGATCTTACCAGAGAGAACATTACACTAGGGGGTATGTAGCTTGTGATTAATGAGGATCAGACAGATTATGTTTGCACCCCTGGTCAGCATATTGAGAACCTGGTCCAGGGAGTTTGTGTTTACAAAATCCAGGAATCCCTGTGCCTGCACATTTTTGGTGTCATGTATGATTCCCAGTTAATAGTGGGGTAATTAAAGTAAACCATGAGTATAGTATTGGGTTGGATGGCAAGTGTTTGCAGTAAAATGAAATATATATTATAGGTTTCTTGGATCGTAGAAGGGGGACTATAGCTTGCAAGGAAGTGGCATAGGAACTTGCTTATGGTCATTTGAATGTAGAGATGCTCAAGTGCATTGTCCTGTTTGACCAGCCTTGAGGTATATTTATTTTTGATGTAAATCAAGACACTTTCACCTTTAGTCCCTCCCTGCAAAATAGCTGGTTTAAATATGTGAAAGCACTATAGCATTGCACTGCTGGTGTGCTTTCCACAGCTTTAAACTGTGTCTCCATACAGACATCGGCATTCTCTGTGGTGAGGAGAGCTTATAGCAAGTGAAGTTTCTTGTTAAGACAGTTTGGTATTACCTAAAAAGGCACTATGTAGGAGGACAATGTTTAGCTAATATTCAAAACTGAAGGGGGAAGCGTTACAGACCATCCCTGGAAAAATAGCACAATCTGTTGACCATCTCCTTCCATGTTGACAAATATTGCACTTCCTTCAAATGACATCAGAAACTAAGCCAATTATTCCTTCTATATTGTGGCATCATAGGTTCATAGGTAGGTACTGGGTTATTGGCCCAAGGGCCTATGTAAGCCTAGCCAGCAAGGTTCCATGGCTTACACCACCCAAGAAAGTTATTATCCTGTGCCACTGTCGAGCAGAGACACAGACGTGGTCCCCTGGGTGTATTTCCTATTTCCCATCCACTCATCAAGATTTTTCTTGAAGAGTGCTAATGAAGAACTTTGCTTGACATAGACGGGTAGCTTGTTCCAGAGTATAGGAAGTCTCAGGGACAGGAATCTATCCCTCCAGCATGTCCTGTTTATTGTGGTGACAAGGTTCAGGTCCTTAGAGCATGTAGCTCAGAGGGATTGGAATTTCTTTAGGTGTAGAATGTCCAACATCTCTGGGTTTGACATAGCTTTATATGTTTGGCAGAGATCACCTTGGAGTTGGCGATATGCTATGGAGTAAAGCTGGAGTTTTTTGAGGTGGTCAGTGTAGAGCATTTGTTTGAGGCCAGTAATCCTCTTTGTGAGGTACTTCTGTGGCCTTTCCAGCTGCTGCAGATGTCTTGTGAGGTACATTCCAAAAGGGGTGTTGTACTCTATAATGGGTCTAATGAGTGACGAGTAGAGGGGAACAATGACCTCTTTTTTCCTGGATGAGAACCCTTTTATGATGAGGTATGCCACATAGAAGGACTACTGTGCCGATGTGACTATCAAAGGAGAGACTACTGTCCACCTGGGTCCCAATGTCTCTTATCACACATTCAGTGTTAAGTAGATTGCTGCCTATGTTGTAGTTCATGGGTACAGAGCTTTTACCAAAGGGGATGACACTGCACTTTTTGACATTGAGCTTGAGGCCATGGCTCTGACACCAGGCATCTGTCTCAGTGAGGCCCTTCTGTAGGATGTCCACATTATTTGGGGACTTAACTATGGCTCCTACTTTGCAGTCATCTGCGAACATTGTTAGCAAGAGGCCTTTTGTGTTAGCCTGTACTTCAGAGACATAGATACCAAACAGGAGAGGTCCCAGGACGGAACCCTGTGGTACTCCACTTGTCACTGCTTTGAGGTCAGATTTGGAGTCTGCAACTTTTACTGTGTGGGTTCTGTCAGTGAGCCAGTTGGCAACCCATCTTGTGATGTAAGGATTTATACCTAGTTTAGTGAGTTTAGCTATAATTCCAGAATGGGAGATGGTGTTGAAAGCCTTGGCAAAGGAAAAGGTAGAATGCTACTCAATGCTTGGCTCATACCAGCCTTGGACACATATTCTGGGAGCATCATGATGTCTCTCATCACATGTCTCAGGTCATTTACATCTACATGGACTATAACTTAGTTATATTGGTATTTGTACTCCAATGACCTGCATGTGTGCATGTGTAGTATGGCAGATCCTGCCCCTGATAAGCAACTGACCTTAACTTTCTCCTTACTCATCCTGGTGACAGGGACATCAGTATGTCTCACAATGGAGTCCCTAATGACCAGAATGTTGTATTGTATGGTAGCTTCCCTTATGGGCTTAGAAGCAGAGGCTCCATGAGATGTAGCTGTATGTGTTGATGTGGGTGTTGTTTTGAAAGACAGCATTCAGGGCTGCTGAGGGTATTTGTTATGTTTGCTTTGTCTAGGAGGTCTTCTGGGTTTAAGAAGGTTACATTTAAGTGCCACAGCATATTTGGACTGTGTTCGATGTGTGCAGCATATGTACTCCTGACTACATGATTGACATTAGAAATGCTTTTGCATGAGAGATTTGCCTCCAAAGATATTATGTAAGTACATCTCTCACATTCTTTATCAATTTGTTTGAGAATTAGCTGGTTGTCAGTAAACATGAAGCAAGTTCTACATTGCCTCAGGATGCCCATATCTACCAAGCTGGTAACAGAGAAAATGGGAACATTCATATCCATGGCAATAGGCCCTTTTATTGATTAGACCAATTGTAGGTTCATAAGATCTTAGGAGGTTACTAGGCTAATGGCCCCGAGGCCCTTACAAGCCTAGCCAAGATTTTATCCCCAAAAATAAACCTCAGTCAGCACCTGTTGACCCTGTCAACGAGGGACACAGTTGGAACCCCTGGGAGCAATTTGTGGTATTCCATCCACTCATCAAGGTTGCATTTGAAGAGGGTCAGTGATGCAGTCTGATGTGTATGGGAATTCTATTCTAGAGATGGAGCATCCTCTGGTAGACAAACCTTTCTCTTCATCAGGTTTTGTTGATGTTGCATATTAGATTTGGGCCTTTCAAGTGGGTAATGCATGAGGAGTTGGACTTATGGATGTGGAGCTTCTCTAGTAGAGCAGGGTCTGAGATTGCCTTGTAGCCAAGACACAGATGACCTCTGAGTAATCTGTATGATACCAAGTAGAGTGATAGTGATATGAGCCTGGCCACATAGAACATGTGTTGGAGGCCATGGAATTTCTTTGTGAGTTATTTCTGAGGCCTTTCCAGTTGGTGCAGATGTTTTGAGAGGTGCATACCAAACAGGGCATTATACACAATTATTGGTCTAATGAGGTAGGAGTATAGACAAGTAATAACCTCCTTTTTCTGGATGCAATCCCTTTACATATGAGAGGAACCAAGTAAAAGGCTTTTCTAACCACTGCCACTACACGATGTTCAAATCTGAGATTGTTATCAACCTGAGAACCCAGGTCTATCACCACAGGTTGTGTGTTTAGGGGGTTGCCGTTGATGTGGTAATCTGTAAGGGACATGTTTTTTCCAAATAATATGATGATACATTTTTTTGCATTTAGCTTGAGGCCCTGACTTTGGCACCAGTTATTAGTTGACGTGGCACCCCGTTGCAGTATGTTAACATCATATGAGTTGTCAGTAACAGCACCCAATTTAAAGTTATCCACAAACTTGGTCAGCCACAGGCCTTTTGTCTTTGCTTGGACCTCCAAGAAGTAGATGCCAAACAATAGATGTCCCAGGACAGATCCCTGGGAACTCCACTAGTGACAGGTCTGCAACTGGCGGTGGAGGCAACTAGTTTGACCTTGAGGGTCCTGTCGGTGAGCCAGTTGGCCACCCACCTGATGAGATAGGGAGTTACACCAAGTTCTGTTTTTGATGATGCCCGAGTAAGAGATTGTGTCAAAGGCCTTGGCCAAGTCAAGCTCTATCTACTAACTTTCCTTCATCCAGGCCCTTGGTGACAGTCTCAAAAAGTCAACCAGGTTCAACAGGCAAGCTCTGCCTTGATGAATCCAAACTGGGTGGGGTTAAATGCTTGGAGATTGCCTGTGTCCTTGTTTGTGAGAGCCACAATAATACACTCCATGACTTTACAGATCAGACTTATCAAGGTAATGGGGGGATAGTTTCCAGGGTCAATAGTGGCACCACCTTTGTGCAATGGAAGTTCTCCACTCTGCTAGGATGAAGCCTGTACTTAGGCTGTGGTTGAATAGGGTGCTCAATGGCAAAGCCAATTCCTGCTGAAGATGGTGCAGAATACAGCCTGGGATACTATCAGGTCCCATGGAAGCTGCGTTCTTTGCCTTGGATAGGGTCTTTAACACTTGATCTATGGAGATGCAAAATGCAGGACAAGTATCGGGCATGTGGAAAGGGCCTTTGGGGTGGGACGGGTGCTGTAGTTTGCTCTGAACCTATCTGCTAGCAGGTTGGCTAAGTCAACAGGATAAATGTAGGTGATATTGTTAAGTACTAATTCAGAACAAACCTGGGCTTTACATGGAAGTTCCTGACATAACTGAAGAACGCTTTGCGGTTTCCCATTCTTTCTGAGGCTAGTTTCAATTCATAATTGGCTTTGGAGGTTTTCACTAGTGATTCCTCAAAAGTTGAAGAAACCAGGATCCAAATTGCAGAAATATAACCAGGATTTTATTAAACACACCACCACGCTGTTAGCACAAATAAACAAATAAGCACAAAGAACCACTTCGTATTAACGCTATTGTAAAGCACTGCGTTTTCGTATTCCACCATGCACTTCATCAGATAAAAATAAGCATTTTTACATCTGCTTATATACCTTTCCAAATTATGCAATTAATTAATTAACACATTTGAATGGCCATCATTAAGTTAAAGAAGATTTTAAAAGCTTTTTTAAAAAATTTTTGTACAAAGACAAAAAGATCTTTTAACTAAAATGCATTCAAAAGCTTTAAATGGGTTCCTAAATGCAATATTACTCTAAAATCATTTGTTATATATCCTATAGCAGCAAAATTAAGTTATTTAAAAGTTGGAAAGTGTATGTAAAAAGTATATTAAAATATTATATGTAAAAAAATATATTTTATAAAATGCCATCTAGTGGTCCTTTACACACATTGCAGTTCAACTTCAAATAAATTATTATATTAATAAATGCATTATATAAATAAATAAGTAACCATTATATAAATTTTATAAAATCCATTATAAACTAATCTTTATAAAAACATTTATATCTTATGCATGTACAAGACAGGAATAACTCATGACTCAATTACCAAGTATATTATAGGCAAGGAATTATGTATGTAGTTTAATTTAGCTGCTCTTAGCTTTAATAGGGGTAAAATGCTGGTGTACTCATTTAAACCTGGTGGCTTATATGATTCTAGTGTCATTTGCCACCAAAGTTCTCTATACTCCAATTTTTCTTCCTAGGGTCCCCCTCTAATATCCTTCGCTGTCTGCTCTATTACTGAAAATATAAAACTAGCTTGCTCACATACCATGCTATGCGTATACAACGCATTCGTCTCTTTGTAGTTTTTAATGTCATTCAGATGTTCAAATATCCTTCTTTTCAGTTTCCTTTCAGTTTTTCCAACATAAAAGGACTGACAAAATTTACAAGAAGCAAAATATACTAGTCCCATTGAGTCACAGTTATAATGATACTTATCATTCACTATGGACCTGCTTCTACTATTGATGTTAATGACATTGCTATTAGAAATAGATGCACACTGGGAACACCTACCACATTTTTAGGTTCCCTTCCTACTTCTATCTTGTAAATTTATAGTTTTTTTACTTTCAAGTATGTTTCTAATGCTTTGTGAATTTTTATAAACAGTCTTAATTGGACAATTCTTGACCTTATTTATGACCATTAATTCAATAAATCTACTCCATGCTTTGTTAAAAATTCTTCTTATTCTATTATTGATAGTATTATATTCTAAGGTAAGGGCTAGCAAATAGTTTTCCTGGTTGCTAGCATTATTCACTTTACAGTCCACCTTATTCACTGTATTACCACCTTTCACTATCGGTAGGAATTTAGTACCTCTACCTTTTAATACTTCCTGTCTAATATCATTAAGTAGTTCTTCCGGGTATCCCCTGTTCCTAAACATATTTTCCAAAAGATCACATTCTGTATTAAATTCTTCATCCTCACTAGTCATCCTGCATCCCCTCACAAACTGCCCTTTTATGATGTTCCTTTTTACATATGGAAGATGTGAACTATCATAGTGTAAAAAGGAGTTACAGTATGTCGGTTTTCTGTAAATTTTAGATTCTAAGCCTTTTCCTTTTTTGAAAATTTCCACATCTAGATATTGTAGAACGTCGGAGGAAATGTGATGAGTAAATTTCAAAAAAATTACTAGTGCTTTGAAGATAGTCTAAGAAAACATTTAAAGTTAATTCATCTCCAGTCCAAAAGATAACTATGTCATCCAGGAACCTACGATACATTACACATGAGGTGCTAAATTCACTTTTCAAGACATATTTTTCCTCCCATTTTGCTAATACTAAATTGGCATAGGTGGGGGCACAAGCTGCCCCCATAGCTACACCTTGGGTCTGTTTAAAGAATTCACCATTAAAATATAAAAAGTTGTTCTGTAATTTCCATCAGCCAAACACTTATTAAATTTTCGTTATTTGATAGGTTACTGTCCTCATAGATTATCTCTTCAAACATACTAGTTTCTTCAGCATATGGTATGAAGGAAAACAAATCTATTACATCTATAGTGACAAATGTTAAATTCTCTATATTGTTAAAGCTAGCAATGGTCTGTAATAAATCCCAGGAATCTTTTAATATTTGTTCCCTATCAAGCCAGTTTTTTTGTCATGTTATCCACAAATTTAGCTAAAGAATGGGTTTTAGAGCCATCAGCAGAAACAATAGGTCTTAATGGGGGATCTATCATATTCTTATGTATTTTGGGTATGCCAAATATAATAAGTACT
This sequence comes from Protopterus annectens, assembly GCF_019279795.1. Lineage (NCBI taxonomy): Eukaryota > Metazoa > Chordata > Ceratodontiformes > Protopteridae > Protopterus > Protopterus annectens. The sequence goes on along the minus strand of NC_056725.1, from coordinate 1,007,729,176 downwards.
TTGGGTTTTTCTACCTTCAAAAAATTATGAGTTTCAAGATTAATTAAACCTTCCATTACCATCTCATTTAAAGAAATATCTATTTTATTGTATGCTATATTAATCTAGTTTTTTGATACTGCTTGATATTTGTTTTCATCCCAAATAATATTACACATCCTACTTTCATATTCTATATTTTCCATTATGACAATACCTCCCCCTTTATCAGGTTTCATTATTCTTAAATTTGAATCAGTTTTTAAGTCTTTTAATATTTGTTTTTCTTCATTGCTCAAATTATTATGAAATCTCATCCCATTTAATTCTTCTTTTCTAATTTCTTTCTCTAAAACTTTCTCAAGACCTTTTTCAAGCTGAACTGAGCAATTGTAACTGGAATTCCTTAAAAACACTTCCTCTTGAGGAAGCAGTCTTATTTTTTAATACTACTTTCTTATCCATTCTTGACAGACATGCTCCAGAGCGTTCCATTAGAATGAAATCTAAAACAGCCCCATGGCTTTCTAAAGAGACTAAAAAACTCTTCCTCACTAGAAATAAAGCATGGACCAAATGGAGAATCCACAGAAACAGCCCAGATTTCCTTCACTTCCGCCAGCTTAGAAATCTGACTAAAAAATCAATAATCTCCGACAAAAAAAAATCTACTGTGAATTACAGCAAACTCATCTTAATAATTCCAGACAATTCTGGTTATCAGTGAATAAACTCCTCTCCCCAGGTACAGCCAAAACTCCTTCCCCACTAAATGCCAACCCAGACACCCCTCTCCTAACTGCAAATGCTTTTAACTCTTTTTTTACCGAAACTATTCAATCCCTAGCTAGACAAATGAACAAAAACAACAATTACCCTCCAAACAAACCAGCTAACTCTTTTTACAACTTCTCACTAAATCCTATATCTACTTCTTACATCTACAGACTCATCCACAAACTAAAACCATGTACTCCTTCAGCTGACAAGCTCCCTTCCCTTTTCCTCCAAAAAGCAGCCAAAGAAATTGCATATCCTATAACCATACTCATAAACAGAACTATCCTAGAGGGATCCATCCCAGACATCTGGAAAGTCTCTCATATTATTCCACTATATAAAGGTGGTAACTCTATTGACTATTCCAACTATAGACCAATTGCTCTCCTTTCACCCTTAGCTGAAATTATGGAGAAATGTATTCACCAGCAACTAGTACACTATCTCTCTCTACACAACATTATAGCACACTGTCAGCATGGCTTTAGACCTCATCACAGTACCACCACTGCCCTTCTTTCCTTTATAGAAACTATCAACAAAAACCGCAACAATAATCTTCTCTCTTCTGCTCTTTTCATTGATCTTTCAAAAGCATTCGACATGGTCAACCACTCTCTTTTAGCAAACATTCTTGAATCTCTCTCATTTGATAACCTAGCCATGAAATGGTTTAGATCATATCTTAGCAACAGACAACAAGCAGTTATATGGGAAAACCATATCTCTTCCCTTTTGCCTATTTCCATCGGAGTTCCTCAGGGCTCCATTCTTGGTCCACTTCTTTTCTCCCTCTTCATTAATGATCTTCATTCTGCAATCCCACAAGCAACCTGTATTCAATATGCAGACGATTCGACCCTTATTTGTTCTGCTCCATCCACTACAGAACTGATCTCACTTACCCAAAATATATTCAAGACAGTTGAAACATGGTTCTCCCAACGGTTCCTCCTACTCAATGCCAAAAAAACTAAACTTCTCCTTTTTACCCCCACCACTCGGACCCCCCCACTAGACTTCTCCATCTCCTCAGACAATGACACCATCATCTCACCTGATTCGACAACAAAATTGCTAGGAATTACCATCGACAATAAACTTTCTTTTGATCAACACATTAACAATACCATCAAGTTAGTTAACAGAAAAATGGGACCCCTATATCGAATTAAACCCTTTCTAACCCCATCTACTAGAGCCAAGATTGCCCAATCCCATCTTCTATCTACTCTACTATATGCCTCCACTATTTATACCAACCTTAGGAAAAGCAATCTGAATAAACTCACAACATGCTATAACAATATTGCCCGCTTCGCCACTGGTAACCCCTTCAGAACCCACCATTGTCTCAACTTAAAACTACTAGGCTGGCTTGAACTCCAAAACTACCTGCTTTTTCCTCAACTCTCTACTGCCCATAGTATACTACATCAACCTGACAAGACCCCTATTCTCTCTCAACTGATAATCCCTTATAACAATCTCAACTCCCTTCGCTCCTCTCATAAAATCATGGCCAGATCAATTAAGTCCAATAACTTTGCTGGTGACTGTCTTTTCACTAATACAGTAGGTAGAAATTTGAATCTTCTACCTAGTGACATAACTCTGACTACATCTTTGCCTCTTTTCAAACAGAAAATTAAACTGTACTTCCAAAACCACTGGCTTTGTTCCTGCAGTACACCTGACTAATTTTATCACATTTCTCACACTTTCTACTCCTCTACTCTTTTCCTCTCTACCCTAACTCCTACTCTGATTTACTACTTTTAGAATTTTTAAAGTATTATATATTTTCTGTAAAACTGTTGGAATCTAATAATTTGTACATTTTTCACTTTTCAAAAATGTCTCATTACTCTGAATATCTTTCATACATTTGTTCTTAAATTCCAACAAGCCGTATCTTATTGTAATCTTTTTTATGCATGTACCAGTAGATAGTGGAGCTTTTCTCCTCGGGCCTCTGCTGAAAATGGACTTGTATCCAGCCAGACTAGCCCGGTCAACAAATGTAAAATAAAATAAATAAATAAAAATAAAATAAAAGACTTTTAAGTTGTGGATGTAAAGGAGGATTAAAGGTGGACTTACGTTTCAAATTAGAACTGGGACTATATATAGTGTTATTAGGTAAAAGCATCTTTAAATTTATTTTCCTAAGAAATAATTTTATTTCTATCAATGATTTTGCTAGGTCACCCTTAGTAGTAGGTATAAACTTAAGCCCTTTAGATAGTAGTTTAAAGTGGCCTTTCTGTAACACTAATGAACTGAAATTATAAATGTGAAAATTGTCATAGGTCCATTTATTTTCCTCCTTTAAAATTTCCTCTGTGGTAGGGGGTGTAGGTAATATTAAGGGTAGTTTTAATATTTCCCTCTTCCCCTTCTTCCCCCTCTCCACTGAAAATTCTCTTCCCTTTCCCCTTGCCTATTCATTATTCTTTCGGACCTCCTTAATGGGGGAAATTCATCCTCATATGAGGGTTCCTCATCCTGTTGTTCCATAATAACAATAGGTTCAGGTTTACCACGATTGTGATGAATGTTGTTATAATAATGACCCTCTTGCATATATTTTTTATGTGGGGGGTTGGGATAACTCATTTTGTTCTTATATTCACAAGCATCCCTTTCCATCTTTTTAATTTTCCTGAGTATTAAATCATCCATATTTTTATCTATTTCCTTCCTCATATTAAAATATTTAGCCTTCTCTTCTTCTATAGAGAACATAAGGTCATTAGAAATCACTTTATCCAGAGCCTCTATGTCCTTGTAAATATCATCCTGAATCCTACTATTTTCCCTAACCAAGAGCTGCAACATTTCTAGACCACATTTATTAAAAATTTCCAACAATTCCAGGTGGAAATTAGAAACTGGTATAACATTATTGGGATATTTATATAACCGTAGACCTTTTGGTACAATGTTTTTAGAGATACATTCATTCAAATAAGTATTTTCCACATTTAAAGTCCTATATTTGTGCAGTAATTTATATAAATTATTTAAATTGTCCTTATAAGTATAATTGCTTGGTCGTCCAGCAACGCCATCAGAATTGTCTTTAAAAGTAAATTTCTGGCGTAGCCAGTCATTTAAATCATAAATAGGAACCACAGTACCTTTGTCCAAAACAGGACGGTGTGTGCGAATGTCTCACGTGTCCTTACCCAGTCCTCCATTGGCTTCCCCTCTAGGATTTTCTTTAAAAATTCACGGGGTATTCGCTGGATTAAAACTAACCCCAGGTAAATCCTTTTGGTAGCCGGCATCCCCTCTCGCACCAATAAGCTCCAAACCTTCTAATTCCTGTGAATTAGCATGCGATATAACGGACCCTTTGGTCGTCACGGGGATATGGTTAATGTTCCTTCCTTGTGCAGATAACAGAGAGGAAGCCACTGGGGTAAGGAGGTTGATCAGTTCAGTTAACTGACCAATTAGCTTTCGAGTTAATCCTAGGTCTTCCTGCTGTTTAGCAGGAACTTCCTGGTTCTCCATAGTCACTCAAAAAAAACACAAACACAAGTAAAACGGGTGAAGTAAAACCAGTAAATCCTCAAAAGTTGAAGAAACCAGGATCCAAATTGCAGAAATATAACCAGGATTTTATTAAACACACCACCACACTGTTAGCACAAATAAACAAATAAGCATAAAGAACCACTTCGTATTACCGCTATTGTAAAGCACTGCGTTTTCGTATTCCACCATGCACTTCATCAGAAAAAAATAAGCATTTTTACATCTGCTTATATACCTTTCCAAATTATGCAATTAATTAATTAACACATTTGAATGGCCATCATTAAGTTAAAGAAGATTTTAAAAGCCTTTTTAAAAATTTTTTGTACAAAGACAAAAAGATCTTTTAACTAAAATGCATTCAAAAGCTTTAAATGGGTTCCTAAATGCAATATTCCTCAATAAGTTATCCACAAACTTGGTCAGCCATAGGCCTTTTGTCTTTGCTTGGACCTCCAAGAAGTAGATGCCAAACAATATTTATTTATTTATTTATTTTATTTTATTTATCATTTGTTGACCGGGAAAGTCTGACTAGGTGCCACAGAGCCTGTTTTCAGCGGAGGCCCGAGGAGAAATGCTCCAGATGCATGTCTTTGGAATGTGGGAGGAAACCGGAGTACCCATAGGAAACCCACGCAAACACAGGGAGGACATGCAAACTCCACACAGAAGGCACCCCAGCCGAGAATCGAACCAGAGAACCTCTTGCTGTGAGGTGACAATGTTAACCACTGCACCACTGTGCCGCCCAATAGATGTCCCAGGACAGATCCCTGGGAACTCCACTAGTGACAGGTCTGCTACTGGAAGTGGAGGCAACTATTTTGACCTTGAGGGTCCTGTCGGTGAGCCAATTGGCCACCCACCTGATGAGATAGGGAGTTACACCAAGTTCTGTTTTCGATGATGCCCGAGTAAGAGATTGTGTCAAAGGCCTTGGCCAAGTCAAGCTCTAACTACTAACTTTCCTTCATCCAGGCCCTTGGTGACAGTCTCAAAAAGTCAACCAGGTTCAACAGGCAAGCTCTGCCTTGATGAATCCAAACTGGGTGGGGTTAAATGCTTGGAGATTGCCTGTGTCCTTGTTTGTGAGAGCCATAATAATACACTCCATGACTTTACAGATCAGACTTATGAAGGTAATGGGGTGATAGTTTCCAGGGTCAGTAGTGGCACCACCTTTGTGCAATGGAAGTTCTCCACTCTGCTAGGATGAAGCCTGTACTTAGGCTGTGGTTGAATAGGGTGCTCAATGGCAAAGCCAATTCTTGCTGGAGATGGTGCAGAATACAGCCTGGGATACTATCAGGTCCCATGGAAGCTGAGTTCTTTGCCTTGGATAGGGTCTTTAACACTTGATCTATGGAGATGCAAAATGCAGGACAAGTATCGGGCATGTGGAAAGGGCCTTTGGGGTGGTACGGGGGCTGTAGTTTGCTCTGAACCTATCTGCTAGCAGGTTGGCTAAGTCAACAGGATAAATGTAGGTGATATTGTTAAGTACTAATTCAGAACAAACCTGGGCTTTGCATGGAAGTTCCTGATGTAACTGAAGAACGCTTTGCGGTTTCCCATTCTTTCTGAGGCTAGTTTCAATTCATAATTGGCTTTGGAGGTTTTCACTAGTGATCAAATTTGCTTTTTGAGGCTAAGGAGGGAGTTTTTCTAGTTTGGAATTTGTTCATTTTTGTCCTTGGACAACAGTTTCTTCTTTTTGTTGTAAAGTCTGTTGATAGAGGATGCCCACCAAACAGGTTTGTGTTTCCTTGAGAAGCAGGTTTAGTTCTGTTGGGTATGTCTGAGTCCATGCAGTTGTACAGGTGCTTGTATACTGCATTGGCATACTGTTCCACATAGTTATCTGCATCCTCTGAGGGAGGTGGTGATGTGAAGCTACAGATACCCAGGAGGTTGTCTGCTTTTGAGAAGTTTTTTTAGCTTGATTATGGCAGGGGATGGAATAGAAACTTTGAACAAGACAGTTCGGTGATCTATTCTCACCAGGGAAGAACATACTATGGGAATCGAGCAGCAGTCACCCATGTTGGTGAGAACCAAGTCCAGAATATTACCTTCCCTTGTGGGGGATGAGACAAGCTGGTCTAATGTGTTAGAACTGATGAAGTCAAGGAATCATTGAGTGAGTGAATTAGTGCAGGAATAGTTAACCCAGTCAATGGTGGGGTAGTTGGAGTCACGAAGGATCAGGGTGTTAGGGGGTACCTTGATGGAGTCAAGTAGATCCAGGCAAGAGGAGTGGATGTCCTGATTTATGGAGGGGGTATATAGCTGGCTATAACGTGGGTGGGTGTCTTGCCAACTGTCAGTTGCACCTGGAGTAGTTCCAATGCATCACGCTAGCAAACCATTCTGGAGGTGTGCCTGTCCTTAATGAAGATAGAGATTGCACCACCCTTAGTCTTCCCAACATCATTTTGGGGTCAGAATGTGTGGAATGAGGTATAGCCTGGTAAGGCAAGGGTGCTCTCTGCAGCTGTGAACCAAGTTTTCGTGACCACACAGACATTGGCATCTTCCACTGCAAGGAGAGCCTCCAGTGAGTGCATTTTCAGGTAAAGGCTCCTAGCATTAGGCAGCATGACTTTCAATTTGCTTTTTGACAGGTCTTTTACGTTGGAAAATTTGCCTTTGGGACATTGCCTAAAAAGGCATAATGGGGGAGGTGAGAGCCTTGGTCAGGGTCTGGAATCCTAGTCATGACAGGTGGTGGACATGTCAGGCAGAGCATCAAGGCCTGTCAGCCATTTCATCTCAGGCAGACAGATACTGGATCCTCTTGGAATGACACCAGAAACTAAGCCAACTGTTGAAGTCAATTATTTTTAATGCTATTGTGTTAACATTCTTGGCGAAGGTAGGATGATGCTTAGGGCTAGGATCATACCTAACTGGGACACATACTCTGAGAGCTCAATCATGTCTCTCTTCATATAGTCCAGGGAGGTATGACTCAAGTCATTCACACCAGCATAGACAATGACAGAGACATATTTATACTTGTTGTGGAGAGACTTAAGTGCATGCATGATGTGGAGGATTCTGGCACAAGACAGATAACTGACCGTGACCTTCTCCTTGTTGACCCTGGTGAGGGGGACATCAGTGTGTCTCACAACTGAGTCACAAATGACTAGTATGTTTGGTTTATTATTATGTCTTGTGGGCTGTGATGATTCATTGTTTTGCCTTATGGGCTGTGTTTGTAAGACTCTAGTGTGTTGTCTGCAGTGTACAGTGTGTTTGTTTTTTTTGTGTGGAATGTTTGTGAGTGTGTTTAGGAGGTCTCTGCTATTTAGGTAAGTTTTTATTGAGGACCTCTACATAGGTAGGTGGGTGTCGTGCTTGAATATGTGATGTGAGTGGTGTGGTGTTTGCGCTGGCAATCTCCTCTTTGCCAGGAGTAGTAACTGTGGTGTGAGAGAGAGCATGGATTCCAGGTTACTGATGTACATGCAGTTCTCACAATTAGAAGAATTATGTGCTAGGTGAAAAGGGTTGCCAGCAAACATGAGGCAGTTGCTACACTGTCTCAGTATGCCCATGTCGACCAGCCTGGCAGGAGAAACTCATAGGAATTGCCAAACATAGTGTTCCAAATACTTGGTGGACTTATGGAGAGAGGGTTTTGATAAGGGTTTGTCCACAAGAGTGTAGACCACAAAAACCTTCTTAAATGTAAAGTAACTGACCTGAAGCACAAGTGCTAAAACCAAAACTAAGATGCTTAGAATAACAGATAAATGTAATCAGGCTACTAACAAGCAGTAATAAATGCAGCAGAATAAAAGCACATGTGCACTTAAGAGCACACAGCAAAAATAAGGTGATAAAGTAGAAAGAACACAATTACAGTAAAAGCAGCTGAATAAAGTGTATTTTTTATTAAGTGGAGAGGGAGGAAGTAGAAGATAGTTCAAAATTAAGAAACTAAGGGGCTTGGCCTTCCCAAATGCTCTCTCTCTGTACTGAGGAGACTGAGCTTATGAGATGAGACAGGGAGGAGTGTCCAAAATCAGAGAAGCAGGGGTAGACCTTCCCAAATTATCTCACTGTACTCAGTTGCCTTCCCAAATGATCTCACTGTACTCAGTTGAGTGAGCAAATGAGGTGGGAATGGGATGAGTGACCAAAATCAATTTTACAGCAGAGGCAGGCAATTCCAAAGCCACCAGGCTTAAGAGTGCAACAACACTTTGGTGGGAGGGCAGGAAAAACAAACAAACCAGATAGAAGAGCCTAGCAATAAATAATGAAGCAAATATATAAATGCAGTACAGCGTAAATCAAGTGCAAAAATGTATACTTATCACTTTGGTATAGTAGATGGTTATAAAGTCCAATGCAGTCAAGTACTTAGTGAGAATATAGAGTAAGGTCAGTAGAATTCTGGTTTGCAACTCTAGGGCAGTGGTTTTCACTGTACAAACTAGTTGCCCTGTGTGCAGCTATGTATTGGTAAAATTTCAAGGGTGCTTTTCCAGAAAAAATGTCAACTCAAAGAGCTTGCATCCAGACAGGGCAATGCCAAGCGCTTGAGGGGAAATTGCTAAAGTAGACTATAATGATTTATGGATGAAGTATTTAGGGAGATGGTCTTGACTTAGGTTATACAGTAGTTAATCAAGCAGTACTTACCGAAAAGAAATAATTATCTTTGTCAAGAATAATGAATAATATGGATTCACCTAATTGGCTACTACCTGGCTACTACTAGTGTTAGTCTCACCACAGCTTCATGTTACTGTAATAGTGTCCCTTTGCTTCTTCTTTCACCAGATGCAAAACAGTATCACTAATTCCAAATTGAGAAGAAAGCCACGAGCGCTATTGTGATCAACAGTCTTGTCCCAGATGATCCAAGGATCTGTAGGCTTTTTGTAGCATTTTCCTGGTAGATCCCTTGAATATCAACCAGACCAACCAGGAAGGTCTCACATAGATACTCACTGCCCATTCAGAGACAGTCATGACTCAATGCCTTCTGCTCATTCTCTCACCTGGATTAAAACAGCAGCACAACTTCCAGGCTGGCACATATACAACAGTTATCAGGCTTTCTTGTGATCAGCAGTCTCCAGAAAATAATAGATATATGCTCTCTCTCTCACCAGAAGCACTAATCTCAAGATGACTACTGAAAGGCAGAATGTGAGCTCTCCAGTGACTGATGGTCTTGGACCAGATGTTGCAGATTTTAAAGTTAAGATGGAAAATGGGTTAATATCCTGTGGGCTGCTGTGTGCACTAAGCAGTTAGATATGAAAGAGGGGTAATTCAATCTTTAGCAGTCTAAGGGGAGAGCCACTAATTTAAAAAGAGCAAGATAGATTGGATGTGGGTGGTCATTTAGTATTCTGGTTCTATGGAATACAGTGGGAGAACCATTAAATTTAAAAATCAGAAGGAGTGACTTCACAAAATGATAATTTTGTACTTACTGACAATAGCAACTGAACGATGAGAGTGAATGAATTATGTGGTCAAATTAACATAACAGATGGGCAACTAGAGGGAGTTTAAAAACACAACAGCACAAGGTGGATCATGGGAAAATTTTAAATTTCTGTGTGACTTACAAGAGGCATAGCTCTGATTGCTTTCCTAGTTTAAATATGCAATAGAATACAGAATAGCAATATAACACAGTGTAATGAAAATACACTGAAATATACAAAATAGACAAAAGCAATAAAACAATACCCTGTTTAGTTTTGATAATCTATTTATATTCATAATTTGGCAGTCACCATGCCTTTCACTCATTCAGTCAATTCCATCTGTCAAACTATGGCTTACATTGCTTCCACACTCTTAATTTCTTGGTCACTTATAGTTCTGAATGCAACTGTGACTTCTCTTGGAACATGAAATACTGGTAGTGCTTTGGGGGAATCTTTATGTGCGTTTTCAATTAGATTAGTATGCTTCTGCAAAGAGCATGGGTGGGGGGTGAGGTAAGGGACTTAATGCATATAAAAAGAACACCCCCAGATGGAAGCACAGATGGCTGAGGCCCCAGGACACTCTTAGGATCCATAACCAGCCTCATCAATACCAGAGTAGACCTATTATTATGAGGTTGGCTGGTAGACCCAGCATGGATATTGGGCACTGTTGGCCAGGCCAGTAAGAGGAGGTCTGAGGGTGACCAAAAAAAAGTTTTTACTTTGTAACAAGCCTTTATCACGTTATGTGAATTCCTTGTGATGAATTGGCTTGAGACAGCAGTTATTTTATTAATAATGTTATGCCTTTGTGCACAATAATGATGAATAGGACATCACATTCAAACATCTTCTATACATGCAAAACTATTACCAAGTATTCATACTGAACACCAATGATCTGTCTTGTCTGTAAATGTGCAAATATTTTGACTCTGCACTGCCTCATCATTAGGAGACTAACTACTCTGACTCAGACCCTTTATGATGCCACTCATACATCCTGCAGTAGATAAATTCTTCTGTAATTGTAGTGCATGAATTCTTTTCATCATGGTAGGTCTTTTGCAAGCATTTCTAGCTAGGTGACATGGTTGCTTTAACTGAGCTTATACAGGTATTGTTTAAAATAACAGCCTGCATTTTTCATTTGTATTCAGTGCCTAGCCAGACTTTTCCCAAAGGATATAGTCTGAGGCTTGAGTATGACAGAAGCATGTATGCTGGCATGGACACTTGCATGTAGATTCTGATGTATATTGCACTTTGCTCCAGTGTCTAACATGAATGCAACCAAGACGTGTCTGACCAACAGCTCCTCTAACAGATAGAAGTCCATGCTATCAGTATCAGCTTAAAATGAAATCACATCATCTTAACTAATATTACTGGTTTCTCCAATACTGTGTGAAACATCCACTGAATTAATTATGTCTAGTACAATTCATCAACAAGCACTTCAGATTTATACTTCTTTTTTGCCTCTAAAATATTAACTTCTTGCTGCAACAGTATGTTTTGTTTTCAGGGATATGGTTATATCTTCAAAGAGTTTGCATACTTTATTAGGCAAGCACAATGCTTAAAGTGGATATTGTTTCTGCATATTATTTTATTATTACTGGACATTATCTTTGATGCTGTATGTTCACTGCTATTTCTATTTTTATTTTCAGTATTTTAATAGTTGAAAGCTCTATTTTGTATTCCTTCTTACCCCTGGTCCTTATTTTGCAGGTTTCCAACTCTGAAGTTGTGTTGTTAAACTGATTAGTTTAAAATTCACTTGATCTGCACACATCAATTACTCCGTCCAGTGTCAAATCACCTACTTTTGAAATCTGTTTTTAACTGGTCATAACTTAATCTGCACAAAGTTCTAGCACAGATCAATAAATCTGACAAACTTCTAAATTCAAAATCGTATCATCTGTGCTTCAGTTCAGTCATACATCAATCTATTGACTCTTGGACCACTTTAATTTTAATGTGAATAAATGCCTTTCATGCAGTAGGTTGTACTTTTGTCTCACAGTATGCTTGACATCATCTTTTTAAGACAAATATCTTATATCTCTGTCATCCTTTCTAAATGTAAAGGTGATAAATGCCAAAATAGGTATATTGCTCAAAACATAAAGAAACATTGAATAACACATTCTTTTTAATTTGAAGGTTCAGTCATAACGAGATATACCTCAAAAAATTAAATCTACATTTTTAAGTTTTTAGAAATTTTCTATGAATCCTCAGTGTCAACAGAAGTTGTGATATATTCATCTCTTTTAGAAAACCTGCATAAATTTGGCTACATAATGGTGGTTCAGTGGAGTCTAAAAATAATACTTGACAGAATGAAGATATATATATATATATATATATATATATATATATATATATATATATATATATATATATACACACACATACGTGTATATATATATATATATATATATATATATATATATATATATATATATATATATATTTATATATATATATATATATATATATATATATATATATATATATATATATATATATATATATATATAAAATAAGGTAATCTTTCAATCAAGTAATATGCAAAAATATACAAAAAAATGAAACTTTTGGCAAACAAATTTCAATGAAAAGATTGAGCTTCAGAGCTGGCCTGTTATTACTATGAGTTTGGAACAGTAGAAATCCCACAAAAAGGCATACGAGTCTAAAAAAACATCTTAAACTACCAAAATAGGGCAGATCTCAAGAGCAGCTTCTGGTATCAATATACATGTCATAGAAGTATCTTCATAAGGTCATAATTATCCTGAATGACTAAATGAGAGATATTAGACATGAACATGATATGTTTTCACCAGGAAACTTTACTATAGACTTCCCCTGGGATTCATGAAGCTCGGCGCCGACAGTGTGGCGTGAAGATGGCGCAGTAGCCCCAAATGCATATTAATGAAGGCGTGCCACCGCCACAGCCACGTGCATAGGAAAGGAGCGCGAGTGCATAGGGCGTGTCGAAGTGCCACATGGAGGCGTGGAAATGCCAGCTGCTGATGTGCAACCTAAAATGCTTGCACATAACAACTTGCAAGATAGTAATCACATCTGTCAGTGTCCATGAATACTGAAACGTATGCAAAGCATGCAAGATAGTTCCTGCGAACATAAAATGAAGAAGCAAACACAAATGCACGGTAGGGAATAATGGGTCCCTATCCCGCAAACAAATGACATGGAAAACCGTGTGCCCGTAGTCCAACGCAGTGTAGATAGCTATACCAAGTGGAAGTGAAACGCATCATATGTTAGCGAGCCACCAATAGGTATGTCCAGCCCAATGGTTAGGGTCACCAGCTGACCCATAGTGTGAGGGAGGGTACACAGCTGGGCAGATGTGTCCATAACAAAATACATGATAAATGTACATATCTAGTGACTGTATGACCGAATCATATCCCACAAGGCATGTAATAGTCACATACAAAAGGTATGTCCGTATTTCACATACCAAATGTGACAGAATAAGCATGTAAATGAAACAGAGGGAGCATATAAACTGCTACAACAATAAGGCAACATGTAGGCTGAAAGGAACAGTACTATCCGTACCATTGACTGTGGATACATGTTGTCCATTACATTCGGTTATGTGTCTGGAATATATCCCATCCTGGACATAGGAAAAGGTGGCATCCTACCAATGATTAGAACAGTCTGCCAAAATCCACACATCAGCGGTACAAGCCGAACTTGTCAGGATGTGTCACAGTTGAACGGGTATTACCCGGGTATACCAACCATGTAATGAAAGTTAAGTACCTTTGTGCGTGAAGAATAGCATGTGGAAAGAAAACATGGCAGAGTAGTCCACACAACCATACAGGTACCTGACATATGTAGGGTATGCAATGTGTTACTCTGGCCATGTCATGGGCCAACAACCAAAGCAGTGATGTATGGACTGTCAGGAATATGTGTGTGTGGGGGGGGGGGGGATGGGTAATGGTACAATTATCCAAGGCGATACTGTGTCGTTTGCAGAATAGGTGAACCGGAGGTGTATGAGGGAGCAGCGGGTGAAGCAGAAAGAAACACAAAAACATGTATAAACATCTGCAATACAACCAGACAGGCCATACTGTAGAATACAATC